>NC_092048.1:87891417-88491417 GCF_003086295.3 Arachis hypogaea | reverse complement strand
CGTGTATACTTTCTTTGTGTAATTGTGACATATCTCTCTATGATAGTGTGTGTGTGTTCTAAAGGGCGCCTAATTTAGAATTCACACACCTATTCTTCCTTAATGTCACACTAATGAACTCACTCAATTCTAATGGTTTTTACCTCATTCTAACAATCTACGCTTCCTTGCTTTTGCATTTACTTGTCTTACTATCCTGTTTTCTATTGTTTAGGATGATTTGTGATAAGCAAAAACGGAAGCGAGAGAAAGAACACCCAGCAACCGATTGATCCACTAGCTGAAAGTGGCAATTCGGAAAGTTGCCGTACCCCTTTGCTCATCTTTGAGTGCACCGAGGATGGTGCAAACTTTTAAGTGTTGGGAGGTCATCCGACCGATCGGTATTTTTGGGTGATAAATTTCTAATCCCAATACTTTTGCATTTCATTCTTAGGTCTTTTAGGATTTTTAGTTGCATTTTCTTATTTTGCATATATAATACAATAAGCTTAGTCAAAATAATAAAATTTTCCAAGAAATCTATCTATAGGGCACCCCAATTGATTGAAAAAAAATTTTTTAGAACTTTCTTGAATTATATATATTGTGCGACGTGTTTTTGAGCTAAGAACACAAGCATGTGAGTTTTGAGCCTAATTGCGTGGTTACATCATACAACCACTTATTTTCCTTCTTGTGTGCATTATTCTCTTTCTATGATTACAATCTTTGATTTGTTTGATTCTATATGTCCATTATTTTGTGTATGAATGCACTTATATGATTGAGGCCATTGTTTCAATTAGCTCACTTACCCAAATAGCCTACTCTTTATCTTCCATTGTTAGCCAACTTTGAGCCTATGCTAAACCCATTTGTTCTTAATTTTAGCACATTACAAGCCCTAAGTGAAAAACAATAAATATCCCTTGTTTGGATCTTTGATTAGCTTAGGCTAGTGAGAGTGCTTATCATTCAAATTTGAGAGAGTTGGGAACATTGGGTAGAGATAAAAATGTATTTTGTGGTTTTGTTGAAAATCATGGAAATTGGGTACATACTCATGTATCAGTTATATTTAAACCATATGCATTGATGCTTTTGTGTGTATTTTAGTTTGAAAAAGAAAATATATATATATATATATATATATATATAAAGAAAAAAATATAAAAAAAAGAAAAAGAAAGAAAAAGAAAAGCAATAAAAAGGGGACAAAATACCCCAAAATAAAGTTCAATAAAAATCAATGCATATGTGTGGTGATCAAAAAGAAAATGCATGAGTGTGTGAAAAAGTGAAGAATGGGTAGTTAGGTTAGCTTTAAAATTGTATAGGTTGTTATATAGGTTAGGTGGGAAGTTTAGGTTAATCAAAGATTCAAATTTCAAGCTCACTTGACCATATGCATCCTACCTTGACCCTAGCCCCATTACAACCTATGGATAAGCCCTCATGATATTTGTATACATGCATGAAATAATTGTTGATTGTTAGATGAAAAACAAATCTTAGAAAATATTATTAGGGGAGAATTGAGTGAATCAACCCTATACACTTGAGTGACTAGAGCGGATACACATCCGATGAGGGTTCGATTGCTCAATTACATGTTTTCACCTATGATCATCTTTTCTTGCAAGTTTGTAAAATCTATTCAATAACTCAATTCAATTGTGGGTTTGCTTTGATTGCTATTGCTTTAGCCCTTGTGTTAATATATGCTTTCTTGGGAATGGATTTATTTTGACCAAGTAGTTTCATTCATTTAGATAGATTGCATATAGATAGATTGCATTTAGATAGTGTGCATTGAATAAATGTTGATACCCTATGTTTTTTTCTTGATTTTAGCATGAGGACATGCTTGGTTTAAGTGTGGGGAGGTTTGATAAACCCCAATTTTGTGGTTTATCTTGTGCTTAATTTGGGAGATTTTATCACCTTTTCTCACATTTATTCAATGAAATAGCATGGTTTTGTAATTCTCCCTAATTTTGTGCTTAAGTGTGAAAACATGCTTTTTAGGCCTTTATATTGCTAATTTTAATTCTCTTTAATTCCATTCGATGCCTTGATGTGGTTGTTGAGTGATTTCAGGTTCATAAGGCAAGTATTGGATGGAAGAAGTGAAGAGAAAAGCATGCAAAGTGGAGAATTCATGGAAAAACAAGGATTTGGAGTGCATACATCGACGCGCACGTGTGGCATGAGGCGCACGTGAGGCATGAGGCGCACGCGTGACATGACACGTACGCGTGAGAAGTGAAATGCCAGACGACGCGTACGCGTGACCCATGCGTACGCGTCACACCTCGTACGTGACCTCATTAAAGTGAAAATGCTGGGGGTAATTTCTAAGCTGCCCAAGCCCAAATCCAACTCATTCCTGAGGGTATTTCATGCAGAATTCAAGCTTGGACAAAGGGGGAGCATTTAGTTGTAGACTTGGAAGCATGTAGTTAGTTTCTAGAGAGAGAAGCTCCCTCTTCTCTCTAGAATTAGGTTAGGATTAGGTTAAATTCTCTTAGATCTAGGGTTAATTTCTTGTCTTCATCTTGTTTTCTTTACAATTCCTTGTTGTAGTGTCTTGATTTTCCTATGTCTTCTTGTTAATTTCTCATTTTGGCCATTTTTATGTTGTGAACACTCTTGTCAATTTAAATTTCCTTTAATGCAATTTGAGATATTTCATGTTAATTTTGCTTCCTTTAGTTGTTGTTGTTGATCTCTTGTATTGGGTAGTAGTAGATTTCATTAATTCTTGCAATTTATAATGCTTTCCTTTTATGCCTTCCAAGTGTTTGACAAAATGCTTGGTTGGATGTTAGAGTAGTTTTTTTAGCATTCTTTTGGAAAGAGGAATTAGGCAATCTTGAGTCATGAATACCCAATTTAGATTGGTGATCTAGAGTGATTAGTTAATATTGTTTCTATTGACTCTAATCTCTTGCTAATTCAATTAGTAAGTTGATTAGGACTTTTGGATTGAGATTTACTAGTCCTATTTGACTTTCTCCCTATGTTGAAGATGACATTGTACTTTCTTCCGATGTTGGAGATGACGAAATATGATTAGCTCTTGTTAATTATTGTTATGAGTGGCTAGGATAGAAAGCCTTAATTCTCAATTCTTGCCATGAATGTCTCTTTTTATTATTTGCTTCCTTTAATTGTTTGATTTACATTTCTTGCCATTTATTTTCTTGCCCCTTTTATAAATCAAACCCCCCGTGTTTCTTCATAGCCAATAATTGAGCACTTCATTGCAATTCCTTGTGAGACGACCCGAGGTTTAAATACTTCGGTTAATTTTTATTGCCGTTTGTACTTGTGACAACCAATATATTTAAAATTTGATTTAAGGATCGATTGACGGTTTGGACTATACTATCAATGGAATTATTTGTGTGAAATTCCGAACCGTCATAAATCTCCTCATCAATGCCCCATCGCCATCCCAACTGCAAAAGAAGCGAAAAGCAAAGTTATGAAATCGAAAGCAAAACAGCAAGGCACAAGACGGGAAAAATGGAAGAACAATATGGGACAAAATCTTACCCACACAATCATGACCAGCCTCCCGATCACCCATTAAGAGATGGGAATTGAGGTTTTTAGGACAAAAAATCATCAACAAGACATCGGCGATCTATTGGTTCTGCCGACCTAATCCATCTAGGTCATTTTTATTAAGTGATTGGAGCCGACACTGAAGCTCCAATAGGTCGGAATGTGCCTTTCTCCCAAAAGGGTGACGACCTCGAGTTGGCCTTACCATGAAGAAAGTTTCTTTAAAACCATGAAATGAATCCTTAAAGAGACCTAAGATTTTCCAGTTTTGCACAGCTCAAAAAGAAAGGTACCATTTTTATGCTTACCCTTTTGGGAGGGATTTGTAAGCAAGAAAAAGAAGAGGAAAACGTTGACGGAGGCCGGGAGCTCCAGGTACTCGCAAACCATCTCGAAGCACCGGATGGCTGCCCAGCTGTACAGATAGAGTTGCGAGGGAGCAATGTCACACCAGTTTAAGAGGCCCATAACAAACAGAGAAAAAGGAAGACGAACTCCCAGAACTGTGAACATGGGCTTATACACCCACATCCAGTCAGGAACTTGGGGAGCCTCGAGGTTGAGCTAACAAACACGTTCTCGAGGGCCCGACACAAAGACGTTATAATTGGCTTCCTCAGGACCACTACTGCATAACGCTCCCGAGTTTCAAAACTCTTATAATTCCTCCGCGGTCACTCTAGAGGATGTGCTCGTGATGTCGGTGGTACACCAGGCATAATGATTCACAGGAGGTCGCTGTGCCATACCTACAGTGGGGCACCACTTATATCAAAATCTCTGGAAGTCGAAAGCTCAGGCTAAGCCAAAACTAAAACTAATTTCTTCTACGTCATTACTATCCTATATTATACCATCTCTAGGCCTAAATCCAGAAAAGAAACACCTACGACACCCCCTAAGAGCTAGCTAACAGGCACTAGTTCCGTCTAAGCAAAACAGCAGCAAAATGTGATAATAACGGCAAAAGAAGCATCAAAGTGGGCAAAATAAATATAAAAGAGTGCTCACTTACTAGTATCTGAGACAAAAGAAGATAAAATAGAGAATTGTAATAGTGCAAGATTCACAAATGGCATGGAGGTGGATGCAGCAAATTATAGAACAAGAGGAAGAAAAAATGTCGAAGGGTGTGCATAGCAGTTTCGAAAAGGGAATGAAAAAAAGGGAAGTAGAAAATGAAAAATGAAAGGGAGATATGAGTGCGGGAATGGTAACTGTCGAGGAAGAAGTGCGATAGGCCAGGGTAAAATGGACCTTTCCACTTGCTTTCAAATCACTCATAAAGGGCATTAAATTCCCTAGGCATGGAAACTAAAATGATATCCCAAGCAACAGTTGGGGCAGCCCACACGCGCTAGAGGCGTAAATCCCGCAAACGAAGTCACAACCAGGTGAAGACAGTTGCACGGGAAGACATGAGTAACATAAATGTGCCAACTGCGATCCTCGCAGCTTGCCATGTTGGGGCTACTGTTCTGGCCCAGTCCAATAAGGACCGGAGGTACACCTGACCTACTTCTGACCTGGTGAGTCCCCGACCTGCCCAAGTCAACATACCTCGCGTGATGCCATCCCCTAGTAAAAGTCTGGACAGCTGGCGGTCTGGACAGCTAGTAGATGCTTTCAGACATGGGACCCAAACGAAAGGACCACCTGACCATTACAGATAAAGGGAGGGGACCTACCCCTCCATCAGATACGTCATCCTTTTACCCTAATTAGCCGCCTTATCGTACGGACACTTAATTTAGCATCGGAGTGTCCTTGCAGGTGGCCTCACTCACCGACTTACTGACGATCATGGCCGCACTCTCCCTCGCTAAGCTCGCGCCCAGGTCCAGATTCTTAATATCCTACCATTGCTCACACTAGCTGTACAACCGACCATCTATCCCGGCGAACAACCGAACATAGTTCAAGTTGAACTTGTTACTTTCATCAATGTTGATCTTATTTTTCCTTTTTTTTTCTTTTGAACTTTAATGTTGATATTTTTCTTGTTTTGCAAATTCTTGTGATTTTGTTGGGCTACAGTGACACTTACACATTTATTGCTTACAACCATTTTGGAGAGGGACTTATCCCGAGATTGCAGCGGTAAATTGAAATGTGTTTACATAAGATAGGTTGGATTGGAGTTACAACAAAAACACTAGAAAATTGAAATCAACAACTTTAATTGGGATTTTTCCACTCCTCTAATTGAGAATATGTAGTTAAGATGTTGAATATGAATGATTGAATTACGATGTGGATTATGGATGATGCAGGTCTAGACATAACCTGTGGAACTGCTAACGCCTAACTGCAAGCTAATACATTCCGCTTTAGCCCAACCAAGGTAGAAACTCCTTATTCTTTTTTCGAGTTAATAGTCAAAATCATCCCTGAAAGATACCTCGATCTCCATTGTCATCTCCGAAAGATAAAGTTAATCAAAATAGTTCGCGAAAGATAACCGAGTTATTCACGTTCATCCTTCCGTAATCTCCCTCGCAGAGTTGGCTAACATTGGTTGACGTGTGATGTTAACTACCACTGTGGCAGATGCCTAGGTGTCCCCTGCTATTGCTGACAAGGTAACTATGCTGAAACAGTTCAAATTAGTCCCTTAGTGTTTGAACCCTAATCTTCAATTCAATGATAAATAAGTCGCGTTCAACAATCAGACGGCCATATACTTGGGTAGACCTTGAAATTGCTGGTTTGTGGCAAGGATAGAGGCAGAAAAAGGAGGTCGTAGCGGTGGTGTTTCGTTTCCATCGAATGGCAGTAATGGTTCCAGCACTTCAATGCGAACCTAGAGGAAAACTCTTGAGAAATCATGTTTCTGTGGGTTGAAACCTGTGATAAAAAAATATGGAACAGCAGAGAACCCAGATAGATTATTCCATGCATGTCCAAAGTACCGGGTAAGTATTCTGGAAAAAGCTAAAGGTTTTCCATCTTGTTTTGTGTTGTTAGGTGTTTCTCAATTTTCTGTTTTATGATTTTTGAATTTGCAGAAGGGCAGTCAATGCAACTACTTTGAGTGGGTTGATGATGATGACTATCAGGGGTGGCTGAAGGTGGAACTAAGAAAGATTATAGAACTGATTTATAGAAAGTGACTATAATGAATGGAGGTTGAAGGTGTAAGAACCGGATTTTTCACGAATAAAATCATTTAAATGCCCAAATTAAATTTCGAAAAGTTAGGATGAGAATTTGGGGATTTAAATGTGATTTTTGGACTCAATAGGTCCTTCCGAGTTAGAAAATGTATTTTCTGCGAAAAACTGTGAAAAATTGCGAACCGGCAGTTGAACCGATTGAACCGGTTCAATTCTGCCGGTACTGCACGAGAAAAAGTGGAAACAGTCAAAAACCTTAGAAAAACATTAGAAATGGAAAACCGGACATTAGTGTTAAAGGTTTGCCCCGAAGTTGGGCCACGGGCTAAAAATGCTAACAGGTTGGACCGGGCCCAAGTTGGGCCCAAGACCAACATTATATAAACCCTTTAAGTAGCCAATTCAGCCACCTTAACACAACATAAGCAGCAGCAACGTTGAAGTGAAGAGAGGAGAGGTGAGGGTTTCATTCACTATTCATCTTCTCCTTCTTTCTCTTATAACTTGAGCTACGGTGCTCCGATTTGCATGCCGTCAGTTGCTACGCGAAGCTCTCTCCGAGCCCGTTAATTTCATTTAGCCAAAAAGGTATGAATCTCGAAATATTATGCCCAGTTTCTGTCTTAAGAAATTCGAAAATATTAGGTTTTGGTTTTGAGTGAAATCTTGTATTTTGGGTATTTAGGTACACTCTAGCCTTTGATTGATGTTAGTTTTGGCTTCCAAAACTGTTGGACAAGGTAAGAGGTATTGAAACTCTTGTGAAATTTCAATTATAATGAGCCCTAGGTTGATTTATGATGTTTTATGTATATATAGCTTGATTATGGTGAGTTTGGAGATTGTTGATGCTTGTTGGAGATTCTTTGTGGCTTAGATTGTAATTGAAAGCTTCTCTTGGGCTCAATTTGGGATTTTTGGTGCATATTGGGAATCGGCCAAGGTATGGTTTCGGTTTTCTCTATGTAGTATATAATATTCATGGACACTTAGGCTAGTGACCCGTAGGATAGGTTTGAAAATTTATATGTTGTTGATGTTTGGTTAGTTGATGATGTACAATGAATTGGTATTGATGATGTTGTTAAATGATGATGTGAGATATGATGGAATTGGATGAATGAACGTTGTTGATTAATAATATGAATCATGGTTGAGTTGATTATGAAGATTTATAGTGATAAATGATGATTAGTGAATATGTGTTTGGAAGGTTATATACATAATGGATCATTAAGGTTGAGAATAATGAAGTAGGATGGAGAGAATGGTATTAATGGTGAAGAGTGACACTAGAGAGTAAATTGGGCTGTAAATGGACTTTTGGTATTTTTTTAGTTGGATGTGGCTTGTGGATTTGGTAGATTTGGGTATATGTGAAAGTTGGGTAAAAAGGGATTTTTGGTGAAATTTGTCTGATCATAACTTTTGCCTCAATTTTCAAAATTTGATGAAATTTATTTAGAATTAAAGATCTTTGAAAACTCTTTAAATTGATATAAAGTTTGTAAAATTTGGAATTTTGTAGAGGAAGTTATGATCATTCAAAGTTGGTGTTGAAAATCTGAAATTCTACAAAGTTGCAGAATTTCAGGATTTCTGATATGTGCGCACGCACAACCCTGCGAAAATTTCAATCTGTGCAGATGCACAGACCTGTGCACATGCACAGGCAGGGAAGTGCTCACTGGTTGCAGCGCTAGCACAGCTGGTCCGCGCACACATCAATGGAGAATTGCGACCTGTGCGGACGCACACACCCCTGTGCACACGCACGAGTCGGGAAGGGGAGTCTGTTGGGGGCGCTAGCACATTCTGTACGAGCGAACAAACCTTATGGATTTTAGTATCTATGCGTACGCACACACCCCTGTGCACACGCACACTTTTAAAATCTCCTGGGCGTGCGCACGCACACACACCTGTGCGGCCGCACACACCCCTGTGCGGCCGCACACGCCCTGTTTCTCAAATTTTACTTGTTTTTAACTATTTCACCTTTTCAACACGGTTGTAAGCTTTTATTACACCATTTTAAGACTTTTGGGCTTGGATTTGAGTATTAGAACATGGGATATATCCTAAGGGTTATAGTTGATGACTATTTGGAAAACTTAGAAAACGGAGTCCTAGGTTTCTGGCGGGCTGAGGATGGTTTGATGTCATGTGAAGGGTGATTGATATATGAGATGAGAATTATGAATTGTTGATGTTCGGAAACTGAATTTTGGATTGACGGTGGTTGAGATGAGTCGGGGACTCTGAATGAGATGATGGATCCATCTTATACTGAAAAATGTTTTCTAAAAACCACTGATGTATCATTTTTATATTGAGACTATGAGACGCTATGCGCCCGGCAGGAGCTGTGGTTGTATCCCGCCTGTCGAGGTAGCGGCGGTGGCGTAAGGGCGGTGGTTCGTCCCGCTTGCGCTTAGATGCGAGGTCGGTGGCAAAAGGAACCCGCTAGCATCCCTTCGGATCATTAGAGCGTGCAGGCGCCGGTACCTAGACAGTGATCTGAGTACTATATCTCGGCGGTTCCCATATGAGAATTCCGAAGGGTGACGTCTCTATGGAGATGTGTCGGGTTGGCAGTTGAACCGACAATGTGATATCACAACCAGTAGGACAGGCATTCATCATATGCATTTTCTATCTATTTGTATGCTTTGACTACTTGAAATGGCTTGCCTATTCGTATAACATGCCTATTTGATATTTGAATTACCTTATATGTTTCTACTTGTGATTTACTTGTATTGTAAGTAATTGTGTTTTCTACTGGGATTGAGGAGGTTAGGAAGGCGGTGGCAATGGGATCGCATGGAGGATAGGTTGGTGAAGGCTGTAGGACAGCGGTATTTGGTTAGAATAAAAATCTCCTAAGATAGAATTACCCGGTTTAGTTATGTTAAGGTTTATATTTTATGCTTATTTGTTTTAGTATGCTTTAAGTTTGAACTCTTGTGATGGGTATGGAGCTTAGGATTGCCTTTGGCGTAGGGCTGGAAGTGAGTCAAGCCAGCTCATGAGCCAGCTCGAGCTCGACTCGTTAATAGCTCGATAAGCTAAGCTCGTGAGCTGGTGAGCCAAGTTTGAGCCTGAAATTGAGCTCATAAATTAAATGAGCCGAGCTTGAGCTTGGATAAGCTCAGCTCATTAGCTCGTGAGCTGGCTCGATTATATATATATATATATAACAATCTTAATTATTTAATATTTATATTTATTTTTTACATATAATTTTAATATAGGACATAAATAAAAAAAATTATAATTTATTGATAGATAAACAATATATAAAATTGATCTTTTCAAATATTTTTAAAAATATATGAGTTATAATTGATTGATATAAAATTATAAATTATATATTTATGTTTCTCTTATTTGAGCCGGCTCATGAGCTCAAGCCAGCTCGTGAGCTTTTGGTGAGCCGAGCTTGAGCTTAAGAAATAAGCTCGATAGTTAATGAGTCGAGCCGTGAGCCAAGCTCAATTTTCGTGAGCCGAGCTTGAGCTTGGTCTAGCTCGACTCAGCTCGGCTCACTTCCAGCCCTACTTTGGCGTCCCGGGGTCTTATATCCTACATCACTGGGCATTGTTACCATACTGAGAACCTCCGGTTCTGATGCCATATCTCTGTTGTGTTTTTCAGATGCAGGTCGCAACCCATCTCAGTGAGTTGTCTGGTTGGTGACAGGAGCGGAGGATCCGGACATCCTTTTAAGTCTTTTGGTTTATTTTATATATGTCTCTCACTTTTGTATTTTGGTTTTGCCTAGAGGCTTGTATTTGAGAACAAATTTGTATAAGCTGTTTTTACTGTCTGGTTCTGTATATCTGTATATGGCTAGCCAGCTTAAACTCCGCGAGTCATGGCTAGTTTCCTATGATATTATATACTTATCTCTTATTATATCTTATCTGTTTCTTGTACCTTAAGATAGTAGCTTTGTTAGTACGTTTTGTGCTTTGGAATCCTACTTTTGAGCTATATCCTTCATCGGACTTCTAGGTTATACTATTCTCTCTATAAATATATTATGTATGAGCTTAGAACTATCGTAATCTCTGATTAACCTTTGCTTTATGACGCGAGGTAAAGCTTAGGCTAATTAGGGTGTTACATTTAGTGGTATCAGAGCGGTTCGTCCTCGTGAGCCTGAGGGATGGACCGATTGTGCTTCATTGCATACTCTGGGTCATTTTTCCTTCATGCTATTTAGGTTATCTACTTGATATTTCATAGCATGCTTGTTTGTGAGTGCCTGTTTAGGGATAATTGAAACACTAGGCTTTTGATATTGAGACTGATCACCTTGATATCGACTGTTTGGTATAGACAGGAAACCCAATGGCCACTCACGAACGAGGTCGAGCACGTACACGAGAAAGTAGGAATGAGCGACCAGCTGACAATCATGCCGAATTCATGGCGGCGATGGCGAATCTGGCGAACACCATGGAAGTGAATGCTGCTGCAACTTTGCAAGTTATGCAGAGGTTAGCTCAACCGGCCGGAAGCAGAAACGAACATGGAGAGGGTGCTAAGGGCAACTTGAGAGGTGTTCTAAGAACTCTAGATACTTTTTAGAAAGCTGACCCACCGATTTTCACTGGTTCAACAAACCATACTGAAGCAAACAACTGGTTCCAAGCTGTGGAGCATGCATTGCTAACTCAACATGTACCGTATGACCAGTTCGTTGAGCATGCGATTTATCAACTAGTGGGAGAAGCTCAGCAATGGTGGCAAGGAGAGCGTCGACTACTACACCAACGGAACATGAGCATTACTTGGGCGTTATTCGAGGAAGCCTTCTACAAGAAGTACTTTTTGAGTCGATAAAGGAGGCTAGAGAGTTGGAGTTCTTACAGCTGAAACAAGGGTCCATGACTATAGCTGAATACACCAGCAAGTTTGAGGAACTTTGTAAGTTCTTGAGGATAAGTAAGGGTGCCCCTGAGTCCTATGAAGGCTGGAAATGCGTTAAATATGAAGTAGGGCTGAGGGAAGATATCAGGCGTGCTGTGGCTCCATTAGAGACTATGAGATTCTCTGAATTGGTGGACAATGCGAGGGTTGTTGAAGAATACGCAAAGACGGTAGCCTCATCAAGGGATACTCATGAAGGACACACTAGTAGGGAACGCGATGATTACCTCGGACCAAGGGGACAGAACTTCAAGAAAGATGGACATACTACTCAGTATCTGCAAGGTCAAGGAAACTACCGAAGGGACAACAAAGCCCAGTTTCGTCAGGCGAAAGGAAATAGTCGATGCTATGCATGTGGGAAACCTAGATATATATCTAAGTATTGTCGCCACATGAGGAACCGAAATGAAGGTCAGAATCAATAGTCAGGCCGTGTGTGTACCGTGGATGCACGTGTTATGCCGGGGTCAAACCTTCCGACAAAAGGTAAGCGTATGCCTTAAGTATTATATTGCTTGGATTTGAGGGTAACCTAGTTCTATCTCTGTAAAGTCGCCGTTAGGATTTCAAGGGCTTAGAGTCGTGTTGAGAATAAACCATGGGAAAAGAAGGATTATAGTGGCAGTAGTCGAGGATTTTGGACTTGTGATGACGAACGATCAGAGTGGACGTGCCGAGATGGTTACCAAGCATGACTAAAAGTCTTGTCGGTACCCTGTATGGGTGATGGGTGCGGTTCAGCACTAGTGGCAACGGAGATTCCGACTGACCCCTTTTGCGGTTTTTAAAACTATGATTTTGCAGTTTTAAGGTTTAAAATTATTTTTAAATCTGGTTTGGAGCTTTGGTTTAAATAATTTGGTTTTGAAACTAGGATTGGAAGTTTCGATTAAATAATACGATTTAAAAGGGAAGGTGAGTCCTAAGATTTTGTTAACTTGCGATTTTGGTTTGCAAAAATTTAACTTATCTAAAAGGAATTCAAATGGAAAGGTTTTGATTTAAGGGTTTCAATGAATTTGGAAAAATCATGCTTTAAGATGATTGATTTACAAATAAAATATTTTTGACTCTTTTAATAAGGTTTTGACAATGGACTCATTTAGATTGAACTTGTTTTAAAGGTTTTGAAAAATAGTACAAATCGGTATTTGGTTTAAGAAAAATCTTCGGATTCTTAAGGATGATAATCAGAGTGACGCAGCAGAAGGCGAGAGAGTTTTCAGATTTTGAAGCAAAAGTTAACTTCATCACCTATTTTAATCTTGCCGGAACCGCATGAACCATTTGAAGTATGCTGTGAAGCTTCCTTGAAGGGTTTGGGTTGCGTGTTGATGCAACATCGGAATGTGGTGGCTTACGCATCGCGTCAGTTGAGACTGTATGAGGTGAATTACCCCACTCATGACCTGGAATTACCGGCGATTGTGTTTGCATTGAAGATTTGGAGACACTACTTGTACGGAGTAAAGTTTAGCATCTTTTCTGATTATAAGAGTCTCAAGTACATCTTTGATCAGAAGGAGTTTAATATGTGCCAGAGAAGGTGGATGGAATTGCTTAAGGATTATGATTTCGAGTTGAGTTATCACCCTGGAAAGGCGAATGTGGTAGCAGACGCTTTGAGTCAGAAGTCCTTGACAATAGCTTGGATGAGAATCAAGGAAGAAGAGCTAGTGGATAAGTTCGGAGATCTTAAGCTGGATATTGGTGATGTCGTTGGAAGAGCTTGTTTGTATCAGTTGCAGATTTCAAGTACGTTTGAGACATGGATTCAAAAGACTCAGCAAGATGAATAGAAACTTCAGCAATTATTTCAACCAGTGAGCGATAAGAGGCGTGGAGAATTCACCAAGGATGATGAAGGGTTGTGGAGATATAAGGGAAGAATTTACATACCGGATGTCAGGAGTTGGAGGCAAGACTTATTGTTGGAGGCTCACATCCGCGGGTTTTCTACTCATTCAGGAAGCACGAAGATGTATTAAGACTTAAAGAGAGGTTCTGGTGACCTGGGATGAAAGGTTATGTAGCTTCAACGCTATCCAAGTGTTTGACGTGTCAGAAGGTGAAGGTAGAGCATCAGAAACCGTCGGGGATGCTACAGTCTCTTAGAATGCCTCAGTGGAAGTGGGGAGGAATCGCAATGGATTTTGTGACCGGTTTACCGAGGACTAGGTCGGGATTTGATGCGGTTTGGGTGATCGTGGATCGCTTAACCAAATCTGCTCTTTTTCCGCCTATTCGACTAAACTGTTCTATGGAAGAGTTAGCAAGGTTGTATATAAAGGAGATAGTAAGGTTGCATGGTGTGCCGTCGAGCATAGTGTCGGATCATGATCCCAGATTCACTTCAAGGTTTTGGAGAGCTTTTCAAAGAGCTTTCGGTACGAAGCTATGTCTCAGTACCGCGTATCATCCGCAAACTGATGGAAAGTTGGAAAGGACTATTCATACATTAGAAGATATGCTGAGAGCATGTGTGTTGGATCAACATGGAAGTTGGGATCGCTACATGCCATTGGTGGAGTTTGCGTACACCAATAGCTTTCATGCGAGCATCGGGATGGCTCCGTATGAAGCTTTGTATGGACAGAAGTGCCAGTCTCCACAATGAGTCTGGTGAAGCAAGTGTTTTGGGTCCTGAGTTGATATCGGAGACTACTGAGAACATTAAGAAGATTCGTGCAAGGATTCTAACTACTCAGAATCGACAGAAGAGTTATGCAGACCAGAGAAGAAAACCGTTAGAGTTTGAAGTGGGAGAACATGTACTTCTGAGAGTTACACCGAAAAATGGGATTGGAAGAGCAATCAAGACCAAGAAGTGGAATCTAAGATATATAGGACCGTTCGAGATTCTAAGGCGATTCGGGCCGGTGGCGTATCAAGTAGCTTTACCACCCCATCTGTCTAACTTGCATGACGTATTCCACGTGTCACGACTCTACAAGTACACGTCGGATGCGGCTCATATGTTAGAGCCTGAGTCGGTCGAGTTGAGAGAGAGCTTGACTTTCCAAGTGACACCAGTGAGAATCAGTGACACCAATGTAAAGGAGCTACGAGGGAAGGAAGTTTCATTGGCTAAGGATGCTTGGAAAAGAGCTAGAGTCGAAGAACATACTTAGGAATTGGAGAACGAGATGCTTTGGCAACTTGTTGAGCTGGTAACGTTGAAAGTAGAATGCTTCGTGGAGAATATGTAATATATATATCTATTACATCGCGTACATCGGATTTTCGAGGGCAAAAATCTTTTCAAGGAGGGGAGAATGTAAGAACCAGATTTTTCACGAATAAAATTATTTAAATGCCTAAATTAAATTCCAGAAAGTTAGGATGAGAATTTGGGGATTTAAATATGACTTTTGGACTCAGTAGGTCCTTCCGAGTCAGAAAATGTGTTTTCTGCGAAAAAGCGTAAAAAACTGTGAACCGACAGTTGAACCGGTTCAAGTTTGCCCGGTACTGCGCGAGAAAAAGTGGAAACAACAAAAACCTTAGATAAATATTAGAAATGAAAAACCGGGCATTAGTGTTAAAGGTTTGGCCCGAAGTTGGGCCAAACGGGCTAAAAACGCTAACAGGTTGGACCGGACCCAAGTTGGGCCCAAGACCAACATTATATAAACCCTTTAAGTGGCCAATTCAGCCACTTTAACACAACATAAGCAGCAGCAACGTTGAAGTGAAGAGAGGAGAGGTGAGGGTTTCATTCACTATTCATCTTCTCCTTCTTTCTCTTATAACTTGAGCTACGGTGCTCCGATTCGCGTGCCGTCAGTTGCTATGCGAGACTCTCTACGAGTCCGTTAGTTTCATCTAGTCAAAGAGATATGAATCTTGAAATATTATGCCCAATTTCTGTCTTAAGAAATTCGAAAATATTAGGTTTTGATTTTGAGTGAAATCTTGTGTTTTGGGTGTTTAGGTACACTCTAGCCTTTGATTGATGTTGGTTTTGGCTTCCAAAACTGTGGGGCAAGGTAAGAGGTATTGAAACTCTTGTGAAATTTCAATTATAATGAGCCCTAGGTTGATTTATGATGGTTTATGTATACATAGCTTGATTATGGTGAATTTGGAGATTGTTGATGCTTGTTGGAGATTTTTGGTGGCTTAGATTGTGATTGAAAGCATGTCTTGGGCTCAATTTGGGGTTTTTGGTGCATATTGGAGATCGGTCAAGGTATGGTTTCGGTTTCCTCTATGTAGTATATAATATTCATGGACACTTAGGCTAGTGACCCAAAGGATAGGTTTGAAAATTTATATGTTGTTGATGTTTGGTTAGTTGATGATGTACAATGAATTGGTATTGATGATGTTGTAAATGATGATGTGAGATATGATGGAATTGGATGAATGAACATTGTTGATTAATAATATGAATCATGGTTGAGTTGATGATGAAGATTTATAGTGATAAATGATGATTAGTGAATATGTGTTTGGAAGGTTATATACATAATGGATCATTAAGGTTGAGAATAATGAAGTAGGATGGAGAGAATGGTATTAATGGTGAAGAGTGACACTAGAGAGTAAATTGGGCTGTAAATGGACTTTTGGTATTGATCTAGTTGGATGTGGCTTGTGGATTTGGTAGATTTGGGTATATGTGAAAGTTGGATAAAAAGGGATTTTTGGTGAACTTTGTTTGATCATAACTTTTGCCTCGATTTTCAAAATTTGATAAAATTTAGAATTAAAGATCTTTGAAAACTCTTTAAATTGATATAAAGTTTATAAAATTTGGAATTTTGTAGAAGAAGTTATGATTATTCAAAGTTGGTGTTGAAAATCTGAAATTCTACAAAGTTGCAGAATTTCAGGATTTCTGATATGTGCGCACGCACAACCCTGCGAAAATTTCAATCTGTGCGGACGCACAGACCTGTGCGCGAGCACAGGCAGGGAAGCGCTCACTGGTTGCAGCGCTAGCACAGCTGGTGCGCGCACACATCAATGGAGAATTGCGCCCTGTGCGGACGCACACACCCCTGTGCGCACGCACGAGTCGAGAAGGAGAGTCTGTTGGGGGCGCTAGCACATCCTGTGCCAGCAAACAAGCCTTATGGATTTTAGTATCTGTGCATACGCACACACCCCTGTACGCACGCACAATTTTAAAATCTCCTGGGCGTACGCACGCACACACCCCTGTGTGGCCGCACACGCCCTATTTCTCAAATTTTACTTGTTTTCAACTATTCTACCTTCCTAACAAGGTTGTAAGCTTCTATAACACCATTTTTAAGACTTTTTGGCTTCGCTTTGAGTAATAGAACATGGGATATAACCTAAAGGTTATAGTTGATGACTATTTGGAAAACTTAGAAAACGGAGTCCTAGGTTTTTGGCGGGTTGAGGATGGTTTGATGTCATGTGAAGGGTGATTGATATATGAGATGAGAATTATGAATTGTTGATGTTCGGAAACTGAATTGTGGATTGACGGTGGTTGAGATGAGTCGGGGGCTCTGAATGAGATGATGGATTGATGCCAGGGCATTTTGGCCAGTTTTACTGACCTTTTCTTTACTATTTTAGGGTAGTTTCATGATTTTCTTAGTTAATAAGCAAGTTTTGGGTAGATAATCACTTACATCTTGATTCAAGCAAACATTGTGAATTTCATGTGATTTTATGAGAATTATGCATGAATTGAATGACAAATTGGATATTGCATGTCTCATAACCTGGATTAGAGCTTTGATGCATTTTATTTGCTTGATTTCAGGACAAATGAAGCAAGGAAGAGCCACATTAGCAGCCACGTTAATCTAATTAACGTGACCACTAACGTGGAATGGGAATAAACTTGCAACGTTAATGAGAAAAGTGATTGCTAATAATGCCTTCGAAACAATCGTGGCCCACGTTAATTGCCACGTTAACTACATTAACGTGGTAGTTAATGTGGAGAGAAAGGGAGCTCCAGCGTTAGTGGTAAAAGTGAATACCACTAACGCTCCAAATTGGCAATTAGCCACGTTAAGAGTCACGTTAACTTAGTTAACGTGAACTCTAACGTGGAAAGGAAGACCATGCCAACGTTAGTGACACTCACCTTTGTCACTAACGTTGGACTAAGCCCAATTGGCCACGTTAAGAGTCACATTAACTACATTAACGTGAACTCTAACGTGGGAGGAGCAAAGAGTCGCCAACGTTAGTGACACTCACATTTGTCACTAATGTTGGACCAAGCCACTATGAGCCACGTTGGCTGCCACGTTAATTGCATTAACGTGGAAGCTAATGTGGAGGAAGGAATGATGAGCCAACGTTAGTGACACCCACCTTTGTCACTAACGTTGGAGATGGATATCACCACAACATTAGTGGCCACGTTAAGACAATTAACGTGAGGCACTAACATGAGAAGGGGCGTTTGGAGCGTTAGTGACAAAGGTAAGTGTCACTAACGCTCTCGAGGCTAAGGCATGCCCACGTTAAGAGCCACATCAGTTATACTAACGTGGACTCTAACGTGAGAAAAGGGGGGCTAAGAGCAACGTTATTGGCAAAGGTAAAAGCCAATAATGCTTGCGATGGACTAAGAGGCAACGTTAGTGGTCACGTTAGTGCCACTAACGTTGAAGTTAACGTGAACCATCTTGGGCTAGGAACGTTAGTGAAAAAGGTGATCGTCACTAACGTTCTCGAACCCACATTTTCACTTAACGTTAACGCCACTAACGTCCTAGCTAAAGTCCATGCCTACTTCACACTTTCTCTGCAAGTAAAGCTGAGCCCACTGAAGATTCCAAACTGCTTCAAAATCAAGATCCAAAGGCCCATATCCAAAGACTTGAAGAGCCAACTAGAAGATCAGAAGAGTAGTATATATAGGAGTAGTTTTGAACTAGAGAGAAAGCTTTGGCATTGGGAGAACTACTCTCTGCATAATTTTACTTTCTCTGCAACTTCTAGTTTTACTTTCAGAATGTATTCTCCATCTTTGCTTTCCATTCCCAGAGCTATGAACAACTAAACCCCTTTCATTGGGTTAGGGAGCTCTATTGTAATTTGATGGATCAATAATAGTTTTTATTATTCTTCTTCTTTATTTTCTCTTGATTTTACTAGAAAGCTTTCAATCTTCATCCAATTGGGTAGTTGTCTTGGAAAAGAAGCTATTCATACTTGGATCTCTTCGGAACCTTGGAAGAGGAATGAAGAGATCATGCTAGAAATACTTTCTCATATTGGACCAAATTGGGGTTTGGATGGATATAGTGACATATAATCCTACCAACACTTTGATTTGGGAATACATGTGGTATAATTGGTGACCACTCTTCATCTCTTCTCATGAGCAATTAGACCAAGGAATTGGCTATTGATCAAGATTTGAGAGATTGAATTACCAAAGAATTGGAATTCAATCACTTAAGATTGCCAAGGAGATCAATGAATGCATTGATTGAGGAAGAGATGAAGATGAACTTGATCCGGAGAATACAACATCTCCTGAGCCCAATGAATTCCCCATTTCTAATCTTACCCATTCTCTTTACTTTCTGCCATTTACTTTTATGTTCATTTCCCCAAATCCCCATTTAAGATTCTGCAATTTACTTTCCGCCATTTACATTTTGCTCTTTAATTCCAGCATTTACACTTTCTGTTATTTACTTTTCCGCCATTTAATTTTCTGCAATTCTCAAATCAAATTCTGCTTAGCTCAACTAGAACATTCCTCCAATTAAAATTGCTTGACCAATCAATCACTGTGGGATTCGACCTCACTCTATTGTGAGTTTTTACTTGACGACAATTCGGTATACTTGCCGAGGGAAAATTGTTGAGAGACAAGTTTCCGTGCATCAAGTTTATGGCGCCGTTGCCGGGGATTGATTTTGTATCAACAATGATTAAATTGGTGGATAACTAGATTGAGCAATTTTCTTTTGTTTGATTTAAATTCTGTTTGAGTAATTTACTTTCAGTTTTAGTTATTTCCTTCCCTTTACCCCTACCCGTTAGTGGTGTTCTCGTAGTTGTTACAATTTAGTTCACTAACCCACTAACTGTTTGATATATTGCATCACGCACACTAACAGCATTTTTTTTAACAAAGAATACTCTCTATCTTTCTTTTGCTTTGGCCTTGTTGGTTGTATGACAGGTAGAATAAGCGGGGCTTCAACTTCCTTCGATTCCGAACCTGAGAGGACCTTCTTTAGACTAAGGAGGGAAGCAAGAGGAAAGAGAATTGTTGGTGCTGAGGAAGAGGAAGAGTACTTTGAACCAGACATGGATGAGAATATGGAGAACCATCATGAAGAAGAGGCTCACAACCATGGCAGAGAAGGTCCAGCAAATCATGTTGGGCAAGAGAGAAGAGTTCTGGGCTCTTACATCAATCCAAACCCAGGAAACTGTGGAAGTAGCATTCAAAAGCCAACCATACATGCCAATAACTTCAAACTAAAGCCACAGCTCATCACCCTTGTTCAGAACAACTGTTCATTTGGAGGAAGTATCCAAGAAGACCCCAATCAACATCTAACCACATTCCTGAGGATATGTGATACTGTTAAGTCTAATGGTGTTCATTCCGACACCTATAGACTGCTTTGGTTTCCCTTCTCACTCAAGGACAAAGCAACCAAATGGCTGGAATCCTTCCCGAAGGAGAGTTTAACAACCTGGGAAGATGTGGTGAACAAATTCTTGGCGAGATTCTATCCTCCTCAACGGATCAACAGGTTGAGAGCCGAGGTACAGACCTTCAGGCAACAAGATGGTGAGACTCTATATGAAGCATGGGAGAGGTTTAAGGATTTGACAAGAAGGTGCCCACCAGATATGTTCAATGAATGGGTGCAGTTACACATATTCTATGAGAGTCTTTCTTACGAATCAAAAAAGGCAGTAGACCACTCATCTGGGGGATCTCTGAACAAGAAGAAGACCATTGAAGAAGCCATAGATGTCATTAAGACTGTAGCTGAGAATGACTACTTCTATGCTTCTGAAAGAAGCAACACTAGAGGAGTAATGGAGCTAAGTAATGTGGATGCGCTGCTGGCCCAGAACAAGCTGATTACTAAGAAGCTAGCTGACCTTACCAAGAAGATGGAGAGGAACCAAGTAGCAGCAATCACCACCTCATCAGCAACTCAAGAAGGAGTAAATGCATAGGCAGAGGGTGATCAGGAACAAGCCAACTACATTGGAAACTCACCTAGGCAGACCCATGATCCATATTCCAAAACTTATAATCCTGGTTGGAGGAACCACCCAAACTTTGGGTGGGGAAATCAACAAGATCAAGTCCAAGATCAGAGACGCCACAACCCCAACAACAATGCAGCTCACCAACATTCCACACAGAGATCATATCAGCACCCACCTAACAACACACCTCAACATCCATACCAAAGCTAAAATGGCCCTTCTCATCATTCCAACTCCAATTCATCAACATTTGAGGATAGACTCTCAAGGATTGAGACCTTACTTGAAGGCATATGTAAGGAACTCCAAGAGAACAAGGTGTTCAAGGAGGAGGTGCGAGCTAATCTCAAAAACCAGGGAGATACCATTCAGAGGCTAGAATTTCAAGTAGGATACCTCTCTGAGAAGATTCCCAAACCCACTGACAGCTTCTCAAGTGACACAGAGAAAAATCCGAGAGGTGAAGCAAAGAAAGTAAGATGGGAAGACTGCAAGATGGTCACTACAAGTGATAAGGGGACTGAGCAAGAGCCGAACAAACCCTTCAAACACTCTGGAGATACTTCAGTAGAGAAACAGGAAGAGGGTCACCAAGAAACCAAAATTACACAAAAGAAGATGCTGAAACTCTATGCACCTTTTTCCCAAAAACTCAAGGGTGGTGTAGAAAAGAGAATATACTCAAAATTCCTTGATATGTTTGCATCTCTCCATGTGAACATACCATTCATCAAGGCTCTCCAACAAATGCCTTCATACATTAAGTGTATGAAAGAGCTGCTGACCAGGAAAGGCTCACTCAAAGGAGGGCAAACAATAGTGATGAATAAGGAGTGCAGTACTCTCATTCAACCAGAGTTGCCTACAAAAAGGAAGGACCCAGGGAGTTTTCACATCCCCTGTGCCATAGGAGAAACAATGTTTGACAAAGGACTCTGTGACTTGGGAGCAAGCATCAACTTAATGCCTTTATCCCTTATGAAGAAGCTGCAGATCAATGAGCTAATGCCCACAGACGTAGTCATCAGGCTGGCTAACAAAACTCAAAAACAAGCAGTAGGAGTGGTTGAAAATGTGTTGGTAAAGGTTGGGAACTACTTCCTTCCCACAGACTTTGTCATATTGAAAATGGAAGAGAGTCACCTTCACCCAATCATATTGGGTAGACCATTCCTAGCTACAGCCAAAGCACTCATAGATGTGGAGCGAGGAGAGATAATACTGAGGATACATGACGAACAACTCGCATTCAATGTCTTCAAACCCTCACAAGAAGCAGATCAGGAAAGCAAGGAACTAAGGAGAGAGCACGACAAAGCACTGGTGGAAGAAACAAGCATTGAAGCACAAGCTGTACACCTGGGAATCCCTTTGGTTGATGAACAAGACAGTCAGCAGTTGTCACAGAAAAAGGAAAACCAGGAGGAACTAACCACCAGAGTCATATGAGACCAGCAACAAAATTTCCTTGGAAAAAGAGGTCACAAAGAGCAGGGTAACATCAAAAAGAACAAAGAAGAAGGCACCAAGGAGGTGGAGGAACAAGAAGATCCCTACAGAGGACTTCTCTCCAGGGGATAAAGTGATCTCAGCTTATTTCCCAGTTATCCCACCTCATCTCCCTACCATCCCATCTCAGCTACCTAAAGTTTTCACCATCAACAGAATCCTCTCCTTAGAACATGTGGAGATCCTTGATGAAGCCAATGGAGATAGATTTACTGCGAGGGGGGAAGATTTGAAGCATTACCAACCACCCTGACAAAGTCAGAACGTCAAGCTAGTGATGCTAAAAAAGCACTTCATGGGAGGCAACTCATGTTTTATATGCTTTTAAGTAGTTAATAATGCAAGGTTCATGAATTCCAATTCAACTCTGACATATACTTGAATGAATCCTTTTATGAAACATATAGTGAAGAACAAGTTTGGTGTTCAAGGCACACTAAGAGGACATGAATGCAATTCATATCATGTCACTCTTAGAACCTTGAACAAACTTTGTACACCACATGGCCACAAACTAAGTTTGGTGTCACCAATGTTGCATACATGGACAATTCAATAGATAGTTGATTTGCGGTCATGAATAGCACTTAGTTAGTTAGAAACAAAAACTTTAAAAAAGTAGTTATCCCATTTTGTTTTAAATTTTGCCGCCACTTTCCACAATTTCATTAATCACATCCCTTTTGTTTTGTAGGAGAATTGATGGGACAATTGAAAGAGGAAGGGTTCGGCCATCACAAAAGGAGAGGACTATACACGTGTCTTCAAGGGGAACGCATTGGAAAATGTTGCCATGCAACATTGGAAGAATGACATGCTTGGAAACTGAACCAACCCCCTTCATAAAGTTGATGATCCTTGTGCTCATCCCATGCTAAACCCCATCCGTTCATCACACAACCACTCCATCAATCCACACCTTTCATTCACTCACCATCTCCCTATATAAGTGACTCTTATTCCATACTCCCTTTCACATTCCAATTTTCATCCTTTACACTTCCCACTCTCGGCACCCAACTCCTCTTACCCCATCAAAAGCACTCTCACCCACTCCTTTAACTACACCCTATCCAAACCCAATCGAATTTCACCAGCAATTCATACTCCTCACCACCTTTACATACCAACTCCTATTCATGGCATCGTCAAGCTCTAAAAGAAGAAAGGGAAAGGAGCCTATGGAGCAACGCCCTTTCGATGAGAAAAAATTTAGAACCTTTCACCATGTATTACAATTCGGGTGGATGGTTGATAAGGATATCATCTATGAGCTAAGCTTTCAAGTCAGAAAAACTGAGTGCCCCGAAATCACAGAGAAGGTGGAAAAGAGAAGATGGGAGCTCCTTACTGATCCAGTCATAAAAGTAAATACAACTCTTGTAAGAGAGTTTTATGCAAATGCAGTCAGGTATGATAAGGCAGATGACTCCTATATAAGCTTCGTAAGAGGGGTGACTGGATTTCAGTCCTATGATCATCATGAGGGCGTTAAAGCTAAGAACCATACCATTTGCAGAAGAAAGCTATCACTCCAGAATAGATGGCAGTCCCGATCATAACCAGATTGTGCAAGATATTTGTGTACAAGGGGCTGATTGGGTACGAGACCCTCAAGGGAAGCCCAAGTTCATCAAGAGAGGGGACCTCACTCCTGAAGCAAAGGGGTGGTTCGAAATTGTAAGGAGATCCATCCTCCCCGCCGGGAATAACTTAGAGGTAAATCTTAAGAGAGCAACAATGGTGCAATGTATACTAAAAGGGGGAGAGATCAAGGTTCATGAACTCATAGCCCAAGGCATTAGGAAGATGGCTGAGAAAAGCGATTCTGGAGGAAGGTTGGGCTACCCCAGCACTATTTTCTGTCTGTGTGACAAGGCTGGGGTGGTGTTCGAGGATGAAAACCCCGAGTGGATAAAAGTGGGCATCCCAATTACTGTTCGACGGATGCATGCTGTTGCATCTCCCCTACCTCAACAAAAGCCAAGAAAGAGGCCAGCCCAGCAAGTGGTAGAAGGACAAAACCTAGAGGAGCAAGCCCCTCTGGACATGCACCAACTACAGGAAGCCATTGATGGCTTATCTAGACAATACTTAGAAAATCAAGGGGCACAGAAAGAGCTTCAACTACAATTGATGGATCGTCAAGAAGAATCACTCTCTAGATGGACGAATCAACAAGGGTAGTGGCAAAAGCAATTAATGGAACAGCAACTGGAATAAGGGAAACAATGGGATGAATCCTTCCACAAGATAGAGCAAAGGCAGGATCAACAACAAGAAGCCATCCAAAAGCTAATCAACATCCAAGCACATCAAGGTGCACACATACATGAAATGCATCGGAAACAATTGGAACAGGCAGAACTCTTTGACGAATACAGAGCGTTCGCAGAGGGAGTTTACATGAACGAGACTGGACATCATGTGAACACTCAAGCCAGGCTAGGGTACTTAGTTGGACAACTGCCTATATTGCATCCGGGAATCACAAGATATGAAGAGGTGAAAGATGAATTAGCGCGAGAAGAAAGAGAGAGGGTAGAAAAGAGTCATGAATCAGTAAGGAAGGCACTTGAGGAGTGGAAGAAAGCCAGACTGGCGCGGATACAAGGAAGCACAAGTGGACACAAAGAGGACAAACAAGAAGGAGAGCATGAGCACTCCCATGAGTAAAAGGTGGTGGAGTTCCCTCTTTGTTCCATCTTTTTCAAGTTTTAAATAATGAAAATCATGTATGAAATAGAACATACTTCCATGGTAATTTAGAATTTTAAATTCTGCCTTTAAGTTTACTGCTTAGATCTATGCTAGCTGTGCCAAATTATCTGTTGCATTTTCACCTTGCTTACTTGTATGCTTGTCCTTTGAAGTCAAATAAAAAGAGATGTTATGAAAGACCAGAGTGATGTTCAATTTGTGGATTAAAGTTCTTAAGCTTGTAGTGTAGTAATTACTTAGCTAAGTTGGTTCACCAACAAGGTAGGAAGGCAACTATCTGTCCTGAATCATATGCTTGAAACACACTCCATGAGACTAGCTACATAACAAGATCCTAATTAGAAAAAGAGAAAGAAAAATGAAAGTTGAGAAATAAAGAAAAAGAATAAGAAATAAGGCTAGGCACGAAGGGTTGAACCTTAAGGCATGTGTCTGTGGTGCTCCTGTGCAAAGGATATACTTGGAAGAATAAGCTCTCAAGGGTGCCTTATCACTTGGTAACTTGGGTTAACTAACCCGGGATTATCAGCTGAAAGTCCGCTATCAAGAGTAACCTTTGCTACAGAACACTTAGTAACCCAAAGAGGTACTGGACACCAAGGCCTCAAGTAAGAAAATAACAAACCATGTGCCTGTGGTGTGTATGTATGGGGGAAAGAGACTTGAGGGAGTAAGTCCTTAGGGGTGTCTTAACATCCAGCACCTTGGACCAACTGGTTCGGGAGTGCTGGCTAAAGAGTCGCCCCCTTACAAAGCACCTAGTCTAAAGAACACAATCAAACCCTGAAAAGAAAAAGGGATCAATAAATAAAAGTCTCATAGGGTGCAATCAAGTTAGTATTCCAGGGCATGGTAAAGGTCTGAAAGCCAATAAAGGAATGAACCTAAGTTGCTATGCATGAAACCCCATAAAACCAAGGACATGACTTCCACAATAATGATTCATTTCTCTTGTCATTTCATTCATCATTCTTATGTTTCAGTACTTGCTTAGGGACAAGCAAGCTTTAAGTTTGGTGTTGTGATGCCAGGGCATTTTGGCCAATTTTACTAACCTTTTCTTTACTGTTTTAGGGTAGTTTCATGCATTTTCTTAGTTAATAAGCAAGTTTTGGGTAGATAATCACTTACATCTTGATTCAAGCAAACATTGTGAATTTCATGTGATTTTATGAGAATTATGCATGAATTGAATGACAAATTGGATAATGCATGTCCCATAACTTGGATTAGAGCTTTGATGCACTTTATTTGCTTGATTTCAAGACAAATGAAGCAAGGAAGAGCCACATTAGCAGCCACGTTAATCTAATTAACGTGACAACTAACGTGGAATGGGAATAAACTTGCAACATTAATGAGAAAAGTGATTGCCAATAACACCTTCGAAACCATCGTGGCCCACGTTAATTGCCACGTTAACTACATTAACGTGGTAGTTAACGTGGAGAGAAAGGGAACTCCAGCGTTAGTGGTAAAAGTGAATACCACTAACGCTCCAAATTGGCAATTAGCCACGTTAAGAGTCACGTTAACTTAGTTAACGTGAACTCTAACGTGGAAAGGAAGACCATGGCAACGTTAGTGACACTCACCTTTGTCACTAACATTGGACTAAGCCCAATTGACCACGTTAAGAGTCACGTTAACTACATTAACGTGAACTCTAACGTGGGAGGAGCAAGGAGTCGCCAACGTTAGTGACACTCACATTTGTCACTAACGTTGGACCAAGCCACTATGAGCCACGTTGGCTGCCACGTTAATTGCATTAACGTGGAAGCTAACGTGGAGGAAGGAATGATAAGCCAACGTTAGTGACACCCACCTTTGTCACTAACATTGGAGATGGCTATCACAACAACGTTAGTGGCCACGTTAAGACAATTAACGTGAGGCACTAACGTGAGAAGGGACATTTGGAGCGTTATTGACAAAGATAAGTGTCACTAACGCTCTCGAGGCTAAGGCATGCCCACGTTAAGAGCCACGTTAGTTATACTAACGTGGACTCTAACGTGAGAAAAGGGGGGCTAAGAGCAACGTTATTGGCAAAGGTAAAAGCCAATAACGCTTGCGATGGACTAAGAGGCAACGTTAGTGGTCACGTTAGTGCCACTAACGTTGAAGTTAACGTGAACCATCTTGGGCTAGGAACGTTAGTGAAAAAGGTGATCGTCGCTAACGTTCTCGAACCCACATTTTCACTTAACGTTAACGCCACTAACGTCCTAGCTAAAGTCCATGTCTACTTCACACTTTCTCTGCAAGTAAAGCTGAGCCCACTGAAGATTCCAAACTACTTCAAACTCAAGATCCAAAGGCCCATATCCAAAGACTTGAAGAGCCAACTAGAAGATCAGAAGAGTAGTATATATAAGAGTAGTTTTGAACTAGAGAGAAAGCTTTGGCATTGGGAGAACTACTCTCTGCATAATTTTACTTTCTCTGCAACTTCTAGTTTTACTTTCAGAATATATTCTCCATCTTTGCTTTCCATTCTCAGAGCTATGAAAAACTAAACCCCTTTCATTGGGTTAGGGAGCTCTGTTGTAATTTGATGGATCAATAATAGTTTTCATTATTCTTCTTCTTTCTTTTCTCTTGATTTTACTAGAAAGCTTTCAATCTTCATCCAATTGGGTAGTTGTCTTGGAAAAGAAGCTATTCATACTTGGATCTCTTCGGAATCTTGGAAGAGGAATGAAGAGATCATGCTAGAAATGCTTTCTCATGTTGGACCAAATTGGGATTTGGATAGATATAGTGACATATAATCCTACCAACACTTTGATTTGGGAATACATGTGGTATAATCAGTGACCACTCTTCATCTCTTCTCATGAGCAATTAGACCAAGGAATTGGCTATTGATCAAGATTTGAGAGATTGAATTACCAAGAAATTGGAATTCAATCACTTAAGATTGCCAAGGAGATCAATGAATGCATTGATTGAGGAAGAGATGAAGATGAACTTGATCCGGAGAATACAACATCTCCTGAGCCCAATGAATTCCCCATTTCTAATTTTACCCATTCTCTTTACTTTCTGCCATTTACTTTTATGTTCATTTCCCCAAATCCCCATTTAAGATTCTGCAATTTACTTTCCGCCATTTACATTTTGCTCTTTAATTCCAGCATTTACGCTTTCTGTTATTTACTTTCCCGCCATTTAATTTTCTGCAATTCTCAAATCAAATTCTGCTTAGCTCAACTAGAACATTCCTCCAATTAAAATTGCTTGACCAATCAATCCCTGTGGGATTCGACCTCACTCTATTGTGAGTTTTTACTTGACGACAATTGAGTATACTTGTCGAGGGAAAATTGTTGAGAGACAAGTTTCCGTGCATCATGGATCCATCTTATACTAAAAAATATTTTTTGAAAACTACTGATGTATCATTTTTATATTGAGACTATGAGACGCTATGCGCCTGGTGATAAACCCCAATTTTGTGATTTATCTTGTGCTTATTTTGGGAGATTTTATCACATTTTTCCACATTTATTCAATGAAATAGCATGGTTTTATGATTCCCCCTTAATTTTCGCTTAAGTGTAAAAACATGCTTTTTAGGCCCTAAATTGGTAATTTTGATTCACTTTAATTCCATTCGATGCCTTGATGTGTATGTTGAGTAATTTCAGGTTATAAGGCAAGTATTGGATGGGAGAAGTGAGTAGAAAAGCATACAAAAGGGAGAATGCATGAAGAAACAAAGATTGGGATTGCATCAAAGGACGCGAACGTGCACAAGGCGCGCACGCGCAAAAGAGATCTCGCCCATGGACACAGACGCGTACATGCCGCTTCCGCGCGGATGGAGAAATTGCCAATTGACGCGCACGCGCACATGGCGCGCACGCGCCAATACTCTTACACTTGAAGGAAAAATGCTGGGGGCAATTTCTGAGCTGCCAAGGCCCAAGTCTAACTTGTTTCTGAGTGTATTTCATGCAGAATTGAAGTCCAAGCAAAGGGGGAGCAATTAGTTTTAGCCAACATGAGCCTTTAGTTAGTTTTCTAGAGAGAGAAGCTCCCTCTTCTCTCTAGAATTAGGTTAGGATTAGGGTAGATTATCTTAAATTCAAGTTCAATTACTTGATCTCATCTTGTTTCTTTTATAATTTCTCATTCTTACATCTTGGTTTTCTTAATTGTGATGTTAATTTCTTGTCTTGCTCTCTTTTGTGATGATGAACTCATGTTGGATTTGATTTGTTTTTAATGTAATTTAGTGTTGATGTTTTTTTTATTGATGAATTGAGTTGTGATCTCACTTTTCTTGCACTTAATAGTTGTTAGATTTTATTATTCTTGCAATTTATGATGCTTACTTTTATTGCACTCTATGTGTTTGATGAAATGTTCTCTTTAATTTTTGAGTAGTTTTGTCAATTCTTGGCCTAAGCCAAGAGAATTGGGTAATCTTGAGTCATTGGGTATGATTGATTTGGTGATTTGAGAATCCATGGTGATCAATTTGACACCCATTGATGCTAACCCACTACTAAGTTAATTAGTAGGTAGGTTAGGACTTAAGGGTGGATGTGATCAAATCTATTTGACGTACTTCAAGCTTAGGAGTAAACGTTACGTACTTAAAGCTTTTGGGAAGTAGACTTAATAGGTTGGCCTCTCATGATTATCAATATTCGGTTTGTTGACAAGGATGGTGATCTCAATTACCCAAGTCTTAGCCAAGAGTTCTTTATCTTACTTCCTTTATTCACTTGCTAAATTTATTCTCTTGTCATTTCATGAACCAAAAAAAACCGCCCCTTTTTACCCCTTCATAGCCAATAACTAAGCATTACATTGTTATCCTAGGGAGATGACCCGGAGTCCAAATACTTCGGTTAATTTTCATTGGGGTTAGTTATTCGTGACAACCAACTAAATTTTTGTATGTGAGGACTCTTTGTTGGTCTAGAACTATACTTGCAACGAGAATTCATTCAATTGGGGAAATTCTATATCAACAAAAGTTCACACATCAAAATGGTGCCGTTGCCGGAAAACACAATGGTGCTATGTTATTGGCTATTGTATATATTGTGAATAACTTGAATTTTGGTTTGTTTGCTGGTTTTTACTAGTTAGGATTTTATCTTTTTTGTTTCTTATTGATTTTTTTTATTTTCTCTTTCACTATGAATTCTCATCCTTTTGGCTATGAGTGTAGTTCAAACTATGTTGTAGGAAATGAAAGCTCCAATGAGAATATGCATCAAGGGTTTGGAATTCAAGGATAGGAGGAACCTCAAGCTTATGAACAACCTTCATGGCAACAACCTCCTACGAACTCCTATGGGTATAATCCTGATCCTAATGTGTATCAATCCAATGTGTGTGATAACCCTCATTATGGTTGTCAACCACAATCATCATATGCATGTGATCCCATTCCTCAATATAGCCACACACCATACTCACAAGCCTCACATCACCATTCAACTCCATATGACCATAACTCACACACACATATCAACCACCATTTGAATCACATCTAGAACAACCACCATCCCCATACCAATACTCTCAAGAACCACAAATTTTGTATACACCACCTCAAGAATTCCCCCAATATGAACCACCTTCCAACATTGAAAATCTTCCCTCAAACACCGAACCCTATCTTTCACCACCGCCTCCCGACGAAGCCTTCATATTAGAACTAAGAGATCTTGAATCTCGCATCTTAAGGCGACAAGAGGAGGATGAAGCTAAGTTTAAGGAGCTAAAAGTAAGGGTAGCTAGCATGGTAGAAGCCGTGAATCACCTAACATCTCACCTAGGTTCATGTACCCTGAGCACTCCCATTGTTGAATGCGGAGAAACTATCAAGGACCCTAGCGAGGGAATAATCTTGAAGCTCCAAAATGAGGAAGAAGAGTTGAAGCAAGAAATGCAACAAGAGGAGAAGATAGAGATTAGCGAGCAAAAGGAAGTAGTGGATAGATGTTTGGGATACGTTGAGCTCATAAAGGATGTTAAAAAGGAGAGTAAAGTTGCAAAAGTAAACAGAGAGTTGAAGGAAAATGATCAAGAAGTGGTTTCCATCACTAGTGATTTTTTGCCCACATTGATCAACTCCCTTGACGATATTGTTGAGCCCTCTCCCAGTGGATTAGAAAGCAAGGTTGAGAAGGATGTACAGCCTTCAAAACCCATTGTAAGTGAAGAACTGGAAGAAGTGTTCCAAGCAACAAGCCCTCCTATCTATGATGATTCCGCGTCAACATATGATCCTTTCGAGTTTGAAGGGTCCTTCCCTAAAATGCTTGCACTTGACGAGGAGATAGACTTCACTAGACCTCCTATCTATGATGAGAGTGATGGGGAGGAGATAGAAGAAATTGGTGAAAAAAATGTGAACTTGAGGAAGCTTGGCATGAGGAGAAACTTGAAGAACCTTGCCAAATGGTGGAACTTCCCAGAAGAGGATGGACGGGAGTAGAGCATGCTTTATCAAGACCCTTGGGAACTCCTTCACCTAGTTTGCCACCCAATCCTTCGCTTGAGTGGATAAAACTTCTAACTCTCAGCTTTATTATCCCACTTGAGTATGGTTTGCTTGAGACGGATGGCCAACTTAGGGCGCTTTGTGGAATTAAGCGAAAGAGAAGGATGTTTAGTGGTTGGCGTTGTAAATTTAGACTCATTATGGTTGGAAGCTCAAAATTGAAGAACATGGATTGGTGTAATGCTCAAGTAAATGGGTCAAGGAGAGTAGTTTGGTGCGTCCATGAGAATTCTGCTTTCTCGTCGCCCGGACAAAGTCAAGGCAATCAATTAGAAGATGGGTGCGAGGACAAGATATGGGATCCTGGATTAGCTTATGAAAATCAATTTTGGGAGCTCGTGTCTTGGAGAGGACCTCACCAAAGCTTATTGAAGATGGCTGGAACTTCTGACAACCGATTGGAGGACAAGCACTCTTGGAGGTTCAAGGATGGGTACAAACATAAGCCACCTTGACAAGAAGCCTCCCAAATGTCCAACTTAAGGACTTAAACCAAAAGTGCTTGGTGGGAGACACCCCACCATGGTAAACTCTTTCCATTCCCTTGTAGATATAACGAATGAATGAATTGAGTTCCATTGTATATAAATCCTTTGCTTCTTGGTACATTTCACTTTGCTTGGTAAGGTGTCTATATATTTTATGCTTTAATTAGGGATGATTCTTTGAATTTGAGTTTTTGCTTGGCTTGCAAGTTTCCTCAATTTATTTGAAAAATTCCCTATATCTCAAAAATATGCTTGATTTTGCACCTTAGCTAGTTTTAAAATTTTAGAGGAGGATAGGAAGGTTATAAGCTCTCTTCGATGTTCATAAAACAAAAAAACCCAAGCCACGCGCAAGCGCAAAGCGCGCGCGCGCGTCGGCTACGCATTTCGACACTCTGGGCCAATGACCAGAGAGTTGTGCCACTTTTGGGCCAACTCTGTGTCTCGACCCACGCGGACGCACGCTGTACGCGTTCGCGCCACTCCTTGTTTCACTACCCACGCGTTGGCGTACTTGGCGCCTCCGCGTCCATTTCATAAGTTCAAGCCATCCACGCGCAAGTGCACAATGCGCGCACATGTTGATAAACCACTATTTTATAGTTTATCTTGTGCTAATTTGAGTGGTTTTCATCAGCTTTTCACCCACTTATTCATATGATTTGCATGGTTTTACAATTCCTTCCTGGATTTATTCTATGATTGAAAAATTGCTTCCTAAAGCTTTAAATTGTGTATTTTAATTTCTCCTTTATACCATTCGATGTCGTGATTTGTGCGTTAAGTGTTTCAGGCTGTATAAGGCAGGAATGGCTTAGAGAATGGAGAGGAAGCTTGCAAAAATGGAAGGAGCACAAGAAATTAAGGAGATGACCAGCGAGAATCGACGCGGACGCATGGCTCACGCTACCGCACAAAAATGGAGAAAGCGCAGTGACGCATTCGCGTGCCTGACGCGAACGCGTGAACAACGCGTATGCATGGCAAGGAAAAACGCTGAATGACGCGCACGCGTGGACGACGCATACGCGTGACCTGCGCGATCTGCAGAAATAACAGAATACGCTGGGGGCGATTTCGGGCCGTGTTTTGACCCAGATTTCGGCCCAGAAACACAGATTAAAGTCAGGGAACATGCAGAGACTCAGGATATCAATTCATAATTCATAATTTTCAGTTTTAGATGTAGTTTTTAGAGAGAGAGGCTCTTTCCTCTCTCTTAGGATTTAGGATTAGGATTTCTCTTAAGATTAGGATTTCATCTTCTTCAATCACAGGTTTAATGTTCTTTTTATTTATTTTCTTAATTTTGTTTATGAACTCTTTGTGTTTAGATTTGAATGTTTTATTTAATATAATTTGAGGTATTTCAGATTTGACTTTGCTTTGCTTTATTTATATGGATGCTTTTAATTTAATTTAGACATTTTCTTCCTTTTGGCTTTGGTTAAGTAATTGGTAACACTTGAGTTGTCAAACTCAGTAGTGATTGAAATTGGCAGATTACTGATTGATTTGGATCGCTCTGAAGCTAGTATTCCCACAGGGATTGACTAGGACTTGAGGATTAAATTAATTAGTCCACTTGACTTAACTAAGTGGGATTAAAACCCAATTCTCATCACATCTGATAAGGATAACTGGGATAGGAATTCTAATTCTTATACCTTGCCAAGAGATTTCATTATTATTAATTTATTTTTCTTGTCAATTAAATTACTTGCTCTTTATTTCAAAAAAATCCAAAATTCTACCTTTTCCATAGCTAATAATAAGTTATACCTCCCTACAATTCCTTGTGAAGACGACTCGAGGTTTAAATACTCGGTTATCAATTTTATTGGGTTTGCTTAAGTGACAACCAAAACTTTTGTAATAAAGGAATTCTTATCGGTCTAGAAGCTATACTTACAACGCAAATTTATTGTGAAAATTCTAGATCGTGCGAGAGTTCTGTTCTTCACGCGTCGATGCATTTTAGCATCACCAAGGCCAAAGGACCCGAGAGTTGTGCCAACTCTGGGCCTCTTTTGTGCCTCTGGTCCAACACACCCGTGCGGACGCGCACTGTATGCGTTCGCGCCGATCCCTAATTCTCCCATCTATGCGTAGACGCGTATGGCGCCTCCGCGCCACTTCCCTATTTCTGTCACCCACGCGGATGCGCACGGTGCGCGCCCGCGTGGATTTAAAAATCCCATTTAACCAGGGACGCAAAGCCCTAGCGCATTCGCGCAACCCCCGTTCGTCCCCTTCATCTCCAACGTTCCATTTCCCTCTATTGCCAACCATCACCCCTGCAACCACTAGCACTCCGGCGAGCCCTCCGGCACACCACCGCCGCCGTCGCCGTGCGCGTCCTCACCCCCCTCCTCCCTCGCTTTCTCCTTCTCTCCTTCTCTCCCACTGAATCCTCTCTTCTCTATTCTCTCTCATAGCCAGCCCTTGCTCCGCCACGAGCACAGCCCCGACCCCATTGTCGCTAGCGCAAGCTCCATGGTGCCACCAGACCGCTGTCCGCTCTGGCCAACTCACTCCTCTCTGCTGCACATTCCCTTCATCCGCCCCATTCAGTCTCTGTCTCCCCAAGTTTCTGCTTCCCCTGTTCTGCTTCTCTTTTACCGCTTTATGATAATTTTGTTAGTTTAGTTAGATTAGCTTAGTTAGTTAGTTTAGTTTAACTTAGGTGGTTAGCGAATCTGGGCTGAGTAGTGGATTTAGGTGTATCTGAATTTTTGCTGTTGTGTGAAATTGCTCTGTTTCATTGCTTTGCTTGTGCTATATGCCTGGCTTGCCATTATTGAGTAATGCTTTGCTCATGGATACTGGTTGCTTGCTTATTCATAACTGCTTGCTGGCTGATTTATTTTAATTTGCTTTCTAATGCTTTGTTGCTGCACTATTGGCTTGATTGCCCAAGTCATATGAATTCATACATGATTTTTGTGCTTTTGAATTTTGTGAATTCATATGAAATCTGATTTGACTGTTTAAATTTGGGATTTAGCCAATGTATTGCTGAATTGCTGTCGGATTTTTCTTAACCATATTTCTTGAATTGACATTGTTTGATGGACGTAACAAACTTCTATTTGATGATTTCTGTGTCAAATAGAATTGTGTCGTCCAAATGGTTTTGAAAATTCCTCAAGAACAGGTTCTTTGGTCATGCCTCTAATACTCCTTGCTTGCTTACAATGCTAACTTGCATATATGCATTGCATGATTAAGTAAACTTTCAGATTGACCATAAACTTGGTTTTCATTTGGAATTGAGCCTAATTTGCTTGCTTCACAAGATTGATGATTTCTTCTACCTATATGGCCACTGTGATTCAATTCCTTTATGCCAATTTACCCTTGATCACATAGTGCATGAATTTTTCAAATCTCATCTCAATCATTGTAACTTTCATAGCTCATTGAATTTGGTGTTGAACTCTGATTAATTGATTCATCCTTTAATGTTTTGACTATACCAACACCAATTCACATAACTCTAGTGATCCTTGCATTGATTGATGGTTTGTTCCATATTAGTTGTTTTCTAGCTATACCATATTTCATCATCAATGACTTGATGCATTTTATGATTGTGAACGTGCTTATATTCTTATTTTGTGCATTCTCTTTTGAATTGAACTAATAACCACCATATCACTGATTTTCAAACTGATCTCTAACTTTAACTTGTTTAACCAACTAACTTCTTTTGGTTTTCAACCTAACTCTTTTTATCATTATTTTGAATATGGTGTTTCCTAAGCTTGATGAACAAGTAATGTGCAAAATATGGTTTGAATTCTTAGTTTGAAGTTTGGCCTACATTCTGAATTCAGTTTGCTTGTATTCCAAGAAATCTCCTTTCTTTGATTCACTTCATGAATATGCTTTACTTTGAGTACTTTGTATCTATTTGGCTATCTGCTTATATTGTATCATCTCTGTTTCCCAGGATGTCAGACAAAGGAAAGGCTATAGCCACTACTTCCAAAAAGAGGAAGCGCTCTAAGGCCTCTACCCCTTCTCCCTATGCAAATTATGCTAAGAATCCGCTGAATGAGGTGGATAGGGAAAACCAGTTGCTACCATCCACTGACTAAGTCAAATTCTCAAACCTCTATTGTGAGCTTCACTTCTCTGACTTTCGGAAGAAAAATCTAAACATTGAGAAGAAACTGCTTCTTCCCAATGATGTGAGGTGTGCCATTAACACCCGAATTCTGGAGTTAGGATTGGACTTTGTTGATAGAGATTTAGGGAGGGTGAACACTTCATGGGTGAGAGAATTTTATTGCAACTTCTTCCGAGCCAATATTGATTCAGTTCTGCTGAGGGGTAGAGAGATTATGATCACTGAGGAGGCTATTGGAGATGCACTGCTTTGCCACCATCGTCCTGATGAGACCTGCGCCTATAGGCAGGCAGAGGTAGCTATCCTCTCCGTGACCTTTGACTATGAGGTGCTTAGGCACGTGATTGCTACTCCTGACGCTCCCTGGGTGATGGATTTGAACAACAAGAAGCCTAAGGGGATGCGCTTTGCTTATCTGACGAGGGAGGCCAAGACCTGGCAGCATATCTTCGCCCACTATGTCTTCCCCACCATTCACTTTTCAGAGATCCCGATGGATGTGCTGGTTCTGATTGGGTGTGTGATGGAAGGGAAGGAGGTAAATTTCCCTCGACTGGTCAGACATAGTATATGGAGAGCTCATATTCGCAGCTTGCTACCCTTCTCTACACTGGTCACCAGCATGATTGAGCTGGCAGGTATCCTGTGGGAGGATGATGATGTGACACCACCACCCCCAGATGACGATGACAAGGAGACCACCATTCCATGGATGGGTGGGTGCATGAGAAGCCCCCACCCGAACGCCGTTCACGAGCCAGAGCAGTGGAGGAGGCAGCTCAGCCCTCATCGTTAGCAGCAGTCGCAGGACCCTCTTCTACTTCAGCAGCCGCAGCGTCCTTACCACCACCACCACTAGTACCTGAGCCGACTTATCTGCTGGTGCAGCACCTTCTTCACTTCATGGAGCGTTTCGAGCGTCGTGTCATGCGACGTCTCGATCGCATCGACAAGGTGTTTGTGTCACAGGGCATCGAGCTACCGCCGCTCCCAAACTCTCTAGCTTCCGACGAGCAGGATCAGGAGGAGGAGCTGGCTAAGAAGCCGATCCATCAGGATGCACCTCCAGAGACACAGACCACTACCGAGGTCCAGCAGCCCCTGAGGATCCACAGCCACATCCAGAGCCACAGCCAGTCCTAGTTCCACAGCCTGAGCCTGAGGAGCCCGGTGCGATTGTTGATCCCATCCCGAGCTTCAGCAGTAGCATCGAGGACGATGCTTAATTCTAAAGTGTGGGGAGGTCACCGTTCGTGACCGGTGTTTACATTGATGTGGTGAACTTTCGGACATCTATTTATGTTTTCTACTACCTTATTTTATTTTGCACTTTATATTTGAGATCATTTTGGGATGACTGTATATATTTGCTATTGTAGATGCTCTTGTTTTGATAGTTGCACACTTTTAGTATGTATATATATATATATATATATATATATATATATATATATATATATATATATATATATATATGTTTTGCATTTTAGTTTTTGATTGTGATTAGAAAAGTGTTCTGGATTGTTAAAAATCTAGTTGACCCTTTTTATATAAGAATTGTGTTTTGATTGAAAAAGGGATAAACTAGGAAATTTTTTCTTTTTATTTTAAAAAATTTTTCTAAATCACAACATTGCATTAGAATAAGCTTAGTCAATATGATGAAAATTTCCAAGGAATTCATTTTTAGGGTACCACCCAATTGGTTGAAAAAAAATTTTTAGAACTTGCTTGAATTATATACTTGTGGATCATGTTTTGAGCGATGAACACAAGCATGTGAGATTTTGAGCCTAATTGTGTGGTTACATCATATATAACCACTTATTTTCATTCTTGTGTGCATCATTCTCTTCTTATGATTGTAATCTTTGATTTGTTTGATTCTTTATGTCCATTACTTTGTGTATACATGCATTTATATGATTGAGGCCATTGTTCAAATAGTTCATTTATCCAAATAGCCTACCTTTTATCTTCCATTGTTAACCAATTTTGAGCCTATGCCTAACCCATTTGTTCATAATTGTAGCACATTACAAGCTTAAGTGAAAAACAATAAATGTCCCTTGTTTGGATCTTTGATTAGCTTAGACTAGTGAAAGTGTTCATTACTTGATTTTGGGAAGGTTGGGTACATTGGGTAGAGATAAAAGTGTATTTATGTTTTTATTGAAAATTTTTAGGAAATGGATGCATACTCATGTATTAATCATATGTAAACCATATGCATTGATGTTCTTGTATATATTTTAAAAAAAATTATTTTGCAGCAAAAAGGGAACAAAGGGTCCCAGAGTTTAAGTTTTCGTAAATTCAATACATATGTGTGGTAAGCAAAATGGAAATGCATGAGTGTATGAAAAGTGAAGAATGGATAGCTAGGATTGTTTAGAATTGTTTAGGTTATCATAGGTTAGGTGGGAAGTTTAAATTAATCAAAGATTCAAATTTCAAGCTCACTTGACTATATGCATCCTACCTTGACCCTAGCCCCATTACAACCTATGGGAAGTCCTCTTGATATTTGTATGCATGCATGAAATAATTGTTGATTGTTAGATAAAAAAAACAAATCTTGGAAAGCATGATTAGGGGAGAATTGAGTGAATCAACCCCATATACTTGAGTGACTAGAGCGGATACACATCCGGTGAGGGTTCGATTGCTCAATTACATGTTTCCACCCATGATCATCTTTTCTTGCAAGTTTGTGAACTCTTTCAATGATTCAATCCAATTGTGGTTTACTTGATTGCTAATATCTTGGCCCTTGTGCTTGTATGTGTATTCTTGGAGATTGATTTGTTTTGACTAAGCCATTACATCATGTAAATAGATTGCATATAGACAGATTGCATTTAGTAGTTGCATTGAATAAATGTTAATACCCTTTGCTTCTTCTTGATTTTAGCATGAGGACATGCTTAGTTTAAGTGTGGGGAGATTTGATAAACCCCGATTTCGTGATTTATCTGTGCTTATTTTGGGGGATTTTATCACATTTTTCCACATTTATTCAATGAAATAGCATGGTTTTATGATTCTCTCTTGATTTTCGCTTAAGTGTAAAAACATGCTTTTTAGGCCCTAAATTGGTAATTTTGAGTCACTTTAATTCCATTCGATGCCTTGATGTGTGTGTTGAGTAATTTCAGGTTATAAGGCAAGTATTGGATGGGAGAAGTGAGTAGAAAAGCATACAAAAGGGAGAATGCATGAAGAAACAAAGATTGGGAGTGCATCAAAGGACGCGCACGCGCGCAAGGCGCTCACGCGCAAAAGAGATCTCGCCCATGGACGCGCACGCGTACATGCCACTTCCGCGCGGATGGAGAAATTTCCAATCGACGCGCACGCGCACATGGCGCGAACGCGCCAATACTCTTACATGGCCCACTTGAAGGCAAAACGCTGGGGCGATTTCTGAGCAACCCAGGCCCAAGTCCAACTTGTTTCTGAGTGTATTTCATGCAGAATTGAAGTCCAAGCATAGTGGGAGCAATTAGTTTTAGCCAACATGAGCCTTTACTTAGTTTTCTAGAGAGAGAAGCTCCCTCTTCTCTCTAGAATTAGGTTAGGATTATGGTAGATTATCTTAAATTCAAGTTCAATTACTTGATCTCATCTTGTTTCTTTTATAATTTCTCATTCTTACATCTTGGTTTTCTTACTTGTGATGTTAATTTCTCGTTTTGCTCTCTTTTGTGATGATGAACTCATGTTAGATTTGATTTGTTTTTAATGCAAATTAGTGTTAATGTTCTTTTTATTGATGAATTGAGTTGTGATCTCACTTTTCTTGCACTTAATAGTTGTTAGATTTTATTATTCTTGCAATGTATAATGCTTACTTTTATTGCACTCTATGTGTTTGATGAAATGCTCTCTTTAATTTTTGAGTAGTTTTGTCAACTCTTGGCCTAAGCCAAGGGAATTGGGTAATCTTGAGTGATTGGGTATGATTGATTTGGTGATTTGAGAACCCATGGTGATCAATTTAACACCCATTGACGCTAACCCACTACTAAGTTAATTAGTAGGTAGGTTAGGACTTAAGGGTGGATGTGATCAAATCTATTTGACGTACTTCAAGCTTAGGAGTAAACATTACGTACTTAACGCTTTTGGGAAGTAGACTTAATAGGTTGGCCTCTCATAATTATCAATATTCGGTTTGTTGACAAGGATGGTGATCTCAATTACCCAAGTCTTAGCCAAGAGTTCTTTATCTTACTTCCTTTATTCACTTGCTAAATTTATTCTCTTGTCATCTCATGAACCAAACCCCCCCCTTTTTACCCCTTCATAGCCAATAACTAAGCATTACATTGTTATCCTAGGGAGACGACCCGGAGTCCAAATACTTCGGTTAATTTTCATTGGGGTTAGTTATTTGTGACAACCAACTAAATTTTTGTATGTGAGGACTCTTTGTTGGTCTAGAACTATACTTGCAACGAGAATTCATTCAATTGAGGAAATTCTATATCAACAAAAGTTCACACATCACCCGGCAGGGGCTGTGGTTGGATCCCGCCTGTCGAGGTAGCGGCGGCGGCATAAGGGCGGTGGTTCGTCCCGCTTGCGCTTAGATGCGAGGTCGGTGACAAGAGTATCCCGCTCGCATCCCTTCGGATCATTAGAGCGTGCAGGCGCCGGTACTTGGACAGTGATCCGAGCACTATATCTCAGGGATTCTCATATGAGGATTCCGAAGGGTGACATCTCCATGGAGATGTGTCGGGTTGGCAGTTGAACCGACAATGTGATATCACAGCCAGTAGGATAGGCATTCATCATATGCATTTTCTATCTGTTTGTATGCTTTGACTACTTGAAATGGCTTGCCTATTCGTATAACATGCCTATTTGCTATTTGAATTAATTGCCTTATATGTTTCTACTTGTGATTTACTTGTATTGTAAGTAATTGTGTTTTCTATTGGGATTGAGGAGGTTAGGAAGGCGGTGGTGATGGGATCGCATGGAGGATAAGTTGGTGAAGACTGTGGGACAGCGGTGTTTGGTTAGAATAGAAATTCCCTAAGATAGAATTACCCGGTTTAGTTATGTTAAGGTTTATATTTTATGCTTATTTGTTTTAGTATGCTTTAAGTTTGAACTCTTGTGATGGGTATGGAGCTTAGGATTGCCTTTGGCGTCCTGTGGTCTTATATCCTACATCACTGGGTACTATTACCATACTGAGAACCTCCAGTTCTCATACCATATCTCTGTTGTATTTTTCAGATGCAGGTCGCAACCCACCTCGGTGAGTTGTCTGGTTGGTGATAGGAGCAGAGGATCCGGACATCCTTTTAAGTCTTTTGGTTTATTTTATATATGTCTCTCACTTTTGTATTTTGGTTTTGCCTAGAGGCTTGTATTTGAGAGAACAAACTTGTATAGGCTATTTTTACTGTCTGGTTCTGTATATTTTTATATGGCTAGCCAGCTTAAACTCCGTAAGTCATGGCTAATTTTCTATGATATTATATACTTATCTCTTATTATATCTTATATGTTTCTTGTACCTTAAGATAGTAGCTTCGTTAGTACGTTTTGCACTTTGGAATCCTGTTTTTGAGCTATATCTTTCATCAGGCTTCTAGGTTATACTATTCTTTCTATAAATATATTATGTATGAGCTTAGAACTGTCGTAATCTTTGATTAACCTTTGCTTTACGATGCGAGGTAAAGTTTAGGCTAATTAGGGTGTTACAGAAGGTGGCATGGAGACTGGACAGCTTGAAAGTTGAAGTTAAAGCTTTGAAACTGCTAATAATTTTCATGTTTGTGGTAGTTGTCATTAATGTGACCCTTTTGTTGTTTGTTATGTACTTCCAAGTAAACCAAATTCTGTTGATATGTCATGGTGTAATGAATTGAATGGCTTGAATGAGAATAGATATTTCATTTGGTTTTTTAAGATTAAGACCAAACTAATCCATCAAATGTTGCAAACTAATCAGAACCACTCTGCAGTAAGATATATTAAGCTATAAACACAATCAGTAATCAAAGTACTCTTAACATTGTATTGCCATAGAAGGCTAATTGTCACATTGTCTTAAGGATGAATACCATAGCAAATTTATAAGGTTTTACATGAGGATACAAACCTAAAAACAAGGCTAGACTAAAATAAAAGGGCACAATACAATTTTTAAGTACACAGCTAACCACAATATTTAATATGAAACTTTAATTGTCCTATGCAAAAAATAGCAAGTACCCCCATACAAAAAAAAAAGTCAAGCAGAATACATTTCTTTCTAATCAAAGTCATTTATCAGTCTTCCTTGGGGGCTTGAAGCCTGGAGTAGGTACAAAGGTCATAAAGTTGGCCAACTTCTTAGCAGTGGCTGAACTTGTCCCCTTGATTGTCTCAGTAGAGATAGCCACTAGTGCAGCTGTAGTAGGTTTAGGAGAGGACCTAAGTCTGGCTTTCCCATTTGCACCAGGGACAACAAACTGCCAGTTGCAGCTGCATCTGCCTGGCATGTTCCTCAGCATCCACAGCCTTTTTCTTTGCACAGCTTCTCTTGTTGTGTCATATCTCACTACAATACATGCATCTGATGGGGTTATACTTCCTCTTCATCTTTATCTTTAACCCAGTTGGTTGCTCATCCTTGTCCCTTCTCTTTTTTTTTGTTGGTCTTCCAGGTTTGGGCTTAAATGGGGGTGGGACTGGAGCTGGGTGTGGAATTTTTTTTCATAGATCCTGTCCTTTCATCGGATTGACATTGAAATAATAAGTTCTCCTGTACGCTTCCATCTTCAACCAGTCATAACAATACTCTTTATCTCTTTTGTCATTCTTATCCTGTATTGCTGATATTGCATGCATACACAGCATTCCTTACAAAGATAATTAAAAGATTAATTAAAATCCATGCTTGATTGAAGATGAACATAACTAAGAGAAACTTTGTTCCAGATGCAAAAAAGAAGCATTAAAAATAATTGAAAATGAAAAACAAACATGGAAAGAAGAAGAAACTCTCATAGGTATGAAATGGCTATCAGATTATGTATGATTCACTTCATTCAACAATCGACAAGTATAATCGTCTTTTTGGTAATTGATACATTTTTTTTAATCATGGAACACAATACCCAACCAAAACCAAGAAAAACTTCATAGGAACAAAGGGAGTGTTATGGTACCTCATCCAATTGTGCCTTCACCCTTGGGCATACAATTTGACATGGTGGGGATCCCTATACATACACAGATATATACAAACATATAATGTCATATCATATCATGAAAATCTTATTGAGTAAAATGCTTGCAGAAAAATTTCTCACATCAATTCAATTCCTTCACAGCATATCAGGACCAAATTAGTGCTTAATTACTCAAACCTTACACTAATCATTACCAAATGAAGCAAATTATTAAGCTGATTTCTTTTCTCCCCAATCATAGAGTACATGAATTATGCAAGATATAAAATCTATAAGTGCCAAATTCCCAAAATTAGCTAAGTGAATAAGAGTGCAAGTTAAGGGAATAAGTGGTATGTTAAGCAAAACACCAAAAGAAAAAAGTGAAAAAGGAAACGAATTTGGATATAGGTTAGTGCATTGATAAGAGCGAGAATGAAAATATGGAGAAAAGAAGGTACCTTGGTGAGGAAAAGAAGGTTGGGTTTAGGAGAGAGACAGAAAGAGATGTTGGAGTGAGAGAAGCGGAAATGATTGATTTTGGGTCTGGATTTTGAGGGAGTAGGAAGCGAAGAAGATGCGGAAGGAGCAGTTGAAGCGAAAGAAGATTCCATTGTTGTGTTGATGAAAGGGATGAGTGAGTGCAGTGTCAAGTTTAGAGGTTAGCATTCAATCAAAACTAAACGACGACGACGCATAGAGAGAAGGTTGTTATGAGGTGGGGTGATGCTTTGCAACATTTTTAATCTTTTCTGGACACTAAACGACGACGCATCAGGGTTTGGAGGCCATTCAATCAAAACTGCGTCGTTTTCGTCGTCTGCCACGGTGACAGTTAACGTCACACGTCAGCCAACGTTAGCCAACTCAGCGAGGGAGATGACAGAAGGATGAACGTGAATAACTCTATTATCTTTCGGGGACTATTTTGATTAACTTTATCTTTCGGGGACGAAAATGAAAATTAAGGTATCTTTAAGGGACGATTTTGACTATTAACTCTTTTTTTTTTATTATTTTTATTGTTATTATTATTTCTTTCCTTCTCTTTTTGTAATTTACGTTTTACATTAAACTATGTGTCAACGACTCAAAGTCACTACGTTAAGGGGGAAAAGAAAAGAAAAAAGGAAAAGAAAGGGGGCCGTCCAGCGCAGAGTGGTAATTGGTAGCTTCGAGCTGAAGCCTGAAAGTGAAGACTGAAGAAGAGAAATGGAATTGCTTCCGGGTCCAGCGGACGCATCTTCGATCTCCAAGAAGCATGGCTTCCGATCCCTCAAAATGGTCACCGTCGACATGGATGAACCCCTCCCCCTCCACCCCGTCGGCGTCCTCTTCGGCACCCTCGACAACGGTCTCCGCTACTACGTCCGCTGCAATTCTAAGCCCCGCATGCGTGCCGCTCTCGCTCTCGCCGTCACCGTCGGGTATTCCAAATCTAATTCATTTCTCACTTCATCCTTTTCTCCGGGTTCCCCCCTCCCCTCTTTCGCCGCTGCAGTTTTCATTTTCATCCTCATTCTCACTTGTTCTTGTGTGCGACTACAGTTTTGGAATTTTTTTTATTATGTGCACGTGCTGATTGTGAAATTGATGATGAACGAAACCTCCTATTTACGGGCAGATCAGTTCTGGAAGAAGAGGATGAGCGTGGAGTTGCTCACATTGTGGAGCATCTTGCTTTCAGTGCCACTAAGATGTACACTAATCATGACATCATCAAGTTTCTTGAGAGCATTGGAGCGGAGTTCGGCGCCTGTCAAAATGCCGCCACCTCTGCCGATGACACCGTCTATGAGATGTTTGTTCCCGTTGACAAGCCTGAGCTTTTGTCTCAGGCCATTTCGGTTTTGGCTGAGTTCAGCTCTGAGGTATGTTTACTAGCGGCTATGAATTCCATGTTGGTCAGTCTTGGAGGCTCTTTTACTTTATTTGTTGTGATTAGGCTGTTTTGTGCAGATTAGAGTATCGAAAGAGGACTTGGAGAAAGAAAGGGGAGCTGTCTTGGAGGAGTACAGAGGGACTAGGAATGCGACTGGAAGGCTGCAGGATGCTCATTGGGTCTTGATGATGCAAGGGTCGAAGGTACCTCTATTGAGCACAAACAATTTAATGAGTCTGTCACAATTATTTGTTATTTGGTGATAACTGATAAGTTTAGAGGGCATTTTCAAACTCAGCTCACATTCCAATAATCATGGGTGTTTATTTCCAATTTCATATATTTTATACACATTTCTTCTTGTTGACATGATGTATGACTGGATCTATGTAGGGTACTTTACCTAATACGGCAAGACTTAGTTGTTATTGTTGATTCTTCTTATTCTCAATTAGTTTTGCTGGAATATATACTTAATATGAGATCTTACCAAATTCATGTGATTAGAAAAGTCAAGTTGCTATTGGATGATGTTAAAATGGTCTTGTAGATAAGATGTGATTTTTGGAAATTTTATAAAATTATGTTGTTTTGTAAAAACATTCGATTGATTGCAGTATGCTGAAAGGTTACCAATTGGACTAGAGAGAGTGATTCGGACAGTTTCTCCAGAGACTGTGAAGAACTTTTACAAGAAGTGGTACCATTTATGCAACATGGCTGTGATAGCAGTTGGAGATTTTTCTGATGCAGAGGTTCTTTTGTAATTTATCTCTTTGGAAATTTGAATGTGCTGTTTTGGTCATGGTTTATGCTAACCTTCCTCCCACAATTTCAGACTGTAGTAGAGCTGATAAAGACCCACTTTGGCCAAAAAGTCCCTGCACCTGATCCTCCACTTATACCAACATTCCAGGTTCCATCACATGAAGAGCCACGATTTTCATGTTTTGTTGAATCTGAAGCTGCCGGGGTAAGTAAGTAATGAATCAACAACCTTTCTTCAGTGACCGGTTTATTTGTTTGAAATTAACATGCTACTCTTGGTTTGGCTAATAACAGTCCGCAGTGATGATTAGCTATAAAATGCCAGCAGACGAGCTTAAAACAGTGAAAGACTACAGAAACTTACTTGCAGAATCCATGTTCCTATATGCATTGAACCAGAGATTCTTTAAAATATCACGCAGAAAGGATCCACCCTATTTCTCTTGCTCAGCTGCTGCTGATGTTCTAACTCGTCCATTAAAGGCTAATATAATGACTGCATCTTGCAAAGGAAAAGGGACTATTGACGCACTCGAATCAATGTTAATGGAGGTCTCTTTATTATTTTGAGGGCTGCATTATTTTTCTTTTGCTTTCTTCCTCTTCCACTCTTTTCTCTCTTTTTCTTTCCCAATATATGAAGCTATGTTTTAGGTTGCAAGGGTACGGCTTCATGGCTTTTCAGACCGTGAAATAGCTATTGTTCGTGCATTGCTGATGTCAGAAATTGAATCTGCCTATTTGGAGCGGGATCAAATTCAATCTACAAGCCTAAGAGATGAATATTTACAAGTATATTTGTCTTCTTTTTCTTTTGCTCATCAAAATGTGTTGCAACAAATTGTAGGTTTTGGGAATAAGTTTTTCTACTTTCTTTTTTTCCCCACAGCATTTTCTCCACAATGAACCTGTTGTTGGGATTGAATATGAGGCTCAGCTCCAAAAAACCCTTCTTCCACGTGAGTTGATATATCATTTTCTCTCTTCCTATATTAAATCTGTGCATGAATCCAATTTGAGAGGCCATGCAACTGACTTATATTAATTAATAACATTTTAGATATAACGGCAGCAGAGCTCTCTAAATGTTCTGACAAATTAAGGACATCATGCAGCTGTGTCATTAAGACAATTGAGCCCCAGACGTTTTCTGTAGTTGATGATCTAAAAAATATTGTAAAGAAAGTCAATCTTCTGGAGGAAGAGGGTAGAATACCTCCTTGGGATGACGAACATGTACCGGAAGAGATTGTCTCTACAAAGCCAAATATGGGGTGAGTTTGACCGCAAAAGATTTTACCCTTTTCCTAACTTGGCTCTTAAATATCTTTCGTTACTTGAATCAGTCTTTAAGGTGTTTCACATGTGCACATATCCTTGCAGTGATAATAATTATTGTCAATTAACACTAAGTGTGTACTCTGCAGTTATTCACTAGCTCCTAGATAGCCTACTTTAGTCTTTCAAACTTCATGTTATTATGAAAGAGTTGTTGACGTGCCTTAATTTTCTTCATGGTTTTCCTGTGTGCTAATTGATAACAGTAAGAAGTAGTTGGAGTTATACCAGTCTGCTAAGTGTAATTAGAAGTGGTTAGAGTTTGTTATAACTGTGCCAGCTAGGACAAGTTAGTTAGACTAATGCTTGTCTACAAATACAGTGTAATAAGTCTCTCTCTGCAGTTGGTTCAATAATCACAAATCAGAATCTTCTACACTCTTCTCAAACTCTCTTCTCTCTCAAACTCTCTTCTCCCTCATTGAACTCAAGCCTGATACCTTTCACTAATCTTTGCAGTTTTAGTGATTATCAAAGATAATTCTAGTATAAGAAGAATTAAGCATTGTTGGTTCTTGTATAACTACTACTACTTGGATTCATCTGGAGTAAAATAAAGGAAGTGCATTCTCCTTGGCAAATATTATGGTTGTTTGGATTACTTTTTGGTTGTTTCTCTGCACATCTTGTTAAGATAATAGATTTATTGTTGACTAGAATTCCAGTAAGGGCTTTTCCACGAGATGAGATGTTTTGTTTTGTTTTTACTGTTTCCTTTGTTGTGTTTGGCCAGTAGCTCTGTTTTATTAACCCAAAGAAAGGGAAGTGCTTGCCTGTTTTTGTTTTCCCCTGTAGGACAGGACCTGATTGAGGCATATTTCCTTCACTAAAATATTGTTTTTCTGTGAAGTACTAAAATGCCGATATAATCTGTTTAACCAGCTGGGATTTTATTGCAATGAAGGGCCAAACTAATATCTGGGTCAATTTCTTCTATTTTAAGTTATTTTTTGGAAATAACATATCCGTATCTCATTTCCCTTTTTCATCTCTCTAAATCAGGCATGTTGTGGCAGATAGGGACTATCCAAATATTGGAGCTGCTGAACTATTTTTGTCAAATGGCATGCGGATCTGCTATAAATGTACAGACTTTCTTGATGATCAGGTTCAATTCTCAGGAATTTCTTTCCAAATTTATGATAGTTAATACATGTTGCTTAAACGGACAGTGATCTATTATTACTTCATCACTGATTGACAACCTGCTTGCAATTTTATTAAATTGCATGATTAGTATGATGGAGAGAAGGGGAGCCTTGGAACAACGGTTGAGTTGTCTCCATGTGACCTCAAGGTCACGGGTTCAAGCCATTGATGTTATTATCAGGTTGGGCTGCATACATTATACCCTTTGGGTGTGGGCCTTCCCCGGACCCTGCGTTAATGTGGGATGATTTATGCACTGGGTGCCCTTTTTGTGATAAGATGGAGAATTTTATTGTAATAGAACAACTCAACGAAGTGCTAGGGGGAAAAAATGCATCTTCTTGATTATGTTTTTAGGAGTCATAATTATTCTCAGATAATTTACACATCTAAGGTGTTAATTTTGTAAAATTGAAATTTACTTGTGTGGTACTGTAAGTGTGAAAAATTTTGTAGAGATTTTGGGAGATAATATCTATGCTGTTTTTTCAAAGGGCAAAATACTACTAGTGCTAATATTAATTATTGCAGATGCCAAGTGTCTTAGATCATTGTTTTATTCTTTCTTCATACTTTTCTTTCGTTATTGTGATCTTTGGTGGGATTAACAGCATTCGTGAGAAAATGCTTCTTTTCTTCTTAATTTTATTTATGGATCTTTTTACTGTTATACAGATATCATTGTTTTAAGTTTCCAAGAAACTGAAGTTACTGTTAATACATGATCAGCTGTATATACTGGTTGTCATTGCAAGATTTGATTTTTATGCACATACATTTTATTAGGAATCTGGAAATACTGTTGCTCTCAGGAGTAATGTTGCCATTTTAGCATGAATTAATACTTTCTCAGCAGGTTATCTTCACAGGATATTCATATGGAGGCTTGTCTGAGCTCCCAGAGAGTGAGTATTTCTCTTGCTCTATGGGAGCAACCATTGCGGGGGAAATTGGAGTCTTTGGTTATAGACCATCTGTCCTAATGGATATGCTTGCTGGCAAGAGAGCTGAAGTTGGTACCAAGATCGGGGCATATATGAGAACTTTTTCTGGTGATTGCTCACCTACTGACCTGGAAACTGCTTTGCAGGTACATTTTCAATTATGAAAGTTGTGTATTAAGTTTATGATTTTCTAGCAAATTAAAGCAGTTACATGACCAAGTGAGAAGTTTTAAACCATTTAGTAAGGTCTAAATTGACGTGTTTATGTTTAAAGCAAGAACATATTCTGAATGACCTATAAGGTAAGGCATTCATATGTGAGATATATTTCTCCATTTTTTCATCTGTTTAATGTGTACCCTACAAATACTTTTTGCGTTCTACACCTCAGTCCAATATGTGAATATCCTCTATAAGGTAACTTTTGCCATTCACTTGATTTTGTACTATGCCCTATTGCTGTGTAATCCCTTAAAACCGGTAATTTTACTGCTAGCTTTTTGTCTTTGTTGGTGACCATACAATTCACCAAATGATTTATATTATAGGTGTTCGTCTGAATTCTTTGAAGTCTTGTGATCCTTGTGGCTTGTAGTGGCTTCAGCTTGAAATGTTTGATTAGCTTTGCTGTATTTTCTTCCTTTTATCCCAACACCTTTGGAAAAAACCATGCATTTGTTAATCCTGTCAGTGGTAGCTGTGTGTTAAAGTTGAATGCATTTGTTAAAGAAGCACTCCAAAGAACAATCACTTGAATGTGCTTCATCTCAGCTGTTTTCTAATATGTATATTTTAATTTTCCTCATTTCTGATTGCAGCATACTGTTATTGCATAACCCAGTCTGCTGCATAATTTGTGACATTTAAAGAACCTGGGTTGAACAGCAGGGGTCTTATGGTGAGGGGGGACAGGGTTGTTTGCTAAATCAACATGAACTGTTGATGTTTATAGTAAGATTAGTTCAAATGATCACTGTGGTGTGTCTAGTACTAGATTTAATTGCAACTATGTTTTCCTGTCATTTAAATCAGCCACATGTGACTTCCACTGGTCTATACTTATCACTTTAAATTATTCTCCAGCTTGTCTATCAGTTGTTTACAACCAATTTAACACCCGGCGAAGAAGATGTCAAAATAGTGATGCAAATGGCTGAAGAAGCAGTTTATGCTCAAGACAGGGACCCATATACTGCTTTTGCAAACCGTGTAAAGGAGCTCAACTATGGAAACTCCTATTTCTTCAGGGTATGATTATTTTCTGGTGTTACTTTAAACCATTGACTAAGTAAGACTGCTCTTGATTTTCAACTAACTACCTGTCTTGCAGCCTATTAGAAAAAGCGACCTACAAAAAGTTGATCCACTGAAAGCCTGTGAATACTTCAGCAAATGTTTCAGAGATCCATCAACTTTTACTGTTGTGATAGTTGGGAATATTGAACCTACCATTGCAATGCCCTTGATATTGCAGTACCTAGTGAGTTAAAATTTGGAAATTCATTTCTCTAAAGCCAGGAGATATTGAATACTATTAATTTTTTCTTTTGAAATTCCTTGCAGGGTGGAATACCAAGGCCAGCTGAACCTATTATGCATTTTAACCGTGATGAACTGAAAGGATTGCCTTTCACTTTTCCAACGACCATTTCTAGGTATTTACAAGAAAAAAATGTAGTAATTTTTCAGTAGTTTTGCTTCTGCAGGAAAAGATGTGAAATTATTCTTAGGCTCTCAAATATACTGCATTCTTTCTAAAGGCAAATGACCATGATTATGTACATCCATCTCCTGCAAAAGACAGTATTGTGCCTTTTTGACAATCTGGGTGTTACTAGTTTCTTTCAATTTTGTGTGGACACTGAGGTTCACTTTTAAAAGATAATGTGAACTTCCATATATGACATACTTTGTGCTTGTAGAGAAGTGGTTCGGAGTCCTATGGTGGAAGCACAATGTTTGGTGCAGCTATGCTTTCCCGTGGAGATGAAGAATGGAACCCTGGTATGTGCTCTTTCCTTTTGTATGCTGAATTTATGCAGTTAACTGAAGACGACCTGTTCTTACTGGAATTTATGTGGGCATATGGGCATGGGGCATGATTGCAGGTGGAAGAAATCCACTTTGTTGGGTTCCTAAGCAAGCTTATTGAAACAAAAATAATGCAAGTTCTCCGTTTCAAGCATGGACAGGTGTATACATGTTACCTGCATTTTCCTTCAGTTGTTTTTAATTGTATACTTAGGCACTACTTCTGTGCACCAGATATACTCTGTTGGTGTTTCAGTATTCCTTGGTGGTAATAAACCCTCAAGAATAGGTGATGTTCGTGGTGACATTAGCATAAACTTCTCTTGTGATCCAGAGATATCTTCCAAGCTGGCAAGTATTCTGCATATGCTAAATAGCTAAACTTTCAATATAGTTACTCAGTGTAATTTACTGTCTCGTAAATCATTTACAGGTGGATCTTGCTTTAGATGAAATTTTGTGCCTTCAAGAGGAAGGGCCTTCTGATCAAGATGTTGCAACCATCCTTGAAATTGAGCAAAGAGCTCATGAGAATGGATTGCAGGTTGATTTAACAGTTTTTTTTATTAGCATCATAACCTGTTCTAAGCTGTTTGATGCAGCGAAATATGTGAGGTAGACATAGAAGTTCATATATCTACCATATCAACTGTAGACAACGATACAAGTCAAACACATGTTCTTCTCTCATCTCTTATGTCCCCATGTGCATTCAAATTCAAGATTTAAAGGGGTACAAGTAACATCCGTCCTGTATCGTTTTCTTATTTCAGTATGTTCTTTCAGGAAAATTATTTCTGGCTGGATAGGATTTTACGCAGCTATCAATCGAGAGTCTATGCTAATGATGTTGGTGCTTCTTTTGAGGTTAGTGGTATTACTGTGTATTTTCCATTTCATTATAAGATCACCAAAGCATTAATATTCAATTCTAGCTTTATTTCGGGTGCTATCATCGTACTCAGATGCCTTTTCTGTTTGAGATAGAATTTAGACTTTAGTTGAATACTTTTATTTTCTTTGTGAACTAGCCCCCTCTAATATGATCTGTTTGAATGTGGCAAATTATTACAGCATTGGTTACGAAGTAATACATTTACTCATTTTAATTAAATGAAAATTGAAATTTGCGATATTGAAATTATTCCCTGGTTCAGATTCAAGATGAAGGTCGAAGAAAAGTTAGATCTTCCTTGACACCAAGAACTGCACAGTTGGCCCTGCAAAGGATGCTGCCATATCCTTGCAAAAAACAGTATACTGTGGTAATCCTAATGCCCAAGTCATCTCCTTTCCAATTACTGAAATCAGCATTCCAATCTACGCTAACAGGACATGCCAGAGAAGCAACGGTCAGTTACATTCAGGCCCCTCGCCAGGTTTTATTTTGGCCGGACTATAATAATATAATAATACAACAATAATCTATCTCATTACTATCTTTTATTTTTCTGGCAGATTTTAGTAGGAATCGCTGCCATGGTGGTTCTTGGTATTAGTTTGTGGAGACATTCACGGAGTGCCCAAAGTAGCAAGTAGCATACGTGTTTAGAGGAGCGTAAGTTTTCAAATTTCAACTGCTTCTTCACTCTTCAGGTTAACAGAAGACGTACATATGAGCATGAGCACTGATCATACAAAAACACAGGTTTTTGTGAATTAGGGGGGAAATTAGGTAGGTGTTTATTCTATTTGGGCTCAATGAGATCTAGAAACATGTTTTAATTGATTTATGCTGCTGCACAGAGTTGTTCATGCACCTTTGCTCGCATCTTTACTCAAAAAAGGGAGAACGGAACTCATACTACACACACAAGGGGGGTGGGGGGATGATAGGGAAACATTTGTATTACCAAGTTTGGTTTCTTTAGTTGGTGATGCATGGCGTAGTTTTTATTTTTATTTTTTATTTTTCATTTATTCTTAAATATATAAATTTTAATATTTTCTTTATAGAATATTTTGTATTATTAAATTTCTTATGTTATATTCATGGAGTAAATAGTCAAAATAATCTTTCAAATTTTATTCGTTAGTTAAATTGATTTTTATTCAATCAAATTCTTCTCTACTCCATTTTCCATTCAAATTTCTTTATTTTCACTTTTGTTAGGATTTTAAACCTCACAGAACTATGGCTATATTTTAAAGAAGATAATTTTGATATAATGAAAATATAAAATATTTTAGACAGCTATTTAATTATATTTGCTTTTTTTGAATGACTATTTATGTGAGCAATGTATATAGGGCTGGTAATATGTACTCTACATGTGGGTATCCAACCTTACCTAACCTAATCGGATAGGGTTGTTTATCCCATAGTTATTAGAACCGAATCGGTAATTGACTCGGTCATACGATTGGATCACTGGGTTACTGCTTCAACTGGTGAGTTACTGATTTACCCAGTTGATTTGGTCATAATTAAATAAAAATATAAAATTATAAAATTAAAATTAAAAGTTAAATGCATATTTTTAAAAATATATTAATAATAATTAAATATTAATTCTTAGATATAATTTATACTGCAAAAAAGATAATAAATTAATCACTAATACAAAATATTTTTTTAATTTAAATGAACAAGAAAAAATAAAAGTTAATACAATCAATATCAATATATTTATATACTATGTGACAACTTATTTGGTATTCATGTGAATCCATGTAAATAAAAAAAAATTATTCATATATATATATTGTCATCTACACTAGTGAGGAACAAGTTTGACACATTGGCAAGGAGAGGTTGTGTATTCACGCAGTCAGCATTTTTGGAGTTGTAGTGGAGGGAGTTCCTACGATAGTTCGGCGGCCCGCGGGTGCACCGTGGATCCACGGCGGGTTTAGTGTAATTTATGATGCAAACCGGCGGATTTTCAACAGGTTTGACCACTGTTGATCGGTTCGAATGTATGTCCGGTCTAATCTATCTACCAAATTGGCCAGACTATCGATTTATCGGTTTTTTGATTGAATCGACTGGTCCGATCCGGTTCTAATAATTATAGTTTATCCGATTCGTTGTGGGTAGAGTCGAGTGCGGGTTTAGAGATATCCTATCTAATCCTATCTGCACTTTTAATATATTATATAATATATATTTAAAATTATATATGTAGTGAAGGAAGTGAGTATTGAATCCACAACCTCTTCTTGTGAAAGTTTAAAATAATTACTAAATTAATAATTTTTTAATTACTAATTTAGTACGTTTGTTATTTAAAGAGGATTGTTGCAAGAATTTGGAGTTATAAAAAGAGTGACGAGACATTTATCTTTGTTTGTCTTATTTTAATTTTATTAAGAACTTGATGATAATGTTATTTGTAATTTTATATTAGATTTTTTAAAATTTTATTATTTAGTTTTAATTTAAATTTAGTTTTTTATTTTTTATTTTATTAATATGTATGAAATATGAAATGATTGAATTTTATATTTAGTTGAAAAAAATTTGATTTTCCTACGAGTAGGATCGAGTAGGGTAGAGTTAAAAATTTTAACGTGAATTAGGTTTTTCAATCTGTAGGTAGAGTAGGGTAGGGTTGAGTTAAAAGTTTTTAACTTGAAGGTAAAATTAGGATAGAGTCAATCCTATTCTATTCTATCCATTGCTAGTCCTAACAATGTATAAAAAGTTGTGATTTTTTTTTGACACAATATTAGTGGTGATTTTTTTTGACACAACATTAGATGCACGTGTAAGATCATTTTACACGTATCCAAATTGAATTCTATTTTAAATTTATTGGGGTATCTTAAACTTCATATATTTGAAATACAATTTTAAAATATTGAAAGCGAGTTTAATTTTTTTTAAAATATAGTTTTCAACACCAACACGTTTGAAATGTACGAATGAAGAAAATGGAAGATCAATCAAATATAAAAAGACGAGAAATCGATTGTGTGTGAGTAAGGGATAAACATGGAAACAAGAGTAGAGAAGAAATCAACAAAAATAACAAATAAATAAATAATGTTTCAAGAATTATAAGTTATAAAAATGTTTAGTTGGGGTATGAAATTGCTATAATCCAGAAGAAACTTTTATAAATAAGTGTAAATTAAAATAGAAAAGTTAAAAATTTTTTTTTTCTATTAACTTAATTGAATTTGGTTATCAAATTAATTTGATTATATAATATGACGCTTTAACTGATTTGAGAAGATACTAAAGTCCAATTGTATACATACAAAAATATAAAAATAAGGGTAAAATATGTTATAAAATAACTAAATAAATAAATAAATAAGGAAGATGTAACAAACATAAAGTAAAGAAATATAATTAGATAACAATATTAACCACAATTACTATCTCAGTATAAAAGAAATGATTAATATATTTACTAATATTATATACCAAGAGTAAGAGAGAGGAGTATTTAAAATACTTGTAAAATAAAAAAAGAGAAAAAATATAAGAGAGAGAGAATAGTATTTGTTATTGATTGTAGTGTGTTTCCATTCAGAGGCTAATGAAACATTTTCAAACTACATTTAATAGAGTCATCCTTTGGTAAATAGAATTTTATTGGAAATGGGCATTCACATCAGTACTTATCATAACACTCCCCCTTGGATGCCCATTTAGGATTATTGCCACGTTAAAACCTTACTAAGGAAAACCCAATGGGAAAAAACCTTAGTAAAGGAAAAAGAGTATAATATCCTTTGTGATGGGGACTGCCTCATTAAAAACCTTGTCAAGAAAAACCCAATGGGAAAAAAACCTGACCAAGGGAAAAAGAGTACAGTCTCCCCCTCTTGCCGACATTATTTTATATCTCGAAATCGGCGCATCCCAATTTGATGTAACAATCTTTCAAAAGAAGATTTTGGGAGTGACTTTGTGAATAAATCTGCCAGATTATCACTTGAGCGGATCTGTTGGACATCAATTGTCCCTTGATTTTGAAGATCATGAGTGAAAAAGAATTTGGGAGAAATATGCTTTGTTCTATTACCTTTGATATATCCGCCTTTAAGTTGAGCAATACATGCTGTATTATCTTCAAACAGGACAGTTGGAGCTATCTTCTGATCAATCAGTCCACATGATGACAGAATATATTGGATCACACTCCTCAGCCAAAAACACTCGCGACTAGCTTCATGTATCGCTAGTATTTCAGCATGATTAGAGGAGGTTGCTGCTATTGTCTGTTTCGTGGACCTCCATGATATAGCTGTACCACCATACGTGAATAGGTATCCTATTTGAGATCTCCCTTTATGTGGATCAGACAAATATCCAGCATCTGCATAGCCAACTAATTGTGACTTGGATCCATAGGGATAAAACAATCCCATATCAACCGTTCCATGAAGATATCGAAAGATCTGTTTGATTCCACTCCAATGTCTTCTGGTTGGAGAGGAACTATATCTTGCTAGTAAATTCACCGCGAATGATATGTCAGGTCGTGTATTATTGGCAAGATACATTAGCGCTCTAATGGCACTAAGATATGGTACTTCAGGACCAAGGATATCTTCATTCTCTTCTTTAGGACGGAATAGATCCTTTTCCACATCTAAAGATCTTACAATCATTGGGGTACTTAATGGATGTGACTTATCCATATAAAATCTTTTCAAGATCTTCTCTGTGTATGTCGCTTGATGAATAAAGATCCCATTTTTTGTATGCTCGATCTGCAGGCCGAGACAAAATTTAGTCCTTCCAAGATCTTTCATCTCAAACTCTTCCTTTAGAGTTTTTATAATTGTTGGAATCTCTTTAGGAGTTCCAATGATATTTAAATCATCAACGTACACAGCAATTATAATGAATCCAGATGCGGATTTCTTTATGAAAACACATGGACAAATATCATCATTTTTGAATCTATTTTTGGCCAGATACTCAGTAAGATGATTATACCACATTCGTCCATATTGCTTTAGACCGTATAAAGATCTTTGAAATTTAACTGAGTATAACCCCTGTGAATATTCATTGGATGGTTTAGATATCTTTAGTCCTTCAGGGACTTTCATATAGATATCCCGATCTAATGAGCCGTATAAATAGGCTGTTACCACATCCATTAAATGCATATGCAGTTTATGATATGCACATAAACTGACCAAATAACGCAATGTTATCGCATCCACTACAGGGGAATACGTTTCTTCATAATCTATACCGGGCCTTTGTGAAAAACCTTGTGCCACAAGTCGGGCTTTATAGCGCACAACTTCATTTTTCTCATTTCGTTTTCTCACAAATACCCACCAGTATCCAACAGGTTTTACATCTTCTGGTGTACGGACTACAGGTCCAAAGACTTCACGTTTTGCAAGTGAGTCTAACTCAGCCTTCATGGCTTCTTTCCATTTTGGCCAATCATTCCTTTGTCGACATTCTTCGACTGATCTTGGCTCAAGATCCTTACTTTCATGCATGATATTCAATGCCACATTATATGCAAATATTTCATTGACAATTGTCTTATTTCGATCCCATTTCTCTCCTGTAAAGACATAATTTATCGAGATCTCGTCATTTTCACAATTTTCAGGTACCTGAACGTCTTCTGGCGTTATATCAGAATTTTGGACAACTGCAGGTGTCTTTACTATGTCTTTTTCAACAGGAATATTTACCTCTTTTCTCTTTCGAGGATTTTTATCTTTGGAACCGACAGGCCTGCCACGCTTCTGGCGTAAATTTGCTTCAGTGACTATTTGTCCTACTGGGACACCAATTCGAATTGGAGCATTTTCCGCCCTGCCACGCTTCTGGCGTGAATTTGCTTCAGTGGCTAATTGTCCTACTGGGACATCAATTCGAATTGGGGCATTTTCCGCTCGTATATAAGATTTAGTTATCCTCTTTGTATCGAAAAATGCATCAGGCAATTCATTTGCTATTCTTTGCAAATGTATAATCTTTTGAACTTCTAGTTCACATTGCCCTGATCGAGGATCTAAATGCATCAACGATGATGCATTCCAATTAAGTTCCTTTCCAGGAAGCTTATTCTCTCCCCCTAATGTTGGAAATTTTGATTCATCAAAATGACAATCCGCAAACCGGGCTTTAAATACATCTCCCGTTTGTATCTCAAGATACCTCACTATAGAGGGAGAATCATATCCAACATATATCCCCAATTTTCTTTGGGGTCCCATTTTGGTACGATTAGGTGGTGCAATGGGAACATATATCGCACACCCAAATATTCTTAAATGGGAGACATTTGGCTGCTGGCCAAAAGCTAATTGCATAGGAGAGAACTGATGATAACTTGTTGGCCTCAAACGAATAAGTGCTGCGGCATGTAAAATAGCATGCCCCCAAACCGAGGTTGGGAGATTTGTTCTCATAAGCAAGGGTTTAGCAATCAATTGGAGGCGTTTAATAAGTGATTCTGCTAACCCATTTTGTGTGTGAACATAAGCTACTGGATGTTCAACACTTATTCCATTAGCCATACAATAAGCATCAAATGCTTGGGAAGTAAATTCACCAGCATTATCAAGACGAATTGTTTTGATTGGATTTTCTGGAAATTGTGTTTTTAATCGAATAATTTGAGTCAGTAATCTCGCAAACGCCAGGTTGCGAGAAGATAATAAGCACACATGTGACCATCTCGAAGATGCGTCTATTAGGACCATAAAATATCTAAAAGATCCACATGGTGGATGAATAGGTCCACATATATCACCTTGAATCCTTTCTAGGAATTCAGGGGACTCAAATCTAATCTTTACTGGTGATGGCCTTAAAATTAACTTCCCTTGAGAACATGCAGCACAACAAAATTCACTAGATTTAAGAATCTTCTGGTTCTTTAGTGAATGTCCATGAGAGTTTTCAATAATTCTCCTCATCATGGTTGTTCCCAGATGACCCAATCTATCATGCCAAGTTATGAATTCATTTGGGCTAGTAAACTTCTGGTTTACAATGGCATGTGATTCAATTGCACTAATCTTGGTATAATACAATCCAGATGAAAGTGAGGGTAACTTTTCTAATATAACTTTCTTATTTGAATCATGAGTTGTGATACATAAATACTCATGATTTTTCTCATTCATCGTTTCAATATGATATCCATTTCGGCGAATATCTTTGAAACTCAACAAGTTCCTCAAAGACTTGGTAGATAATAGTGCATTATTTATTATAAATTTTGTTCCTCCAGGAAACAAAAATTATAGCTCTTCCGGAGCCTTCTATCACATTGCCTGAGCCAATAATAGTATTAACATACTCTTCTTTTGGCACAAGATGGGTAAAATATATAGTACTTTTAAGAATAGTGTGCGAACTTGCACTATCCGCAAGGCAAATATCTTCAGAATATGTCCTTGCCATTTTTCTTCAATAATAATAATAATAATAATAAAATGAGAAAAATTATATGCACAGTAAAAATTATTCACATGAATGCTTAACAAACATATACATATATCAAACTATTCCATCATTGATCAAATAGCCAATATTTCTTTCAAGATCTTCAAAGAAATTAGATACATCATAATGAGTGGTGGAATTTTCATTATTTGAAACAAAATTTGTTTCCTTTCCTTTGTCATCCTTTTTTTTTAAGGATGCTTGATAAAAATCAACTAGGTGCCTTGGGGTACGACAGGTATGTGACCAATGGCCCTTTTCACCACAACAGAAGCATTTATCCTCAATTGATTTACTTTGCCCATTATTTCTTTCTTTATCCCACTTCTGGTGAGATGTTTTCTTGTGAACATAATTTCTTTTTCCTTCCATAATTTTTCTTGTTACTAAAACCTTGCCATTTACCTCTTTTAGGGTAATTTGCCGCATTTACTTCAGGAAATGGGGTGGCGCCAGCTGGGCGCGCTTCATGATTCTTTAAAAACAACTCATTGTTGCATTCAGCAACAAGAAGGCAAGAAATTAACTCAGAATATTTTTAATTTCTTTTTCTCGATACTGCTGCTGCAGGAGCACATTCGAGACATGGAAGGCCGAGAAAATTTTCTCTAACATATCGGGCTTGAGGAAGTATCACATGATTGTACCTTTCTTCAAGGTCTTTCTACAGATCTGCAGGATCTTTTAATGTGGGATATTCATTTTTCAATCATACTTCAAGATGACGATGAAGGAAAAATATGACTTTGGCTTTATCCTTGTGGGATGTATTATTTTCAACCTTAATGGTATCTTCAAGATCCATTGAATCAAGATGGATTTTAGTATCTAGTATCCATAGTAAATAATTGTTTCCAAATATATCAAAAGCATTATATTCAAGATGAAAGAGTTTCGACATAACAAAAATTTGTTACCTAGAGTCTTCCTAAAATTTCGTTAGAGCTTCGTGCTGATAACGTGTTATAAAATAACTAAATAAATAAATAAATAAATAAGGAAGATGTAACAAACATAAAGTAAAGAAATATAATTAGATAACAATATTAACCACAATTACTATCTCAATATAAAAGAAATGATTAATATATTTACTAATATTATATACCAAGAGTAAGAGAGAGGAGTATTTAAAATACTTGTAAAATAAAGAAAGAGAGAAAATATAAGAGAGAGAACATTGCTATTATTGATGCTGTGTAAAGAGAGAGAGAGAGAATAGTATTTGTTATTGATTGTAGTGTGTTTCCATTTAGAGGCTTAAGCCTCTATTTATAATAAAACATTTTCAAACTACATTTAATAGAGTCATCCTTTGATAAATAGAATTTTATTGGAAATGGCATCCACATTAGTACTTATCATAACAAAACATAGTTTTGTTTTTAAAATTTGTCACAAATTGTAAAAGTATTTTCACGTTTTACGAATATTTTGGCCAGGACCGAACCTTAGACGAAATCATAATTGAGATGATGGCCCATGCACGGGTCAGACCTATCTCATCGACCCAACAAACAGAAAAAATGAATACATAAAAGCCCAATAGGCTCTTTTAGGGTTTTTATATTCAACCATGAACCATCCCTCTCTTTGTGTTCCCTCTAATATCTGTCCTCTATCTGTATCACTGCGCCAACCTCAAACCCTTGCAAATCCGAAAAGGTCTCTCTCTCTCTCTCTCTCTCACACACACACACACACACACACACACACACACACACACACTCCATCTCAGATTCAATTTCTATTTATGTATTCCGTTGACGAGATATTTGTGTTTGTGCAGTGCAGGAGGTAAGTAAACATGGTGGAAAAGACCAAGGGTAGGAAGGAAGAGGTTGTTACTCGAGAGTACACCGTCAACCTCCACAAACGCTTACATGGCTGGTGCTCACTCACTCTTACAACTTTGCTTCTACCATTTCTGCTTATTAGCGCTTTTGATTAATAATACCAAATGTTTACAGTTTACTCATATGTCAAATTATTGTAAAATGTTATAATTAGTTCCTTCTTTTTCGGTTGCTTTCTCTAGTTAGTTGTGGTGCGTTATGCACAAATGAAAAGCATTTCTTGTTTGTTGCTAATGGCTTAGATTTCCTAATGATCCATACTTTTTTATTATTACATATGAAATGATAACCCCCTTGATGAAGTCAGTAATTTCCTAATGATAAAGTTTGTTGTTATTTACATTTGAATCGTTCATACTGTAATTACATTTCATGATAACTTAGTAGTTAATTGTTGTCATTATGCAAAACAGCACCTTCAAGAAGAAGGCTCCTAAAGCAATAAAGGAGATAAGGAAGTTTGCTCAGAAGGCCATGGGGACTAATGATGTGAGAGTGGATGTGAAGCTGAACAAGTTTGTGTGGAGCCAGGGGATCCGGAGTGTACCCAGAAGGATCCGGGTGCGCATTTCCCGCAAGAGGAACGACGATGAGGATGCAAAGGAAGAGCTTTACTCCCTTGTCACAGTTGTTGAAATCCCTAAGGAAGAGCTTAGAGGTTTGGGCACCAAGGTCATTGAAGATGAGGATTGATCTTCTATATATATTTTTTCCTCAAATCTTGAGACATACATGTAGTTTTGACAATTTCAGTGGTTCTTTCTAATTTTTCTAGCAAATTATCCATCCTTATAGTTAACTAATATGGTTTTTCCGTTTTCTATTTAATTTTATTGAGCCTTTGTACCTTCGGGATGTGTGAGTTTATAGACGATTCCCTCTGTTTTGTCTGCTTTATTGAGTTGAAGCCTAAGGAAAGAGCTTTGTACTTTTGGCGCGCTTATTCGGTTATTCCTCATGTTTCTTTTGATTACTGCCAAGGGTGTTTTGGAAATTATAAGTTTAAACAGCCAGCTGACGGAAAACAAAATGATCTCGCTGAACACAATGCAATGGATGGTTATTTTATGAACTGCTACTTTGTTTTAAACAAGCAATTCAATAATTTTGTTTTTCATCCTATTTTCGCATTGAAAAATAGGATGTGTGCAGTAAAATTAGTTATTAAATAAGTTATTATGTATTTGTATATAATTTGTATTTTGTATTTTAAGTTTCATGGTATATTTTGAGTGATGAGTGATTGGTTTGAGAACTGAGTTTTTGTGTGTATGTAGTATGGACAAGGTTGTGAGAACTGAACTGGTCAATAAACTGATAAGGTGATTGGTTCAATAGTTCAAAGAGGTTCAATTGGAATTTAATCGAGGTTTAACCGGTTTAATTAAATATATAATAAAATTATAAAAAATTTAATATATAATTTTAAATATTTGAATTTAATAATTTTTTAGCTGATAAATTTTAAAATTTTACAGCTTTTCATAATTTATGATTAAAAATTCACAAATAATCAATAAAAAATATATATAAAAGAATAGCATAAACAAAAATTCCAGCATAAACACAATGCAGCAGAGTTAAACTATAAACATCTCAAAATTAGGAAAATTTCAGCAATTTAGCATAATGCAATGAAGCATGCACCATAGGACCGTCAACAATTTAGAATCAGACAATCAGCAACCAGAGTCACTAATCCAAAATCAGAACAAATCCGCATAAACAACTCAATGTAGAATTGTGGCAATGTTTTTATTTTGAATCAATAACAGCAAAACAACAATTCACCAAAATAACAAGTACAACATATTAGATTTAAAAATCAATCTCAGCAAAATTAATAAATTAAACAATTGAATTTATAACTCATCAACAACAGAATTCATCAAATTTCAGAATCATCAATAATATCTCAAAATTCTAAAAATTCAGAATCATCAATAATTTCAGAATCATCAAATAAAAATTCTAAAAATTAATATCTCAAAACTCAGAGAAGCAGAAACGTAAAAGAGACATGGAGATAAACTGCGAGACATCACACCTAAAAGAGAAGCAGAGAAGCAGAAACGACGTTGACGAGGAAGGGAGAAGCAGAAACGACAAGGAGGGGAGAAGCAAAAACGACGCAGGGGAGGAAGGGAGAAGCAGCGACGACCCACGACGAGGAGTGGAGATGCGGCGACGATGACCAACGGCGAGGAGCAGTGAAGCAGCGACAGAGAGACAAAGAGTGCAATAGAGAGAGAGAAGGGAGAGAAGGGTTCAGCAATGACAAACGATGCGGGGCTCTGGGGGCTGCGGTGGCTGTGGGAGGCTAGGGTTCTTCCTCTTCTTTCAATCTCATGCTTTCTTCAGTTTGAGGGAGGAGACGCCGAAAGGGGTGAGAGTGGGAGTGGGTTGGGGTCCTGTGGGTCTTGGGTAGCCATTTAGGTCTTTTTTTTTTTTTTTTTTTTTAATAAATAAAGTATAAAAACGCGCCATTTGGATGGAGTATTCAAACCAAAAACTCGTTAAAAAATTGGACGGTTCTACCGGTTCATTGATTAACTGCCAATTCAACCAATTTTTCACCGATTTTTTGTCAAGCGGTTTCTCGCTTTATTCGGATCGGCTAAGTGATTGGTTTTCGATTAATCCGGTTGAACCGACTGGTCCGATTTAGTTTTCAGAACCATGAGTATGGATGCTCACACTAAATGCCTCATTCGATTTAAACATGCAAATTATATGCCACAGAATGGATAAAGGGGACTTCGAAAGCTTGGGTGATGAAGCCTGATGAACTTCCGTTTAGGAAGCTTCAAAAACCAATTTTTTGGGTTTTTAATTTATAAAAGTTATATTAATATTATTTAGTATAGTTTTTTAAATATATTTTTAACTTTTAAAAAAATTGTTTAAGAATTTTTGAAAAAGTCAAGAAATTTGACTTCTTTCCTTTTTAAAAGTTATTTTTTAATTTTTATTTATTAAAAATTTTTTAAAATAAGTACTTCTATGATAAAAATTTAATATAAAATAATTTATTTATAAATTACTTTTAATACAATTTATTATATTTTAATTTTTTTTTTCAAAAGAGATTAATTAAGTTATTTATTCAAACTTTTGATCTTTGTTTTTTAGAGTCAAACTAATAGTTTCTTCATAAAATGGTATATTTTTCCAAAAAAATGTATGTCAATATTTATTTTTTTCTATAAAACTAGTGTATGTTTCCGTATTCTATATGGGATAATATATAAAATTATATAAAAATTTTATTAAAAAATTAAATAAAATATATATAGTAATTATTATTATAAATATTTAACAAAGTTATATTTAAAATCAAACTCTCAAGATTGTTAATATTAAAATATTAAAAATAATTAGTATTTATCTTAATCAATTTGAGTTTATTGAGTGGCCATCTCATTTGTTCGCTTAAACAACTAATAGGAGCTAATCTCACTTTATGTGTGTAGCAATCCATTGGCTAGCAGTAAACCCTTAATAAATGGAGCATCAATATGGTTAGACTTGGCAGGAGTACCCGAATACGTGGGTACCCAACCCATCCATACCCGGTTGGGGAAAGTAATAACCTGACCCGAGTCGGGACAGATTTTGCTCGGGACAGGGTAGGCTTGGGTTTAGGGTGTACCCGCCCCGGATATATACAAATAAACACTTTTTAGGAATTAAGATTTGTCTCACATCACAGATTCAGTGATTCATAACTTCAGTCCATACTCTATAGCCATGCCAGAGAAACCCAGCCATCCTCACCCAGAGTCTTCTTCTTCTCGGTTTCTTCACAAAAAATCTCATAGCTCCCGTCATCGTCGTTGCTGAGCCCATCGCCGCCTACCTCTTCACAGCTCATGTCGCTGTCGCTGCTTATCCCGTTACTGTTGCTGTTGAGTCTGTCGCCACCTTTCTCCTACCGAGTCCATTTTCTCTAGGTAAATTCCCCTCTCTCTCTCTCTCTCTCTGAGTCTGTTACGTTCTTCTCTTCTTCTTCCACAGACTCATCACTTAGTCGCCGTTGCTATGAGCGCGAAAGTTGTCGTTGCAGTTTCATGTGAGTCTTGACGTGGGATAAATGCCTCTAGAACCTATGCACAATTACTCAAGAGGGGGGGGGGGTGAATTGAGTATTGCAACAACAATGAATCTTTTTGCGAAAGTTAAAGACAATATACAAAAGTGTTATTGTACTAGTATTTTTCCAAGAGCTTAACTCAATTGCTAAGCATTTATAAGGAGCTTTTACTTTCCAATAGACACCAACTCAAATAAATTGATCAAGCTTTTCACCAATCGGACTTAAGCTATTCCTTAAGTACTTACGAAGCTACTTTTCGATCACAATTTATTTGCTCAAAGGTAAAAGATAATAATATTGAAGAGATGAGTTTGGAGAGATGCAAACGCTATTTAGAGTGGTTCGGCACAATCCTTGTCCTACGTCCACTTTCTTTCTCAATCGCTATTGAGAAGTTCCACTATTGCCAAGCTTCAAGGTGCTCGCGCAAAACCTTTTACAATCCGAGTCCTTAGTTTCTAACACCTCACGGTATATGATCACCACTCGTATACTAACCCACTCCACTTAGAGATTCCTTCTCTAAGATTTGCCTTGAGTACTTAGTATACTTCTTTGGTATCCTCACCGACTATAGTGTTTATAACTCTTGACTCAACCTTGGAGATCACACTCCAATTTACAAAGTGTTACAAGAAAACAATTCTCAAAGAATTGTTGAGATGAAATGAGTACTCTCTAAAAGAGTGTATGATTACAAGTTTAGCACTATTGAACCAATTGATATTGCTCTCTCAAATTGTGTATTATAACACCTTAAAAATGTGTAGAATGAAAGAATATGAACAAGATAGTTTGCAAATACTCACATATATGAAATAAGGCTTCAATCCATCTATTTATAGACTCCCCAAACCTTAGAAACGTTGGGGAGTTTAATAGGATGGAGCCGTTTTGTTAAAACTAGCCGTTTTTTATGTTTTTGAATTATTTGCATCGATGCATAACACTTTGCATCGATGCAAATGTGTCTTTGAAGCTGAAATTTGAATTTTCAGCTAGGTTGCATCGATGTAAACATCTTTGCATCGATGCAAAAAGTCGTTGCATGCTTTGCATCGATGCAAGATGAGTGTGCACCGATGCAAACCTTAAAGAATGGCTTAAAATCACTTCAAAATGCTTAGGATTGATCTCAAACTTGTTGGAGTCAATTCCTATGCTTTTGTACCTTTGAAAACAAGTTTTTAAACCATTTGGCTAGCATCGAATTGCAAGATGTGCATCAAAACATTTTGTGAGTGTGTGTTGAGAGATTTAGCAATTGGTTCTTAACAAGAAGTTACCTAAGTCCTAAGACACTATACTTGTCTTCAAATGTTGTGGACTTGAGTTTCTTGTTGTTGTTGTGTTGCTTTCAACTCTTCATTCCTCAACGTTGAATGTTGGTTGATCTTTCAACATGCTTGTTCATTCAAGTTGTTTGTTGGTTTGTCTTTCATGTCGTTTGTTGGTTTGTCATTCATCAAAACCTACGAATACAAACTTCGCATACAAGCAACATGATTTACAATTTCCCCCTTTTTGATAATGACAAACCAATTTTGAGGATATGCATTTATAAATGATTTTGAAAGCAACAATAATGCACTTTGTTTTATAGAAAGCTTTGGAGAAGACTTCACAAAAAAAATTTTGCAGGAGTTCCCCCTAAATATGTGCATTTGTTCCCTTAAAGGGCGTTTATCAAAGAAGACGATTTAGATATCAAAAGTTTTTGCTTAGCGGAAGTCTTTTTGAAATCATTGTTTCGCAAACTTATTTCTTCTTTTCAAATCCTCAAACTTCTTCTTTTTCAAAAGTTCAAAATTTCAAATATCCTCAAACTTCTCTTCCCCCTTTTGACATTATCAAAAAGAAAGGAGTTTGAAATGTGTCATAGAAGCATGCATAAAACAATGAATTTTTTTAAGTTCAATATCTCTATTAATCTCAAGGATGAGATATTCCCCCTTTCAAAAAGAATTTGATTTCCTCTTTTTATATATAACAAGCATGCATAATTCCCCCTAAAGAAGTGAAATATATTAAAGCATGCACATTAACTTAAAATAGGGGTACCAAGCCTATTTTGAGTTATTCACCAAATAAGCATACAAGCATTAATCATTAAACAAAATTATGAAGGAAATATCAAAGTATTTAAACCATAATAGAAATCCTTAGCTTACTAGGAGTTAGTTTAACAATTCATATAATCAAATAAACATAATATAAACTTCAATTTGTTGATCCTCCATTGTTTATAATCTTCAAATTCTTCAATCTACCTCAAGATTAATCACTCATTCATCAACTCATAAACCTACAAAACAATGGCTAATTGGATATCTCCAATGCTTAAGTTAGTAAGAGATACAAAAATAGCAATATAAATACAATGAATTCAAACAAATCATATTAGATTAGAATCCAAGATACCAAGTTCATTTCGGATGTTAAAAAAACTTTCTTTACATAAAGGTTTAGTGAAGATGTCCGCTAGTTGTTTACTAGTATCGACAAATTCAAAAACCACATCACCCTTTTCAACATGGTCTCTTATGAAGTGATGTCTAATCTCAATATGCTTGGTTCTTGAATGTTGAACCGGATTCTTGGTTAAATTTATTGCACTAGTATTATCACATTTGATAGGAATGTGATCAAGCATGAGTCCATAGTCCACAAGTTGTTGTTTCATCCATAAAATTTGGGCGCAACAACTACCGGCGGCTACATACTCGGCTTCGGCGGTAGACAAGGCTACACTTACTTGTTTCTTACTATGCCATGAAACAAGAGAGTTTCCTAGCAAGTGACAAGTGCCGCTAGTGCTTTTCCTATCCAATTTGCAACCGGAAAAATCGGAATCGGAATAACCAATCAAATCACAAGTGGATCCTTTTGGATACCACAATCCAACATTTAATGTTCCTATGAGATACTTCATAATCCTTTTCACCGCACTTAAGTGAGATTCCTTAGGATTAGCTTGGTATCTCGCACACATGCATACACTAAACATGATATCTGGCCTACTTGCCGTTCGATAAAGTAATGATCCTATCATGCCTCTATACTTCTTTACATCTATGTTTTTACCTTGTTCATCTTTGTCAAGGTAGCAAGTAGTGCTCATTGGTGTGTCCATTGCCTTAGCATTGTCCATTCCAAATCTTTTGAGCAATTCCTTGCAATATTTGGTTTGGCCAACGAAAGTTCCTTCTTTTCCTTGTTTGATTTGAAGACCAAGGAAGAAGTTGAGTTCTCTCATCATGGACATTTCAAATTCACTTTGCATGAGGTTTGAGAAAAACTTGCAAAGTGATTCGTTAGTTGAACCAAATATTATGTCATCGACGTAAACTTGTACCAAAAGGATATTTTTGTTTTCAATCATGATAAATAAAGTTGTATCAACCTTCCCTCTTCTAAAACCCTTTTCTATTAAAAACTTGCTCAAACGTTCATACCAAGCTCTTGGAGCTTGTTTGAGACCATAAAGAGCTTTCTTGAGTTTAAAAACATGATTAGGATTTTCATAATCCTCAAAACCGGGAGGTTGTTCAACATATACTTCTTCTTGAATGAAACCATTAAGAAAGGCACTCTTAACATCCATTTGATAAAGTTTGAAGTTATAAGAGGATGCAAAAGCAAGTAACATCCTAATAGCTTCTAATCTAGCTACGGGAGCATAAGTTTCGTCATAATCAATGCCTTCCTCTTGATTATAACCTTTAGCTACTAATCTAGCTTTGTTTCTAACAATTGTACCATTTTCATCGAGTTTATTTCTAAAAACCCATTTTGTTCCTACAATTGTTTGATTACTTGGTTTAGGCACCAATTCCCAAACGTCATTTCGTTTGAATTGGTTAAGCTCCTCTTGCATTGCCATAGCCCAATGTTCATCATCAATTGCGGACTCAATGGTAGATGGTTCAATTTGAGAAACAAAAGCACTATATGCAAATAAATTTCTAAAAGTGGATCGAGTTGTTACCCCTTTCGAAACATCACCAATGACGTTGTCTAGAGGATGATCCTTTGAAGTACGCCAGTCCTTTGGAAGTGCATTTATTTGTGCTTGTGATGGTTCAATTTCTTCAACTTGAACACTATCCTTTGTTGAGCTTGTAGAGGCTTCATTTAAATCTTTTTCTTTGTCTTCACCATTCAAATTTAGTGAATCAAAGTTTTCTACATTTTCATCAAAATCTTTTCTAGCACAACGGTTAGTTTCATCAAAAGCGACATGAATACTTTCTTCCATAGTCATGATGCGTTTATTATATACTCTAAAAGCTTTGCTAGTTAAAGAGTAGCCTAAGAAGATTCCTTCATCAGCCTTAGCATCAAATTTGCCTAAGTTATCTTTTCCATTATTTAGAATAAAGCATTTACAGCCAAAGACGTGAAGGTGGGAAATATTTGGCTTTCTTCCTTTGTACAATTCGTACGGTGTTTTCTTAAGAATAGGTCGAATGATAATCCTATTCATAACATAACACGCGGTACTAACCGCATCCGCCCAAAAGTACTTAGGAATATTAGCCTCATTGAGCATAGTTCTCGCCATTTCTTCTAAATGACGATTTTTCCTTTCAACCACACCATTTTGTTGTGGTGTTCTAGGAGAGGAAAAATTATGCTCAATGCCATTTTCTTCACAAAAAGTTTCAAAAAGATTGTTTTCAAATTCTCCACCATGATCACTTCTAATAGATGATATATGCAAATTCTTTTCATTTTGAATAACTTTGGCTAATCTTTTGAATGCTCGAAATGCATCACTCTTGTTTGCTAGGAACAAGGTCCATGTAAATCGAGAGTAGTCATCAACAATAACTAAAGCATAGTAATTGCCACCAAAGCTCATAGTCCTAGAAGGACCAAATAAATCCATGTGCAAAAGTTGTAATGGCCTTGTTGTTGAAACAATATTTTTGGATTTAAAAGAGGCCTTTACTTGTTTTCCCTTTTGACATGCGTCGCAAAGGACGTCTTTTTCAAAACGTAGCTTTGGTAAGCCAATTACTAACTCTTTAGAGACCAACTTTTGTACCTTTGAAAACAAGTTTTTAAACCATTTGGCTAGCATCGAATTGCAAGATGTGCATCAAAACATTTTGTGAGTGTGTGTTGAGAGATTTAGCAATTGGTTCTTAACAAGAAGTTACCTAAGTCCTAAGACACTATACTTGTCTTCAAATGTTGTGGACTTGAGTTTCTTGTTGTTGTTGTGTTGCTTTCAACTCTTCATTCCTCAACGTTGAATGTTGGTTGATCTTTCAACATGCTTGTTCATTCAAGTTGTTTGTTGGTTTGTCTTTCATGTCGTTTGTTGGTTTGTCATTCATCAAAACCTACGAATACAAACTTCGCATACAAGCAACATGATTTACAATGCCGACTTAGAAATTTTCAAAGGATTTTCAACTCAATGCCACACGTATAGCCTAAACCGACAAGTGACCCCAAGTCAAAGTTTAGAAGAATGTCATAACAATCAAATTAATTACCGGGAGTAGAATCCCGGGTCATTTTTCCTAGGAATTGAAATAAGATGCACATTATTGATTAGAAATTTTTGGAAATTTTTTTAGTTGAGTGCAGAAAAAGTAAAGTGACTAGAATTTAAAGGCAATGAACAACTAACAACTAAATTAAAGCAACAAAAATTATAAATCAAACAATTAATTAACTAACAAGCATGAAATAAAAGATAACAACAATAGTGGCATATAACTAAAAGTAAGGATTCAAACAAAGAATGCTAAGGAATCAAAGTCAACAAGAGAAATGTCAATCAACCAATATAAGAAACCTTGGCTAACGGTGAGAATTAAAATTTCTATCCTCATTGTCTTTGATGGTGGCGGAAATCGACCAGTTAAGAAATTTAATAAATGAATTGCGTTGCAAGTACAGTTCTTAACCAACTAAGATCCGCCTTCTCAATTTAAAAGGGGTTGTCACAAAAATTAAAATTAAAAATACTGGGAGTATGAGTCCCAGGTCGTCTCCCAACGAGTTGCAGGAAAGAGTGCTAATTTATTAATTAGAAATTTTCCAGAAGGTTTGAATTGGATAATGAGTAATTAATATAATTGTAAATTAAAGCAATAAAACTATTAATTATTATTAATATAAAAAGCTTTGACTGGGGAGTTGATTAATCAGAAGTTCTATCCTTGTTGGAATCTTCTCAAGTGTAATATAAAGCGGTTGTTGTTTTCACTTAGTTAACCCTTAGTGAGTAAAAGAAAGTCAAGTGATGGACTGATTCTTATCCGCAGTTCCTAGTCCTTTCCCTTGGGAAGGTCTAGCGTTAGTAGATATAGAATTAGCCAACAATGTTCAAATTAACTAAACACTCGAGCATTCCAACTCAAGTGTCTCCTCTTAATCAACCCCCATGTCAAGTAGAAATTCTACTCCATTAACATGGAATTAATATTCATAAAAATATAAGAAGACATAATAAGTTAAATAGAGTAAAATATAAAATTAAATTTAATTAAAAATAAAAGTAACTCTATATATTAATAAATTCAAAATGCAACATACTTAATTGAATAGGGTCAATGAGCAACTAATAGGAGTAAAGGAATAAGGAAACAAACTAAAGTGATGTCTTCACGGAGGTAATGATTCTTCAGCATCCAAAAATCCAAAGCAAAAGCATAAACTACTAATGTAAAGCTAATCTAGATTCAGATCTAAAACTAAGAGTAATCCTAATCTCCATGTATCTGAATGTGTGTGTATGCGTGTTGAGTTTCTGCATGTTCCCTAGCTTTAGTATGTGTTCCTGGGCCAAAAACTAGGTCAAAACGCGGCCCGAAATTGCCCCCAGCGTATTCTGTTATTTTTGCAGATCGTGCAGGTCACGCGTACGCGTCATCCACGCGTTCGCGTCATTCAGCGATTTTCCTTGTCATGCGTTCGCGTCATCCACATCATTCGTGCAGACTTCAATCCACGCGTTTGCGTCTGGCACGCGTTCGTGTCGCTGTAATTTCTTCTTTTCGCGCGCTCGCGTGAGCCATGCGCTTGCGTCATTGTTCGCTGGTTATCTCCTTGGTTTCTTGTGTTCCTTCCATTTTTGCAAGCTTCCTCTCCATTCTCTAAGCCATTCTTGCCTTATGAAGCCTGAAACACTTAACACACGGATCATGGCATCGAATGGGATAAAGGAGAGTTAAAATACATAATTAAAAGATCTCTAGGAAGCAAGTTTTCAACCATGGAATAATTTTGGGAAGGAATTGTAATATCATGCTAATCATATGAATAAGTGGGTAAAGACTTGATAAAATTATTCAATTAAACACAATATAAATCATAAAATAATGGTTTATCAACCTCCCCACACTTAAACATTAGCATGTCCTCATGCTTAGTTTAAGGAGATAAAATAAATGAGTAGGGAAATGTAAAACTCATGCAATGCAATGCAACCTATATATATGGATGCAACTATATGATTCTTGTCTACTTGGTTAAAAAGGAAACACGCTTTTCAAGACAAATATAAATTAGATTTCACTAATTCAAATTATATAGTAAAAATAGGTAACATTGTAATAAGACAGCTCATGAAAGTAGGGAACATAGAATCAAGCACTGAACCCTCACTGATGGTGTATATGCACTTTAGTCTCTCAAGTGTATAGGGTAATCACTCTACTCTTCTCTAATCATACTTTCTAAACTTTATTTTTTACCTAACCAATCAACAATATTTAATGTACCAACGCAACATCATGAGGTCTTTTTCAAGGTTGTAATATGGCTAAGGTAAGGGTAAGGGTATACATATGGCTAAGTGAGCTATAAATTGAATATTTGACTAACCTAAGCACTTATCTAGCATACATACACTCTATATAACTCTATAATCATGCCTAGCTATCCATAATTTTCACTTTTGCATTATATACTCATGTATTAACTTTTCCTTAAATTTTTATCACATATTCATTGATCTTTGAACTTAACTTAACTTAGAATTGGGGTAATTTTGTCCTCTTATTTATTTACTTAATTACAATTTTTTTTTAATATGAAAATAAACATAGCTTATCAATGCACATGGATTTTTAATTTTTTTTTTTCGTAGTTTCACATGAGTAGGTACCCAAATTTCCATTATTTTATTAAGGTAAGAACATAACATATTCCTTTATTAACCCATGTTCTCACAATTTTTCCATGCTTAATTAACACACAATTTCTATCTTAAGCTAACCAAATATTCAATTAGGATATTTAATTATTTTTCTGCTTAAGGCTAGTAATGTGGTAAAATATAGAACAAATGTGATTAAAAGGCTCAAAGTGGTTGACAAGGATGATTAAAAGGGTAGGCTTATTTGGGATAAGTGAGCTAAATAATTAATGGCCTCAATCATATGCATGCATATAAATACATTAAACATTGGACATATAGGATGAAACAAAATAAAGATTACAATCATAAAGAAGTAAACACACAAGAATAAAATATTTATGGTTAAATAGTGTAACCATGTAATTAGGCTCAAAATCTCACGGGTTGTGTGTTCTTAGCTTTTTAAACTATGTTCCAAATACAACTTCAAACAAATTTAACACAAAATATTTATTTTAAATTATTGAAATTTTTCAAAAATAGGGTCTTAAAAAGAAACTTATTATTTTTTTCTTCAATCAAGTAGAACATGCATGCAACTAATTATTTCTATGCAATTTATCCTATCCTAAACAAAAGAAAAATTAACTAAATATCCTATATTATTGGTGTTTAAAGGAGAATAAATTACCTTTGGAAGTCAGGTACTGACCGACCATCCCACACTTAAAGCTTTGCACCGTCCTTGGTGCCATCTGTCAGGAACAAAGGGGGGCTGGTAGCAGCATCTCCACCATCGGGGCCGTCATGGCTCCTTGTGCTGGTAAATGAAGTGGAGTCCGGGGTGTCTGGGTCATCTTTAGGTGGTTGGTTACCAACAAGTAGCTCCTTGAGGTATGTAAATCTGCGCTTGTTACGGCGCTCTCTTTGCTTTCCTTTTCGTTCAAGCTGGTCTAGCTTCTCAAGGATCTTGTGGAGTAGTTGGTTTGTTGAAGGTGCTTGTGGTATGGAAGAAGAAGGAATATCTTTTGCTGGTTCTGTGCTCCGGTTGATAGTTGCTGCCGGAGGTCTGATATACTTCCTGTTAGGGACGTATTGATCATCTCGTGGGATCATGGCCTTGGTGTCCCCAGCTCTGTAGGAGACTTCGGCTACTGAGACGAGATCTGAAACTAAGGTGGGGAAAGGTAAGTTGCCCGCAATCTGTACGTGTCTCAGAGCATGCCGAATGTGTCTTGGTAAATTGAGGTGCTGGTCTGTAAGGATACACCAGAGTAAAACAGCCATGTCTGCAGTAAAAGAGGACTCGTGAGTGCTTGGAAAGACGTAATGGGACATGATCTGTGCCCATACTCGAGCTTCCAAAGTAAGTGCTGAAGCCAAGATGCCCTTAGGTCGGGAACGATGGTATCCGTAGATCCATCTACTGCCAGGTTGTGCGATAACTCTGAGAACGGCGTCCCAGTCAAATTGGTATGTCTGGCGCTTGAGTGAGGCTTCTTGAAATGCGTCCAATCCTTCTGGAGCAGGGGGAAGATCTAAAGCTCGTTGAATGGCTTCTTCTGTTATAGGGACTTGCTTTTGACGGACATAGACAGACTGCATGGTTGGCATGTGAAAATTTGAGTAGAACTCTACTACCCATGATAGATTAACCTGCCGTGGCTATCTCCGTAGGAATTCCCATTGTCTTCACTCAATACGGGGCTCAACAATGTCTGCAATGTGGGTTGGGAGGATGAGAAGGTGCTCATTGTTATAGTTCCTTGCTGCCAGGATGGGGAACATCTGTTCACAGTAGTGGTTAGTAAACTGCACAGTGTCCTTTGCTGAGAAGGCTTTCTCTTTTTCATTGACCTTGATGATCCTTTTGATTCTTTTTGTTGATGGTTTCACCACTGTCGAAGATGGTTCTGCCATTAATGTTCTTTTTGTTCCTTTCCTTGCTAGTGGTGTGGGAGTAGCTTTCTCTTTGCCTTTCTTGGTGGCCATCCTGAAAAAGGGAAGAGAAAGTAAAGCTAAGGGTTTGAGCAAGAGAGCGAATATTAAGGGTGATAATCAATGCACGGTAAAGAAAGATGTCGTTAACACATGGTCTAGACTACATGTGAAAAGTTCATTGATAAACCATTATTTTATGGCTTATAATGTGTTTAATTGTGTGGTTTTATCATGATCTTTACCCACTTATTCATATGATTAGCATGCATTTATATTTCCTTCCTAAAATTATTACATGATTGAAAACTTACTTCCTAGAGACTTTTAATTATGTATTTTAATTCTACTTTATTCCATTCGATGACGTGATCTGTGTGTTAAGTGTTTCAGGATCTATAGGGCATGAATGAATTGGAGATTGGAAAGAAAGCTTACAAAAATGAAAGGAACACAAGAAATTGAGAAGATGACCAGCGAGAAGTGACGCGGCCGCATGGCTCACGCAACCGCGCGGATTGGAATAGCACAAGTGACGTGGAGGCGTGGACGACGCGCTCGCGTGGCAGGGCAAAATGCCGAATGACGCGGCCGCATGAATGACGCGATCGCATGACGTGCGCGATCTGCATAATCTGCAGAATTCGCTGGGGGCGATTTTGGGCCCTGTTTTGACCTAGTTTTCAGCCCAGAAAAGCAGACTAGAGCCAGAGAACATGCAGAAACCAACAACAACATTCATTCTACAAAAATTTTAGTTTTTAGATCTAGTTTTACTCCTCCTCTAGGTTTTCTCTCTACACATTCATAGTTCTTAGGATTTTATTTCTATTACTCTTTGCATTGGGATATTGAGAAGAGTTATTACCTCATCAAGACTTCGTCATTCTAGTTCATTTTCTTTACTTGGCTCCACTCTTCCATGTCCTTTAATTTACTCAATTTTACTATTGGATTATTTTAGAATTTATTAATACAAGAATTACTTTCATTTTTAATTGATTTCTTTGATTTCTATTTATCATGTCTTTCTTTAATTCCCTTTCCTATGTTATGAATTCTACATTCACAATGAGTGAGTAGTTCCCTAACTTGATGGGGAGTTGATTGAAAGGAACCCTTGAGTTGGAATGCTCAAAAAGAAAAATTGTAATTTGGTTTATTGTTGGATTGCCCTCTAGTCACTGACACCAATCCCTTTTAATTGAGTGGGTTGGAACTTGTGAATAGAAGTAGCATTCCAACTTGTTTGACTTTCTCTTACCTAGTAAGGGATAACTAAACAGGACAACCTTCAATTGTCAATTAATCTTGAGAGTACTCCAACAAGAATAGGGCTTCCAGCTAATCTACTCCCAGTCAAGGCTTTTATTTATTTTACATAAATTATCTAATTTAATTTCCTGTTATTCAATTCAAACCATTTTGAAAACATCTGATTAATAAAATAGCACACCTTTCTGCAACTCGTTGGGAGACGACCTGGGATTCATACTCTCAGTATTTTAATTTTAAATTTTGTGACACCCTTCTAAATTGATAAGCGGATTTCTGGTTGGTTAAGAACTATACTTGCAACACATATCTTATAACAATTCTTGACTCGCCAATTTCTGCCACGTCAATTTTTGGTGTCGTTGCCGGGGAGTTGCAATAGAGTGCTAAGTTATTGATTGGAATTTATTTATTTGCATTTTATTTTATTTTGTTACTATGAGCTGCATGTTTCTTTCGTTAGATGACGCGTTCACTTCCTGATCCAAGCTTGCCAGTATTCAATCATGAGATTGAAAGAACTATTTCACGAATAAGGCAAGCTCGGCGTCGGTTAGTCCTCTCTGAGGGCGGATCTGAAACGTCATTTGAGGAAGAAACCAGCCCCCGTTCTACTGATTCGGTTGATTTACGTGTAGGTGACATGGCAGCACCTAGGAGAGTTACTATCCAGGAGGCTGGAGCCCCTGATTTACAATGCAACCGTTTCAAGCGCATCACCCAACGGTGGCTACAGACTTTGAAATAAAGACTGCACTGCTCAATTTGATGCCCAAGTTTCATGGCTTACCTGCTCAAGAGCCTATCAAGCACCTGAGAGATTTTCAAGCAGCCTGTTCTACTGTCAGGCGTGATGGTGCAGATGAAACTTCAATTTTGTTGAAAGCTTTCCCGTTTTCTCTTGAGGGAAAGGCAAGAGAGTGGTACTACACTCAACCCGCAACAACTGTATCCGACTGGGATACACTTAGAAGAGAATTTTTGGAAAAGTTCTTTCCAGCTGAAGTTACTGATAAACTGAGGAAAGACATTTCCATGATTGTTCAGGACGAATCCGAGACTCTCTATGAATACTGGGAGCACTTCAATAATCTTCTGAAAGCATGCCCCCACCATATGATTGACAAGATAGTGTTACTCGGTTACGTCACACAGGGCATGAGGCCCCAAGATAAGACCACATTGGAAAGTGCTAGCAATGGGTCTATGAAAAAGTACAAGACCACTGATGAGGCATGGCAATTGATAAGCGACTTAGCTGAATCTACTCGGAATCACAGGCAGAAACAAAGCCGTTCAAAAGCCGTTGCAGAAGTATCCTCTAGTAGAGAGACTGCTGCTCTAACTCAGAGTATCTGTGAAATGACCAACTTTCTAAAGCAGATGCAACTGAATCAACAACAAGTTCAACAAGCTCAACCTTCTCCACCACAGCAAAGCCAACAGTTAGTTCCACAGAGAGTTTGCGGAGTTTATGCTGATTATAGCCATTATACTGATGAATGTCCGCAGCTCCAGCAGGAAGACAACACCGTGGTAGCCACTCATAACTTCTATAACCGTCCTAACTAAGGGTACAATCAGGGTGGCAATTACAGCCATGGATGGCAGGACAATTCTAACCAGAATTGGAGGGACAACAACAATAGAGGAGGCAGAGACAATCATAGAAATCAGAGGTGGAATAATAACAACAATAGGCAGCAGAACCAGAACCAGCCTTATAGAGCACCTCACCTGAGGCAATCCCAAGGACCACAGAATACCCAACAGCAGACCTCTCAAATTACTTATCCTTCTTCATCTTCTAATGATGACTTACTACAATCTATTGATCGGAGACAACAGACCATGGAAAATAACCTTTATGCTACACTAAATGGTCTGAACTCTACTTTGCAAGCTCTTGTCTCACAGATTGTATCAGTGAATAACTCTAATAACCAGCCTTTGAGCTCCAGTGGAATCCCCTCTCAACCATTACCCAATCCAAAGGGTGGCATTAATGCCATCAACCTAAGGTCCAGAACCACACTGTAGGAGAGGAATCAGGAGGAGCCAAGCCCACCAGAACACGCCTCAGCTGAAGAGGTAGTAGAAATAGAAGATGTTGAAGAGGAAGAGGACATACAGGACATGGCTGAAAAAGAAGAAGTTCAACCACAGGAGGAAGCACCAAAGGCGCAGACACTACAGAAGACACCACTCCCATTCCATTTCCACAACTTGCAAGGAAGCCCAGGAAGCAGTTGGTACCTGATCCCAAAATGGTAGAGATATTTAAAAAAGTTGAGGTAACTGTTCCTCTTTTTGATGTTATTCAACAGGTACCTAAATATGCAAAGTTTCTAAAAGATTTATGTATACATAAAGACAAAATTAATGAATTAGAAACTATTCCTTTAGGTAGTTCCATATCTGCTTTAATGGGAGGTTTACCTGAAAAGTGTAGTGACCCAGGTCCATGTATGGTTAATTGTACTATTGGTGGTGTAGAATTTTCTGACTGCATGTGTGATTTAGGAGTATGTGTGAGTATAATGCCTTTGTCTATATATGATATTTTGAGGCTCCCTCCCTTAAAAAGGTCGGCAGCTCGTTTTATGTTAGCAGATAAAACCATTATTACAGTGGCTGGAGTTGTTGAAGATGTATTAGTGGGCATTAAGGGGCTTACATTTCCCATTGATTTTTATATCTTGGAGATGCCCCAAAATGACTCAGAGAAGCCATCATCAATCCTACTCGGAAGACCATTCCTGAAGACCTCGAAGTTCAAATTAGATGCTTTTTCAGGAACATACTCTTTTGAAATAGATGGCCGAGTAGTAATCTTCAATCTGAATGGAGTTATGAAGCATCCTCCAGAGGATCATTCTATCCTCCAGTGTGACATCATAGATGAAACCGTGGCTGAAGTTCACCAGGAGGAATTTGAAGAGAAGTACATAGGACAAGGTCCAAGTGTGGGGACATTCTCAGAGGACAATGACAGTGCTTTACCATTGCTACAAGCTCCAGACAACCCAGAGCCTGACCATAATCAGAAGTTAGAATTAAAACCCCTTCCTCCACACCTCAAATATGCTTACCTTGAAGGCGAGCAGAAGTTTCCAGTTATCATTACAAGGGAACTCACTTCTCAACAGGAAGAGCAGTTACTTAGTGTGCTGAGGAGGCACAACAAGGCAATTAGTTGGAGTTTGGCAGACATAGTAGGCATCAACCCTTAAGTCTGTGAGCATAGGATATTTTTAGAAGAGGGAGCAAGACCTGTCCGTCAACCCCAAAGAAGATTGAACCCCACTATCTTAGAGGTTGTCAAGAAGGAAGTGACCAAACTACTGGAGGCAGATATCATCTGCCCCATTTCAAACAGTGAATGGGTAAGCCCAGTACAAGTGGTGCCCAAGAAGTCTGGAATCACTACAGTGAAGAATGAGCATGGAAATCTCATGGAAACCAGAGTTCAGAACGCCTGGAGGGTCTGCATTGACTACAGATGCCTCAACCAGGCCACTCGTAAGGATCACTATCCTCTTCCATTCATTGATCAAATGCTGGACCGCCTGTCAGGTAAATCACATTATTATTTTTTAGATGGTTACACAGGTTATTTCTAGATTCATATAGCTCCTGAGGATCAGGAAAAAGAACACTTTTACATGTCCTTTTGGGACTTATGCTTACAAGAGAATGCCCTTCGGCTTGTGCAATGCACCAGCTACCTTCCAAAGGTGCATGATGAGTCTTTTCTCTGATCTTATTGAGGACTGTATGGAAGTTTTTATGGATGATTTTAGTGTATATGGCGATTCCTTTAGCCTTTGCTTAGATGGATTATCTAGAGTTTTAGATAGATGTGTCAGTACAAACCTTGTATTAAATTTTGAAAAATGTCACTTTATGGTAAAACAAGGTATTGTACTAGGACATGTTGTGTCTAATACTGGCATTTCTGTAGATCCAGCAAAGGTGGGTGTTATTTCTAGTTTACCTTACCCCTCCTCTGTGAGGGAAGTCCGTTCATTCCTTGGCCATGCAGGTTTTTACAGGAGATTCATTAAGGACTTCAGTAAGGTAGCACTTTCCTTATCCAGACTACTGTAGAAGGATATTGAGTTCGAGTTCAGTGAGGATTGCAAACAAGCGTTTGATAAGCTGAAGACCACCCTGACTCAAGCTCCAATTGTCAGAGGACCAGACTGGAGCTAGCCATTTGAAATAATGTGCGACGCCTCCAACCATGCAGTAAAAGCAGCACTGGCTCAGCGTGAAGGTAAGGACCCCTTTGTTATTGCTTATGCGTCTAAAACTTTAGGTGCCGCTCAGTCCAATTACACTACTACTGAGAAAGAGCTTCTTGCTATTATTTTTGGTCTGGATAAATTCCGATCCTCTTTACTTGGTACGAAGGTAGTAGTGTACTCAGACCACGTAGCTCTAAAGTATCTATTAGCTAAAAAGGAGTCCAAACCGAGGCTTATACGTTGGATACTGCTATTACAAGAATTTGATTTGGAAATTAAGGATAGGAGTGGTAACCAGAATTTAGTGGCAGACCACTTAAGTCGCCTTGAGCACATTACAGATGACCCCACTCCTATAGCTGATAATTTTCCATTTGATAACCTGCAAGCAGTATCTGAGGTAGTCCCTTGGTATGCACCTGTAGCTAATTATCTAGTTAGCCGCACCTTTCCTCCAAACTTTTCTAAGCATCAAAGAGACAAGCTGAAAAGCGAGTCTAAATATTATATATGGGATGACCCATATTTATGGAGATGTGGCGCTGACCAGGTAATTAGACGATGTGTGCCTCAATCAGAATTCCGGTCCATCTTAGAGGCCTGTCACTCATCTGAGAGTGGAGGACATTTTGGCCCTCAAAGAACAGCTAGAAAAATCTTGGACTGTGGATTCTGGTGGCCTACTCTTTTTAGAGACGCTGCTGAATTTTGTAGATCTTGTTTCCCATGCCAAAAATTTGGTAATATATCCAAGAGGGATGAGATGCCTCAACAAATTATGCTTTTCTGTGAAATTTTTTATGTTTGGGGCATTGACTTCATGGGTCCATTTCCAAATTCTAATGGTTATTTTTATATATTGTTAGCTGTGGATTACGTTTTCAAATGGGTGGAAGCAATTCCTACCCGCACTGATGATGCTAACACTGTTGTTTCCTTTGTGAGAAACCACATTATTTGCCGCTTTGGATCACCACGAGCAATCGTGAGCGATCAAGGCACCTATTTTTGTAACAGGAGACTAACATGATTAATGAAGAAGCATGGGATAATTCATAAGGTTGCAATAGCCTACCATCCTCAGACTAATGGGCAAGCCGAGGTGTCAAACAGAAAGATAAAGCGTATCTTGCAGAAGATAGTCAAACCTCATAGAAGAGACTGGAGCATCAGGCTACAAGATGCACTCTGGGCATACAGAACAGCATACAAAACACCCATTGGGATGAGTCCTTTCCGCTTAGTTTATGGAAAAGCTTGTCATCTCCCTGTTGAAGTAGAGCACAAAGCCTTTTGGACAGTAAAGGAGTGCAACATGGGAATTGAGAAAGCCAGAACTGAAAGGAAGTTGCAACTGCAAGAACTGGAAAGCCTTCGCCTAGAAGCTTATGAGAACTCAAGACTATACAAGGAGAAGATGAAGGCTGTACATGATCAGCACATCAAGAGAAAAGAGTTCCAACTTGGGGATCTTGTCCTCCTTTACAAATCTCAACTGAGGCTCATGCTAGGCAAGTTGAGATTAAGATGGGAAGGTCCATACAAAGTAGAGAAGGCCGAACCGTACGAAGTTTTTCACCTAAGTCATCCTTCAAGCTCTGAACTTATCAAAGTTAATGGACAACGTTTAAAGCTGTACCATGGAAAGAGGATGAAGAAAAACAAGGAGCTCGAGATCTTCCTCTTGAAAGATCCCCACATAGCCGAAGACTGAGCTAGTGGAGCGTCCAACTTAAGGACGTTAAAGCAAAGTGCTAGGTGGGAGACAACCCACCATGGTATGATCGTTCTTTTCTTTATTCTTAGTTTTCCTATTCAATAACTCTTCTCTTTCTTAGTACATTTCGTGCATCTGCATTTACATACTTTTATTTAAAAAAAAAAAAAATTCACGCGACGCGACCGCATCATTGACGCGTTTGCGTCGCAGGTGATTGGAGAAAATAATAAAACGAACAGAGAGTCACGCGAAAGAGTGGCTGGAGGCGTGCTCGTGGCACAAATCGTCCCACGCGACCGCGTCGTTGACGCGTTCGCGTCGGGCGGAAACATTGGCCTCCCACGCGACCGTGTCACTCACGCGGCCGCGTGCCCTGGAATTCGACGTGAAAAGGGTGCACGACCGAGAGTTGTGCTAGAGTGGTGCTGGATTGGCGCTGAACGCACAATTCTTCCCACACGGACGCATGGCTCACGCGTCCGCGTCATATCCTTCTAATGGCCACTCACGCGATCGCATGCCCCACGCGATCGCGTCACCCAACATTTGGCGCAATAAGAGTTTGAACAGAGAGTTGTGCAAGTGCGAGGCTGCCCTCGCGCCAGTAGCATAAAACGGGTCACGCGACCGCATGACCGACGCGACCGCGTCAATTAGTATAAGTGCAAGTCGCACGACCGCGTGCCCACGCGACCGCGTCGCTTGCGTCGCACAGCTTCCCTGATTTGCCAATTATCTTATCTTTCTTTTCCTCAAATCCTATTTTCTTTTTTCCCTCCTTACTTCTTCCTTCTTCCTTCTTCCTTCTTTATCACTTTCTACTCTCTCTCTCTCTCACCCCCATTAACAAAGTTTTCTTTTCTTCTTTCCCCCTTACTTTTCTATTATTCTCCTTATTTTTATATGTTATCTTCTTTTCTTTTCTTTTTACTTTCATTATCCATATTTTCTTTTTCTTTCTTTTTCCTTTTTACTTGGTGTTGGAAATTTATTTAAGTCATTATTCCTCATTATATGCTTGTGGATTGTTGTAAAATTGTTTGGCAATTAGATACCTTTTTAAAGGGTTGCTTGCATGTTCACTTTAATACTTTTTATACCTTATTTACCATGCATGCTTTGTGTTTGTGAAAAAGCCCATATGGCATCATGCATTTTTCTACATTATTCTATTCTACTATTCAATGCTTGCTTTTCACAAATCCCCTTTACTATTGTATTAATTGAATTTAATTTTCAATACAAACGTAATGGCTAGTTTGTTACGAGTGATAACACATTCAACTAATTAAATGCTTGATCTATGCTACTCATGCCTTTGCCTGCATGCCAATAAACCCCTTGCATTTAATTATCCTCTAATGCACTTGCTATATTTCCATTGATGAACTTTTCACATGTAGTCATGACCATGTGTTAACAACATCCTCTTTACCGTGCTTTGTTTATCACTTATACAACCCTCTTCCTTGCTCTTTCTCTTTGAATTTACGTTACTTTCTTTTTTTCCCTTTTCAGAATGGCCACCAAGAAAGGAAAAGAGAAAGCTACTCCCAAACCACCAGTAAGAAGAGGAACAAAAAGAGCATTAGTGGCAGAGCCCTCTTCAACTGCGGTTAAACCCTCAACAAAAAGAACTAAGAGGATTATAAAGGTTGATGATAAAGAAAAAGCCTTCCCAGCAAAGGACACTGCGCGATTTTCCAATCGCTACTGTGAGCAGATGTTCCCCATCCTGGCAGAAAGGAATTACAACAACGAATACCTTCTTCTCCTCCCAAACCATATTGCTACCTTTGTTGAGCCGCAAATTGCACAAAGACAATGGGGTTTCCTACAGAGACAGCCAAGGCAGGTCAATCTTTCTTGGGTAGTCGAGTTCTACTCCAACTTCCACCTGCCAACCCTGCAGTCTGTCTTTGTCCGTTAGAAGCAAGTCCCCATTACAGAAGAGGCCATTCAAAAAGCTCTAGGTCTTCCCCCTGTTCCAGAAGGATTGGACGCCTTTCAAGAAGCCGCACTCAAGCGCCAGATGTACCAATTTGACTGGGACGCCGTTCTCAGAGTTATTGCACTACCTGGCAGCCGTTGGATCTACGGATACCATCGTACCCGCCCTAAGGGAATATCGGCTTCAGCACTTACCTTGGAGGCTCGCGTATGGGAACAGATCATGTCCCATTACGTCTTTCCGAGCACTCACGAGTCCTCTTTCACTGCGGACATGGCCGTTCTACTATGGTGCATCCTTACAGACCAACCTCTGAACCTACCATGACACATCCGGAATGCCATGGGACACGTGCAAATTGCGGACAACTTACCTTTTCCCGTCTTAGTCTCAGATCTTGTCTCAGCAGCCGAAATTTCCTACAGAGCTGGGGACACCAAAGCCATGCTCCCACGGGATGATCAGTATGTCCCTAACGGGAAATACATCAGACCTCCACCAGCCGCCACAAGCCATCCTACTGAACCGGTTGAAAATATTCCTTCTTCAACACCACAAGCACCTACAACAGACCAACTGCTCCATCAGATACTCGAGAGGTTGGATCGACAGGAACACAAAGCTAAGATGAGAGAGCGCCGTAACAAGCGCTGATTCACATATCTCAAGGAGCTGATTATGGGAAAATTCAAGGACTCAGACACCCCGGACTCCACTTTCTTTTCCAGCATAGGAAGCCATGATGGTCCCGATTGTGGAGATACTGCTACCAGCCCACCTTTTGTTCCTGACAGATGGCACCGAGGACGGTGCAAAGCCTTAAGTGTGGGGAGGTCGGTCAGTACCTGACTTCCGGAGGTAATTTCTCTTCCCTAAACACCAATAAATTAGGATATTTAGTTAGTTTTTCTTTTGTAGAATAGGATAAATTTCATAGTAATAGGTTAGTTGCATGCATATTCTACTTGATTGAAAAGACAACAAGTTTTCCTTTAAGACCCTATTTTTGGAACAAAATTTCACTAACTTTAATTAAAAATTTTATGTTAAATTTGCTTGAAGTTGTATTTGGAACATGATTTTTAAGCTAAAGAACACACAACCTGTGAGATTTGAGCCTTTATGCATGGTTACATTATTTAACCATAATTATTTTATTCTTGTGTGTTTACTTCTCTATGGTTGTAATCTATATTTTGTTTCATCCTATATGTCCAATGTTTATTATATTTGTATGCTTGCATATGATTGAGGCCATTATTTGTTTAAACTCACTTATCCAAATTAAACTACCCTTTCAATTACCTTTGTTAGCCACTTTGAGCCTTTAAATCCCATTTGTTCTATATTTTACCACATTACTAGCCTTAAGCGGAAAAACAATTATATATCCCAAATTGAATCTTTGGTTAGCTTAAGATAGAATTGTGTGTGCTGATTAAGTATGGGAAATTGTGGGAACAAAAGATAATAAGGGAATGTGTCATGATAATACAATGGGAATTTGGATACCTGCTCATGTGAAACTATAAGAATTAAAAATCTATGTGCATTGATAAGCTATGTTTATTTTTATGTTTATGTAAAAAAAAAAAAAGAAAAACCAAAAATATTCAATAAATAAATAAGGGGACAAAATTACCCAAATGCTAAGTTAAGAATTCAAAGATCAATGCATGTATGATAAAATTAAAATAAAAAGTTGATACACGAGTATGGAATGTGAAAGGAAAATTCTGGGTAGCTAGGTATGAATTCTAAAGTTATATAGAACATATAGGTTATGTTAAAACTTGGGTTAATTAAAGATTCAGTCTATAAGCTTACTTAGCCACATATGTATCCTTACCATTACCTTGGCCCCATTACAACCTTGAAAAGACCTCATGATGTTTGCATTGGTATATTAAATGTTGTTGATTGGTTAGGAGAAGAACAAAAATTAGAGAGCATGATTAGAGAAGGATAGAGTGATTGCCCTATACACTAGAGAGATTAGAGCGTACATATATCATCAGTGAGGGTTCAATGCTTAAAATTCTATGTTCCCTGCTTTCATGAGCTACCTTCTTGCATTTTTATCTGTTCTTACTGTATAAGAATTGAATTAGTGGAATTTGATTTGTAATTATTTTGAAGAGCTTATTTACTATTGATCAAGTGGACAAGAATCATATAGTTGCATTCACATATATAGGTTGCATTGCATTGCATGAGTTTTACATGTTCCTACTCATTTATTTTATCTCCTTCAACTAAGCATGAGGACATGCTAATGTTTAAGTGTGGGGAGGTTGATAAACCACTATTTTATGGTTTATAATGTGTTTAATTGTGTGGTTTTATCATGATCCTTACCCACTTATTCATATGATTATCATGCATTTATATTTCCTTCCTAAAATTATTACATGATTGAAAACTTGCTTCCTAGAGACTTTTAATTATGTATTTTAATTCTACTTTATTCCATTCGATGCCGTGATCTGTGTGTTAAGTGTTTCAGGCTCTATAGGGCATGTATGAATTGGAGATTGGAAAGGAAGCTTGCAAAAATGGAAGGAATACAAGAAATTGAGGAGATGACCAGCGAGAAGTGACGCGGCCGCATGGCTCACGCGACCGCGCAAAAGAGAGGAAATCGCAGTGACGCGGCCGCATGGCTCACGCAACCGCGCGGATTGGAATAGCACAAGTGACGCGGAGGCGTAGACGACGCGCTCGCGTGGCAGGGCAAAACGCCGAATGACGTGGTCGCATGAATGACGCGATCACGTGACGTGCGCGATCTGCATAATCTGCAGAATTCGCTGGGGGCGATTTTGGGCCCTGTTTTGACCTATTTTTCGGCCCAGAAAAGCAGACTAGAGCCAGAGAACATGCAGAAACCAACAACAACATTCATTCTACAAAAAATTTAGTTTTTAGATCTAGTTTTACTCCTCCTCTAGGTTTTCTCTCTACACATTCATAGTTCTTAGGATTTTATTTCTATTGCTCTTTGCATTGGGATATTGAGAAGAGTTATTACCTCATCAAGACTTCGTCATTCTAGTTCGTTTTCTTTACTTGGCTCTACTCTTCCATGTCCTTTAATTTACTCAATTTTACTATTGGATTATTTTAGAATTTATTAATACAAGAATTACTTTCATTTTTAATTGATTTCTTTGATTTCTATTTATCATGTATTTCTTTAATTCCCTTTCCTATGTTATGAATTCTACATTCACAATGAGCGAGTAGTTCCCTAACTTGATGGGGAGTTGATTGAAAGGAACCCTTGAGTTGGAATGCTCAAAAAGAAAAATTGTAATTTGGTTTATTGTTGGATTGCCCTCTAGTCACTGACACCAATCCCTTTTAATTGAGTGGGTTGGAACTTGTGAATAGAAGTAGCATTCCAACTTGTTTGACTTTCCCTTACCTAGTAAGGGATAAATAAATAGGACAACCTTCAATTGTCAATTAATCTTGAGAGTACTCCAACAAGAATAGGGCTTCCAGCTAATCTACTCCCAGTCAAGGCTTTTATTTAATTTACATAAATTATCTAATTTAATTTCCTGTTATTCAATTCAAACCATTTTGAAAACATCTGATTAATAAAATAGCACACCTTTCTGTAACTCGTTGGGAGACGACCTGGGATTCATACTCCCAGTATTTTAATTTTAAATTTTGTGACACCCTTCTAAATTGATAAGCGGATTTCTGGTTGGTTAAGAACTATACTTGCAACGCATATCTTATAACAATTCTTGACTCGCCAATTTCCGCCACGTCATTCAACAAAGGTGATATAGCAAGTGCATGTGATATCAATTAAATACAAGATGTTTATTGGCATGCTGGCAAAGGCATGAGTAGCATAGATCAAGCATTCAATGTCCAAGTTAGATTACCAAGGCTTTCAAACTAATAATATGTTTGTATTGACAATTATAATTAATTAATAAAATATAAAAGGGGTTTTGTGAAAAACAGGCATTAAAGTAGTAGAATAGAATAATTTAAAATAATGCACAGTGCCATACGGGCTTTTTCACAAACACTTGGCATGCATGGTGAATATGTTATTGAAAATATAAAGTAGAACATGCAAGCAATCCCATATGAAAAGTAATATATAATTGTCAAACAATTCCACAATAACTCACAAGCAAAAATTATAAAAGAAAATAATCAGCTAGTTAAATTGCTAACAACAATTAAAGGAATAAAAAGGAAAAGAAAGAAAAAGAAAATATAGATAATGAAAGTAAAAAGAAAAAGAAAATATAAATAAAAATAATAAAGGAAAAGTAAAAAGTAAAGAAAGAAAGAAAAGAACCTTGATAATGGATGATGAAAATAAGGGAGGAGAAAGTAAAAAGTGAGAATGAGTAGAGAAGGAAGAAGGGGGAAGAAAGAAATAATAAGGGAAAAGAAAAATTAGGATTTGGGGAAGAAAAGATAAGATATTTTGGCTGATGTGGAAATTCTGTGCGCCGCATGTGACGCAGATGCGTGCGTTACGTGGTCGCGTGGTGTGTGATTTTTTTGTCATGTGACGCGGACGCGTGACTTTATTTATGCGAATGGCGCGAGGGCAGCCATGCATTCGTGCAACTCTCTGTTTAAAACCCATTTTGCCAAATTTTAGGGTGACGCGATCGCATGGTCGACGCGATCGCGTGAATGGCCATGTTTTGAGGACGATGCGGCCGCGTGGGGCACGCTGTCGCGTGATGGGGCTGGTGCTTCCAGCATCATTTCAGCCCAGTTCCATCATAACTTGCTGCCATACACCTCTTTTACGTTGATTTTTAGGGGCACGCGTTCACGTGGGTGACGCGGACGCGTGGGTGGCTCATTTCCAAAATGACGCGGTCGCGTGGGCATGATTGTGCCTAAGGCACGCCTCCAGCTACGCTTTCGCGTGACTTTCTGTTCAATCTTCTTTTCTTCAGAACGCACATATGACGCGGATGCGTCAGCGACGCTTACGCGTCGTGTGCGTGTTTTTTTTTTTTTTTTTTTTTTTTAAGATATGCAGAATGCTAATGCAAATGTGAATGCAGGCTTTATGCAGAAATTATGAGAAGAGTCATTAACACCATAAAAATAGAAATAAAGTGAAATAAATCTAAGACTGAAACGGAACGATCATACCATGGTGGGTTGTCTCCCACCTAGCACTTTGCTTTTACGTCCTTAAGTTGGATGCTCGTTAGGCTCATTCTGCTTCTGTTGGTGGGTCTTCCAAGAGGAAAACCTCTAGTTCTTTGTTTTCATCTTCTCACCATGATAAAGCTTCAGGCGATGTCCATTGACCTTTAAAAATTTGGAGCTAGAAGGATGACGCAGGTGGAAAACTCCGTATGGCTCTGCTTTTTCTACTATGTATGGACCTTCCCATCTTGATCTCAGTTTACCTGGCATAAGCCTCAGTCTGGGGTTATAAAGAAGAACTAACTCCCCTGGTCTGAATTCTCTTCTTTTTATGTGCTTGTCATGGACAGACTTCATCTTTTCTTTGTACCTCCTGGAGTTGTCATATGCTTCTAGGCAAAGATTCTCCAGTTCTGCTAGTTGCAGCTTCCTTTCAGCACCAGCTTTCTCAAGATTCATGTTGCACTCCCTCACACCCCAGAAAGCCTTGTGTTTCACCTCCATTGGAAGGTGGCAAGCCTTTCCGTATACCAAGTGGAAGGGGCTCATCCCAATAGGTGTCTTGTATGATGTTCTATATGCCCAGAGTGCATCTTGTAGCCTAGCACTCCAGTCCTTCCTATGGGGCTTTACTATCTTTTCCAGAATATGTTTTATTTCTCTGTTAGAGACTTCTGCTTGCCCATTGCTTTGGGGATGGTAAGCTGTTGCTACTTTGTAAATTATCCCATGCCTCTTCAGTAATCCTGTTAGTCTCCTGTTACAAAAGTGAGTGCCTTGATCACTCACGATTGCTCGTGGAGATCCAAAAAGACAAATAATATGGTTTCTAACAAAGGAAACAACAGTGTTAGCATCATCAGTACGGGTAGGAATTGCTTTCACCCATTTAGAAACATAATCTACAGCTAACAGTATATAAAAGTAGCCATTAGAATTTGGAAATGGACCCATGAAGTCAATGCCCCAAACATAAAAAATTTCACAGAAAAGCATAATCTGTTGAGGCATCTCATCCCTCTTGGATATATTACCAAACCTTTGGCATGGGGAACAAGATTTACAAAATTCAGTAGCGTCTTTAAAAAGAGTAGGCCACCAGAATCCACAGTCTAGAATTTTTCTAGCTGTTCTTTGAGGGCCAAAATGTCCTCCACTCTCAGATGAGTAGCAGGCTTCTAAAATGGACTGGAATTCTGATTGAGGTACACACAATCTAATTACCTGGTCAGCACCACACCTCCATAAATATGGATCGTCTCATATAAAATATTTAGACTCGCTTTTCAGCTTGTCTCTTTGATGCTTAGTGAAATTTGGAGGAAAAGTGTGGCTAACTAGATAATTAGCTATAGGTGTATACCAAGGAACTATCTCAGATACTGCATGTAAACTATCAAATGGGAAATTATCACTTATAGGAGTGGAATCATCCTTAATGTACTCAAGGTGACTCAAGTGGTCTTCTACTAGATTCTGGTTACCACTTCTATCCTTGATTTCTAAATTAAATTCTTGCAGCAGCAGTATCCAACGTATTAGTCTTGGTTTGGACTCCTTTTTAGCTAATAGATATTTTAGAGCTGCATGGTCTGAGTATACTACTACCTTAGTACCAAGTAAATAGGCTCGGAATTTATCCAGAGCAAAAACAATAGCAAGAAGCTCTTTTTCAGTAGTAGTATAGTTAGATTGAGCAGCATCTAAAGTCTTAGATGCATAAGCAATTACAAAAGGATCATTACCTTCATGCTGAGCCAGCGCCGCTCCTACTGCATGGTTGGAAGCATCACACATAATTTTAAATGGCTGGCTCCAGTCTGGTCCTTGATGAGCGGATAATTTATACGCTTTTTGGCATTGTTTTTAGTATGTTTTCAGTAGAATCTAGTTACTTTTAGGGATGTTTTCATTAGTTTTTATGTTAAATTCACATTTCTGGACTTTACTATGAGTTTGTGTGTTTTTCTGTAATTTCAGGTATTTTCTGGCTGAAATTGAGGGACTTGAGCAAAAATCAGATTCAGAGGTTGAAGAAGGACTGCTGATGCTGTTGGATTCTGACCTCCCTGCACTCAAAATGGATTTTCTGGAGATAAAGAACTCGAAATGGCGCCCTTCCAATTGCGTTGGAAAGTAGACATCCAGGGCTTTCCAGAAATATATAATAGTCTATACTTTGGCCAAGAATAGATGACGTAAACTGGCGTTCAACACCAGCTTTCTGCCCAAATCTGGCGTCCAGCGCCAGAAAAGGATCCAAAACCAGAGTTGAACGCCCAAACTGGCACAAAAACTGGCGTTCAACTCCAAGAAGGACCTCTACACATGAAACACTCAAGCTCAGCCCAAGCACACACCAAGTGGGCCCCGGAAGTGAATTTATGCATCAATTACTTACTCATGTAAACCTAGTAGTTAGTTTATTATAAATAGGACCTTTTACTATTGTATTAGACGTCTTTTTGACCATCTTTGGACGCCTGGACCTTCACTTATGTATTTTTAACGGTAGAGTTTCTACACTCCATAGATTAAGGTGTGGAGCTCTGCTGTTCCTCAAAGATTAATGCAAAGTACTACTGTTTTCTATTCAATTCATCTTGTTTCGCTTCTAAGATATTCATTCGTACTTCAATCTGAATGTGATGAACGTGACAATCATCATCATTCCCTATGAACGCGTGCCTGACAACCACTTCCGTTCTACCTTAGACTGAATGAGTATCTCTTAGATCTCCTAACCAGAATCTTCGTGGCGTAAGCTAGAATGATGGCGGCATTCAAGAGAATCCGGAAGGTCTAAACCTTGTCTGTGGTATTCCGAGTAGGATTCAATGATTGAATGACTGTGACGAGCTTCAAACTCGCGATTGCCGGGCGTAGTGACAGACGCAAAAGAATAGTAAATCCTATTCCAGTATGATCGAGAACCGACAGATGAATAGCCGTGCCATGACAGGGTGCGTTGATCATTTTCACTGAGAGGATAAGATGAAGCCATTGACAAGGGTGATGCCTCCAGACGATTAGCCGTGCCGTGACAGAGCATTGGATCATTTTCCCGAGAGATGACCGAAAGTAGCCGTTGACAATGGTGATGTATCACATAAAGCCAGCCATGGAAAGGAGCAAGACTGATTGGATGAAGATAGCAGGAAAGCAGAGGTTCAGAGGAACGAAAAGCATCTCCATTCGCTTATCTAAAATTCCTACCAATGATTTACATAAGTACCTCTATCCCTATTCTATTATTTATTTTCAAAAATCCATTACTGTTTTATATCCGCCTGACTGAGATTTACAAGGTGACCATAGCTTGCTTTATACCGACAATCTCCGTGGGATTCGACCCTTACTCACGTAAGGTATTACTTGGACGACCCAGTGCACTTGCTGGTTAGTTATGCGAAGTTGTGAAGATATGTTTAGACCATGGTCCTGTGCATCCGTTTTTGGTGCCATTGCCAGGGAATCAATTTCGAACAACAATTCACAACCCGAGTAGCAATTTCGCATACCAAGTTTTTGGCGCCGTTGCCAGGGATTGTTCGAGTTTGGACAACTAACGGTTCATCTTGTTGGTCAGATTAGGTAATCTTCTTTTTGTTTTCTTTTCAAAAATTTTTCAAAAATATTTCAAAATTTTCTCACCTGTTTTTGAAAAAAAAAATTGTTTTCAAAAATATATTTTTCTTCAGAATTTTTAAGAATGAATTCTAGTGTTTCACGAAGCATGCGAAGCCTGGCTGGCTATAAAGCCATGTCTAAATTTATTTGGACTGAGGCAGCAATTTGTTATCAAGAGCAAGCTAGTTGTTGTTAATCCACCTGCTGCTGTTCCTGATTTACATGCTAAAACTTGGCTGGCCATTGGCCATGTCTATTGTTTTGGACCGGAGCTTTCATTGAAAGCTTGGCTGGCTAGTGAGCCATGTCTAATTCCTGGACTGAAGCTTTAGACTAAGAATGCAAGATTCCTGGAATTCATATTAAAAATTTTAGAATCCTTATTTTTCTTTTACTAAATAATTTTCGAAAAAACCAAAAAAATCATAAAATCATAAAAAATCAAAAATATTTTTTGTTCTTGTTTGAGTCTTGAGTCATGTTATAAGTTTGGTGTCACTTGCATATGCATCTTGCATTTTTTGAAAATTTCATGCATTCATAGTGTTCTTCATGATCTTCAAGTTGTTCTTGGTGAGTCTTCTTGTTTGATCTTGATGATTTTTTGTTTTGTGTTGTATGTTGTTTTTCATATGCATTCTTGAATTCTTAATGTCTAAGCATTAAAGAATTCTAAGTTTGGTGTCTTGCATGTTTTCTTTGCATTAAAAATTTTTCAAAAATATGTTCTTGATGTTCATCATGATCTTCATAGTATTCTTGGTGTTCATCTTGACATTCATAGCATTCTTGCATGCATCACATGTTTTGATCTAAAATTCTCATGCATTGCATAATTTTCATGTTTTTCTCCCTCATCATAAAAATTCAAAAAAATATCTTTCCCTTTTTTTCTCATCAAATTCGAAAATTTGGATTGACTTTTTCAAAAATTTTTAAAATCAAGTTGTTTTCATGAGTCAAATCAAATTTTCAATTTGAAAATCTTATCTTTTTCAAAAATCAAATCTTTTTCATTTTTTAGTTATTTTCGAAAATTCCAAAAATATTTTTCAAAAATCTTTTTCTTATTTTTATATCAAATTTTCGAAAATAACATAATCAATTAATGTTTTGATTCAAAAATTTCAAGTTTGTTACTTGCTTGTTAAGAAAGATTCAAACTTTAAGTTCTAGAATCATATCTTGTGATTTCTTGTGAACCAAGTCATTAATTGAGATTTTAAAAATCAAATCTTTTTCAAAAACTAATTTCAATCATATCTTTTCAAAATATCTTCTTATCATATCTTTTTCAAAAATTTGATTTCAAAATATTTTTTCTAACTTCCTAACTTCTTATCTTTTCAAAATTTGTTTCAACTAACTAACTAACTTTTTATTTGTTTCCTAACTTTTTCAAAACTACCTAACTAACTCTCTCTCTCTAATTTTCGAAAATATCTTCCCTCTTTTTCAAAAATTTCTTTTTAATTAACTAATTATTTTTATTTTTGATTTCAAAATTTTTCGAAAATTACTAACCTTTTTCAAAAACTATTTTCGAAAATCACTAACCCTTTTTCAAAAATTATTTTCGAAAATTCTCCCTCTCCCATCTTATTCTATTTATGTATTCATCTACTAACATCTCATCTCACATCTCAACCCTCCTCACAGTTGTGTTTCTTCCATTACATCACATTCTTTGTCTCCCTCTTTTCTTCCACTCACAAAGGAACCTCTTTACTGTGGTATAAAGGATCTATATTATTATTTTTTCTGTGCCCTCTTCTTTGTCATATGAGCAGGAGCAAGGACAAGAACATTCTTATTGAAGCAGATCCAGAACCTGAAAGGACTCTGAAGAGAAAATTAAGAGAAGCTAAATTACAACAATCCAGAGATAACCTTTCAGAAATTTTCGAACAGGAAGAGGAGATGGCAACCGAAAATAATAATAATGCAAGGAGAATGCTTGGTGACTTTACTGCACCTAATACCAATTTACATGGAAGAAGCATCTCCATTCCTGCCATTGGAGCAAACAACTTTGAGCTGAAACCTCAATTAGTTTCTCTGATGCAGCAGAACTGCAAGTTTCATGGACTTCCATCTGAAGATCCTTTTCAGTTCTTAACTGAATTCTTGCAGATATGTGATACTGTTAAGACTAATGGAGTAGATCCTGAAGTCTACAGGCTCATGCTTTTCCTTTTTGCTGTAAGAGACAGAGCTAGAATATGGTTGGACTCTCAACCTAAAGATAGCCTGAACTCTTGGGATAAGCTGGTCAAGGCTTTCTTAGCCAAGTTCTTTCCTCCTCAAAAGCTGAGCAAGCTTAGAGTGGATGTTCAAACCTTCAGACAGAAAGAAGGTGAATCCCTCTATGAAGCTTGGGAGAGATACAAAGGACTGACCAAAAAGTGTCCCTCTGACATGCTTTCAGAATGGACCATCCTGGATATATTCTATGATGGTCTGTCTGAGTTATCTAAGATGTCATTGGATACCTCTGCAGGTGGATCCATTCACCTGAAGAAAACGCCTGCAGAAGCTCAAGAACTCATTGACATGGTTGCAAATAACCAGTTCATGTACACTTCTGAAAGGAATCCTGTGAATAATGGGATGCCTATGAAGAAGGGAGTTCTTGAGATTGACACTCTGAATGCCATATTGGCTCAGAACAAAATATTGACTCAGCAAGTCAATATGATTTCTCAGAGTCTGAATGGAATGCAAGCTGCATCCAACAGTACTCAAGAGGCTTCTTATGCAGAAGAAGCTTATGATCCTGAAAACCCTGCAATAGCAGAGGTGAATTATTTAGGTGAACCTTATGGAAACACCTATAACTCATCATGGAGAAATCACCCAAATTTCTCATGGAAGGATCAAAAGCCTCAACAAGGCTTTAATAATGGTGGAAGAAACAGGTTTAACAATAATAAACCTTTTCCATCATCCACTCAGCAACAGATAGAGAACTCTGAACAAAATACTTCTAATTTAGCAAACTTAGTCTCTGATCTGTCTAAGGCCACTGTGAGTTTCATGAATGAAACAAGGTCTTCCATTAGAAATTTGGAAGCACAAGTGGTCTAGCTGAGTAAAAGAATCACTGAAATCCCTCCTAGTACTTTCCCAAGCAATACAGAAGAGAATCCAAAAGGAGAGTGCAAGGCCATTGACATAAGCACCATGGCCGAACCTGTAAGGGAAGGAGAGGACGTGAATCCCAAGGAGGAAGACCTCCTGGGACGTCCAGTGATCAATAAGGAGCTTTCCTCTAAGGAACCAAAGGAATCTGAGGCTCATCTAGAGACCATAGAGATTCCATTGAACCTCCTTATGCCCTTCATGAGCTCTGATGAGTACTCCTCTTCTGAAGAGAATGAGGATGTTACTGAAGAGCAAACTGCCAAGTTTCTTGGTGCAATCATGAAGCTGAATGCCAAATTATTTGGCATTGATACTTGGGAAGTTGAACCTCCCTTGTTCATCAATGAACTAAGTGATCTGGATCAACTGACATTGCCTCAGAAGAGACAGGATCCTGGAAAGTTCATAATACCTTATACCATAGGCACCATGGTCTTTAAGGCTCTGTGTGACCTTGGTTCAGGGATAAACCTCATGCCCCTCTCTGTAATAGAGAAACTGGGAATCTATGGGGTGCAAGCTGCTAAAATCTCATTAGAAATGGCAGACAGTTCAAGAAAATAGGCTTATGGACAAGTAGAGGACGTGTTAGTAAAGGTTGAAGGCCTTTACATCCCTGCTGATTTCATAGTCCTGGATACTGGAAAGGAAGAGGATGAATCCATCATCCTAGGAAGACCTTTCCTGGCCACAGCAAGAGCTGTGATTGATGTTGACAGAGGTGAACTAGTCCTTCAATGGAATGAGGACTCCCTTGTATTTAAAACTCAAGGATCTCCCTCTGCAACCATGAAGATGAAGCATGAAAAGCTTCTCTCAAAGTAGAGTCAACCCAAGCCCCCACAGTCAAACTCTAAGTTTGGTGTTGGGAGGCCACAACCAAACTCTAAGTTTGGTGTTGAACTTCCATATCCAAACTCTAAGTTTGGTGTTGGAGAGTTTCAACAATACTCTGAACATCTGTGAGGCTCCATGAGAGCCCACTGTCAAGCTATTGACATTAAAGAAGCGCTTGTTGGGAGGCAACCCAATGTTTATTTATCTAATTTTGTTTTTGTTTTTCATGTTTTATTAGGTTCATGATCATGTGGAGTCACAAAATAAATATAAAAATTGAAAACGGAATCAAAAATAGCAGAAGAAAAATCACACCCTGGAGGAGTATCTGCCTGGCGTTCAACGCCAGAACAAAGCATAGTTCTGGCGCTGAACGCCCAAAATGGGCAGCATTCTGGCACTGAACGCCCAGAACAAGCATGGTTCTGGCGTTCAACGCCAGAAATGGCTAGTAAATGGGCGTTGAACGCCCAAAATGGGCACCAACCTGGTGCTGAACGCCCAGAGTTGTGTGCAAAGGCATTTTGCATGCCTAATTGGTGCATGGATGCAAATCCTTGACACCCCAGGATCTGTGGACCCCACAGGATCCCCACCCTTCACCAATCACCTCAATCTCTCTTCCCCATCACCTCTTCACCATTCACATCCATCCACTCTTTCCCATAAACCTACCTCATAAACCCCACCTACCTTCAAAATTCAAAACCAATTTCCCACCCAAACCCACCCATATGGCCAAAACTTTCCCCCCTTCCTTCCCTATATAAAGCCCTCCACTCTTCATCAAATTCACACAACACACCCATCTACACCCTTCTTGGCCGAAACACTTCCCACTCCCCCTCTCCTCCATTTCCTCTTCTTCTTCATCTATTCTTTCTTTTATTGCTCGAGGGCGAGCAAAATTCTAAGTTTGGTGTGGTAAAAGCATAAGCTTTTTGTTTTTCCATTACCATTGATGGCACCTAAGACCGGAGAATCCTCTAGAAAGGGGAAAGGGAAGACAAAAGCTTCCACATCCGAGTCATGGGAGATGGAAATGTTCATCTCCAAAGCCTATCAAGACCACTTCTATGATGTTGTGGCCAAGAAGAAGGTGATCCCTGAGGTCCCTTTCAAACTCAAAAGAAATGAGTATCCGGAGATCCGACATGAAATTCAAAGAAGAGGTTGGGAAGTTCTAACAAATCCCATCCAACAAGTCGGCATCCTAATGGTTCAAGAGTTCTATGCTAATGCATGGATCACCAAGAACCATGATCAAAGTAAGAACCTGGATCCAAAGAACTATGTTACAATGGTTCGGGGGAAATACTTGGATTTTAGTCCGGAAAATGTGAGGTTGGCGTTCAACTTGCCAAACATGGAAGAGAATGCACGCCCCTACACAAGGAGAGTCAACTTTGATCAAAGGTTGGACCAAGTCCTTATGGACATATGTGTAGAAGGAGCTCAATGGAAGATTGACTCCAAAGGCAAGCCGGTTCAACTAAGAAGATTGGACCTCAAGCCTGTAGCTAGAGGATGGTTGGAGTACATTCAATGCTCAATCATTCCCACTAGCAACCAGTCTGAAGTTACTATAGACCGGGCCATCATGATCCATAGCATCATGATTGGAGAAGAGGTGGAAGTTCATGAGATTATACCTCAAGAACTCTACAAGGTGGCTGACAAGTCCTCCACTATGGCAAGGTTAGCCTTTCCTCACCTTATTTGCCACCTATGCAATTCAGCTGGGATTGACATAGAGGGAGATATCCTTATTAAAGAGGACAAGCCCATCACTAAGAAAAAGATGGAGCAAGCAAGAGAGCCCATTCATGGAGCTCAAGAGGCGTATGAAGATCATCACCATGAGATCCCGGAGATGTCTCAAATGCACTTTTCTCCACAAAACTATTGGGAGCAAATCAACACCTCCCTAGGAGAATTGAGTTCCAATATGGGACAACTAAGGGTGGAACATCAAGAGCACTCCATCATGCTTCATGAAATAAGAGAAGATCAAAAAACAATGAGGGAGGAGCAACAAAGACAAGGAAGAGACATAGAAGAGCTCAAAGACATCATTGGTTCCTCAAGAAGGAAACGCCACCATCACTAAGGTGGATTCATTCCTTGTTCTTATTTCTTCTATTTTTCGTTTTCTATGTTATGTGCTTATCTATGTTTGTGTCTTCATTACATGATCATTAGTAGTTAGTAACTCTGTCTTAAAGTTATGAATGTCCTATGAATCCATCACCTCTCTTAAATGAAAAATGTTTTAATTCAAAAGAACAAGAAGTACACGAGTTTCGAATTTATCCTTGAACTTAGTTTTATTATATTGATGTGGTGACAATGCTTCTTGTTTTCTGAATGTATGCTTGAACAGTGCATATGTCTTTTAAAGTTGTTGTTTAAGAATGTTAAATATGTTGGCTCTTGAAAGAATGATGACAAGGAGACATGTTATTTGATAATCTGAAAAATCATAAAAATGATTCTTGAAGCAAGAAAAAGTAGCAAAGAACAAAGCTTGCAGAAAAAAATAGGCGAAAAAAAAAATAGAAAGAAAAAGAAAAAACAAGCAGAAAAAGCCAAAAGCTCTTAAAACCAAAAGGCAAGGGCAAATAAAAAGGATCCCAAGGCTTTGAGCATCAGTGGATAGGAGGGCCTAAAGGAATAAAATCCTGGTCTAAGCGGCTAAACCAAGCTGTCCCTAACCATGTGCTTGTGGCGTGTAGGTGTCAAGTGAAAACTTGAGACTGAGCGGTTAAAGTCAAGGTCCAAAGCCAAAAAAAAAAAAGAGAGTGTGCTTAAGAACCCTGGACACCTCTAATTGGGGACTTTAGCAAAGCTGAGTCACAATCTGAAAAGGTTCACCCAATTATGTGTCTGTGGCATTTATGTATCCGGTGGTAATACTGGAAAACAAAGTGCTTAGTGCCACGGCCAAGACTCATAAAGAAGCTGTGTTCAAGAATCATCATACTGAACTAGGAGAATCAATAACACTATCTGAACTCTGAGTTCCTATAGATGCCAATCATTCTGAACCTCAATGGATAAAGTGAGATGCCAAAACTATTCAAGAGGCAAAAAAAGCTATAAGTCCCGCTCATTTGATTGAAGCTATGTTTCATTGATAGTTTGGAATTTATAGTATATTCTCTTCTTTTTATCCTATTTGATTTTCAGTTGCTTGGGGACAAGCAACAATTTAAGTTTGGTGTTGTGATGAGCGGATAATTTATACGCTTTTTGGCATTTTTTTAGTATGTTTTCAGTAGAATCTAGTTACTTTTAGGGATGTTTTCATTAGTTTTTTTGTTAAATTCACATTTCTGGACTTTACTATGAGTTTGTGTGTTTTTCTATGATTTCAGGTATTTTCTGGCTGAAATTGAGGGACTTGAGCAAAAATCAGATTCAGAGGTTGAAGAAGGACTGCTGATGCTGTTGGATTCTGACCTCCCTGCACTCAAAATGGATTTTCTGGAGCTACAGAACTTGAAATGGCGCGCTTCCAATTGCGTTGGAAAGTAGACATCCAGGGATTTCCAGAAATATATAATAGTCCATACTTTGGCCAAGAATAGATGACGTAAACGGGCCTTCAATGCCAGCTTTCTGCCCAAATCTGGCGTCCAGCGCCAAAAAAGGATCCAAAACCAGAGTTGAACGCCCAAACTGGCACAAAAACTGGCGTTCAACTCCAAGAAGGACCTCTACACGTGCAACACTCAAGCTCAGCCCAAGCACACACCAAGTGGGCCCCGGAAGTGGATTTATGCATCAATTACTTACTCATGTAAACCCTAGTAGCTAGTTTATTATAAATAGGACCTTTTACTATTGTATTAGACGTCTTTTTGACCATCTTTGGACGCCTGGTTCTTAGATCAGAGGGGCTGGCCATTCGGCCATGCCTGGACCTTCACTTATGTATTTTTAACGGTAGAGTTTGTACACTCCATAGATTAAGGTGTGGAGCTCTGCTGTTCCTCAAAGATTAATACAAAGTACTACTGTTTTCTATTCAATTCATCTTGTTTTGCTTCTAAGATATTCATTCGTACTTCAATCTGAATGTGATGAACATGACAATCATCATCATTCCCTATGAACGCGTGCCTGACAACCACTTCCGTTCTACCTTAGACTGAATGAGTATCTCTTAGATCTCCTAACCAGAATCTTCGTGGCGTAAGCTAGAATGATGGCGGCATTCAAGAGAATCCGGAAGGTCTAAACCTTGTCTGTGGTATTCCGAGTAGGATTCAATGATTGAATGACTGTGACGAGCTTCAAATTCGCAATTGCTGGGTGTAGTGACAGACGCAAAAGGATAGTAAATCCTATTCCAGCATGATCGAGAACTGACAGATGAATAGCCGTGCCGTGACAGGGTGCGTTGATCATTTTTAGTGAGAGGATAAGATGAAGCCCTTGACAAGGGTGATGCCTCCAGACGATTAGCCGTGCCGTGACAGGGCATTGGATCATTTTCCCGAGAGATGACCGAAAGTAGCCGTTGACAATGGTGATGTATCACATAAAGCCAGCCATGGAAAGGAGCAAGACTGATTGGATGAAGATAGCAGGAAAGCAGAGGTTCAGAGGAACGAAAAGCATCTCCATTCGCTTATCTGAAATTCCTACCAATGATTTACATAAGTACCTCTATCCCTATTCTATTATTTATTTTCGAAAATCCATTACTGTTTTATATCTGCCTGACTGAGATTTACAAGGTGACCATAGCTTGCTTCATACCGACAATCTCCGTGGGATTCGACCCTTACTCACGTAAGGTATTACTTGGATGACCCAGTGCACTTGCTGGTTAGTTATGCGAAGTTGTGAAGATATGTTTAGACCATGGTCCTGTGCATCCGTTTTTGGTGCCATTGCCAGGGAATCAATTTCGAACAACAATTCACAACCCGAGTAGCAATTTCGCATACCAGTCCTCTTACAATTGGAGCTTGAGTCTGAGCGATCTTCAGCTTATCAAATGCCTGCATACAGTCCTTACTGAACTCGAACTCAATACCTTTCTGCAGCAATTTGGATAAAGGCAGTGCTACCTTACTGAAGTCCTTAATGAATCTCCTGTAAAAACCTGTGTAGCCAAGGAACGAACGGACTTCCATCACGGAGGAGGGGTAAGGCAAACTAGAAATAACATCCACCTTTGCTGGATCTACAGAAATACCAGTATTAGACACAACATGTCCTAGTACAATTCCTTGTTTTACCATAAAGTGACATTTCTCAAAATTTAACACAAGGTTTGTACTAACACATCTGTCTAATACTTTAGATAAAATATCCAAGCAAAGGCTAAATGAATCACCATATATGCTAAAATCATCCATTAAAACTTCCATACAGTTCTCAATAAGATCTGAAAAGATACTCATCATACATCTTTGGAAAGTAGCAGGTGCATTACACAAGCCAAAAGGCATTCTTTTATAAGCATCCGTTCCAAAGGGACATGTAAAAATGGTCTTCTCCTGGTCTTCAGGAGCTATCTGAATTTGAAAATATCCTGTATAACCATCTAAAAAATAATAATGAGATTTACCTGATAGGCAATCAAGCATCTGATCAATAAATGGCAAGGGGTAATGATCCTTGCGAGTGGCTTGGTTGAGACGCCTATAGTCAATGCAAACTCTCCATGAATTCTGCACTCTAGTTGTCAGGAGCTCTCCGTGCTCATTCTTTATTGTTGTGACTCCAGACTTCTTGGGCACTACTTGTACTGGGCTGACCCATTCACTGTCTGATATGGGGTAAATGATATCTGCTTCAAGTAGCCTGGTCACTTCCTTCTTGACAACTTCTAAGATGGTGGGATTCAATCTTCTTTGAGGATGACGGATAGGCTTTACTCCCTCTTCTAAGAATATTCTATGCTCATAAACTTGGAGACTGATGCCTACTATATCCGCCAAGCTCCATCCAATTGCTTTCTTATGTTTTTTCAGCACACTGAGCAATTGCTCCTCTTGTTGAGAGGTAAGTTCCTTTGCAATGATAACTGGAAACTTCTGATTATCCTCAAGGTAATCATACTTGAGGTGTGGAGGAAAGGGCTTTAATTCTAATTTCTGCTCGTAGCTAGGCTCTGGATCATCCGAGGCTGGTGATAATGGTAAAGGGTCTTCATTGTTTTCAAAAAGTGTTCCCACACTTGGACCTTGCTCCATGTGCTTCTCTTCTATTTGTTCTTGGTAAACTTCAGCTACAGTTTCATCAATAATGTCGCACTGGAAGATAGAATGGTCTTCCGGAGGGTGCTTCATAGCTTCATTTAAACTGAAACTCACTGTTCTTCCATCTATCTCGAAGGAGTACGTTCCTGAGAATGCATCCAACTTGAACTTTGAAGTCTTCAGGAATGGTCTTCCAAGAAGGATTGATGATGGTCTTCTTGAGTCATTAGGGGGTATTTCCAGGATATAGAAGTCAATGGGAAATGTGAGCCCCTTAATGCTCACTAATACATCTTCAGCAATTCCAACTACTGTAATAATGCTTTTATCTGCTAACACAAAATGAGCTGCCGACCTTTTTAAGGGAGGGAGCCTCAAAGTATCATATATAGACAAAGGAATTATACTAACACACGCCCCTAAATCACACATGCAGTCAGAAAATATTACTCCTCCAATGGTAAAGTTAACCATACTTAGACCTGGATCACTACATTTTTTAGGTATACCCCCCATTAAAGCAGATATAGAACTACCTAAAGGAATAGTTTCTAATTCATTAATTTTATTTTTATGTATGCACAAATCTTTTAGAAACTTTGTATATTTAGGTACCTGCTGAATAACATCAAAAAGGGGGACAGTTACCTCAATCTTTTTGAATATTTCTACAATTTTGGGATCAAGTTCCATCTGCTTTCTGGGCTTCCTTGCAAGGTGTGGAAATGGGATAGGGGTAGTATTACTTGCAGCTTCTGCATCCTTTGATGTTTCATTCTGCGGTTGAGCTGCTTCTTCTTCAACTATGTTTTGCACGTCCTCTTCTTCTTCAGCATCTTCCACTTCCACCACATCCTCAGCTGGGACGTGTTCTGGTGAGCTTGGCTCCTCATGGTTCCTCTCCTGTAATGTGGTTTCGGACCTTAAAGTTATGGCATTGATGCCACCCTTTGGATTAGGTAAGGGTTGAGAAGGAATCCCACTGGAGCTTGAAGGTTGGTTGTTAGTGGAATTATGTGATGAATCTAATCGGGAGACGAGAGCTTGTAAAGTGGCAGTCATACCATTTAAAGTAGAGTTCAGCTACGCTTGCATGTCTTGTTGCCCTTGTGCAAGAGAACGGAGCATTTCATTATTTGATGAGGAATTGGAGTAAGTGATCTGAGAAATCTACTGTTGGTTGTGCTGGGGTCCTTGGGGTTGTCTTAAGTGAGGTGCTCTGTAAGGTTGGTTCTAATTTTGCTGTCTGTTGTTATTATTGTTATTCCACCTCTGGTTTTCATTGTTGTCTCTGCCTCCTCTATTATAGTTGTCCCTCCAACCTTGGTTGGAGTTGTCTTGCCATCCTTGGTTATAGTTTCCACCTTGGTTGTAGTTGCCACCCTGTTGATTGTATCCTTGATTTGGGCGGTCATAGAAGTTATGAGTGGCTGCCACAGTGTTGTCTTCCTGTTGGAGCTGCGGACATTCATCAGTATAATGACTATAATCAGCACAGATCCCGCACACTCTTTGTGGAACCAACTGTTGGCTTTGCTGTGGTGGGAAAGGCTGAGCTTTATGTGTTTGTTGTTGGTTTAACTGCATCTGTTTCAGTAGGTTGGTCATTTCACATATACTCTGGGTAAGAGCAGTAGTTTTAACGCTAGAGGAGATCTCTGCAACAGCTTTTGAGTGGCTACGCCTCTGCCTGTGATTTCTAGTGGACTCAGGTAAGTCGCTGATCAGTTGCCATGCTTCATCTACGGTCTTGTACTTTTTCAGGGAACCATTACTAGCACCATCCAGTGTAGTCTTATCCTGGGGGTTCATGCCTTGAGTGAAGTAGCTGATCAATACTAATCTATCGATCATGTGATGGGGGCACGCGTCCAGGAGATTGTTGAAGCGCTCCCAATATTCGTAGAGAGTCTCAGATTCGCCCTAAACAATCATTGAAATCTCTTTCCTCAATCTATCAGTAACTTCAGCTGGAAAGTATTTTTCCAAAAATTCTCTTCTAAGCGTATCCCAGTTAGTAACAGTTACTTCAGGTTGGGTGTAGTACCATTCCCTCACTTTTTCCTCAAGAGAAAACAGGAAAGCAATTAACAGAATAGAGGTTTCATCTGCACCATGACGCCTAACAGTAGAACAGGCTGTCTGGAAATTCTTAAGCTGCTTAATAGGCTCTTGAGAAGGTAAGCCATGAAACTAGGGCATCAAGTTGATTAGTGCAGTCTTCAGTTTAAAGTCTACGGCCAGATTTAGATAACGCACTTGATACGGTTGCAGTGTAAAATCTGGGGCTCCTGCCTCCTGGAGAGTAATCCTCCTAGGTGCTGCCATGTTACCTGCACGTGAATCAACTGAATCAGTAGTAAATGAGCTTGTCTCGCTTTCAGATGGCGGTTCAGATTCGCCCTCAGATGAGACTGGTGAATCGATAACAATCACTTCACCACCCTCAGAGGCTAACCGACGTCGAGCTCGCCTAATATGTGAAAGAGTTCTTTCAATTTCAGGATCAAAAGCGGCTAAGCTTGGACCAGGCAATGAACGCATCATTCAATGAGAAAGACATATAGCTCATGGTAACAAAATAAAAATAAAATATGCAAATAAAAATAAAAATATGTACACTAATTAATAATCTAGTACACTATTGCAACTCCCTGGCAACGGCGCCAAAAATTGATGGTGGCGGAAATCGACCAGTTAAGAAATTTAATAAATGAATTGCGTTGCAAGTACAGTTCTTAACCAACTAAGATCCGCCTTCTCAATTTAAAAGGAGTTGTCACAAAAATTAAAATTAAAAATACTGGGAGTATGAGTCCCAAGTCGTCTCTCAACGAGTTGCAGGAAAGAGTGCTAATTTATTAATTAGAAATTTTCCAGAAGGTTTGAATTGGATAATGAGTAATTAAAATAATTGTAAATTAAAGCAATAAAACTAAGAATTATTATTAATATAAAAAGCCTTGACTGGGGAGTTGATTAATCGGAAGTTCTATCCTTGTTGGAATCTTCTCAAGTGTAATGTAAAGCGGTTGTTGTTTTCACTTAGTTAACCCTTACTGAGTAAAAGAAAGTCAAGTGATGGACTGATTCTTATCCGCAGATCCTAGTCCTTTCCCATGGGAAGGTCTAGCGTTAGTAGATATAGAATTAGCCAACAATGTTCAAATTAACTAAACACTCGAGCATTCCAACTCAAGTGTCTCCTCTTAATCAACCCCTATGTCAAGTAGAAATTCTACCCTATTGACATGGAATTAATATTCATAAAAATGTAAGAAGACATAATAAATTAAATAGAGTAAAATATAAAATTAAATTTAATTAAAATAAAACTAACTCTATATATTAATAAATTCAAAATGCAACATACTTAATTGAATAGGGTCAATGAGCAACTAATAGAAGTAAAGGAATAAGGAAACAAACTAAAGTGATGTCTTTACGGAGGTAATGATTCTTCAGCATCCAAAAATCCAAAGCAAAAACATAAACTACTAATGTAAAGCTAATCTAGATTCAGATCTAAAACTAAGAGTAATCCTAATCTCCATGTATCTGAATGTGTGTGTATGCGTGTTGAGTTTCTGCATGTTTCCTAGCTTTAGTCTGTGTTTCTGGGCCAAAAACTGGTCAAAACGCGGCCCGAAATCGCCCCCAGCATATTCTGTTATTTTTGTAGATTGCGCAGGTCACACGTACGCGTCATCCACGCGTTTGCGTCATTCAGCGATTTTCCTTGTCACGCGTTCGCGTCGTCCACGCATTCGCGTCATTCGTGCAGACTTCAATCCACGCGTTTGCGTCAGGTACGCCTTCGCGTCGCTGCGATTTCTTCTTTTCGCGTGCTCGCGTGAGCCATGCACTCGCGTCTTTGTTCGCTGGTCATCTCCTTGGTTTCTTGTGTTCCTTCCATTTTTGCAAGCTTTCTCTCCATTCTCTAAGCCATTCTTGCCCTATGAATCCTGAAACACTTAAGACACGGATCACGACATCGAATGGGATAAAGGAGAGTTAAAATACATATTTAAAAGATCTCTAGGAAGCAAGTTTTCAACCATGGAATAATTTTGGGAACGAATTGTAATATCATGCTAATCATATGAATAAGTGGGTAAAGACTTGATAAAACTACTCAATTAAACACAATATAAATCATAAAATAATGGTTTATCAGTCTTCCTTAAGTGTGATGGTGAATGCCTATTGCTCTCACTTAGTTATCCTCTAACAATTGAAGGAAAGTCAAGTGAGTACAATTAACTCTAGTCCACAAGTCCTATTCAATTTCTAATAATGGACTAGATTTAGTGGAGTTCAAGTAAACTAGGAACCTTCAATTACCAACCAATACTAGGTTCTTACAATTAAAAAGTCTCTAATTACTCAAATCCAAGGCCAAGAAAAAAAAATCTACTCCATAATCATAAGTGACATTTTCTCAAATACTTGGTGAGAAATGATAAAAGACATCATGAAATTGAGAAAGCAATCCAAATTAAAGTTACTCACTATCAACAATTAACAATAACAATTCAAATAACATAAATGAAACATGAAAAACCTCAATGTATTACTAGAAATTAAATCCAACAAGATCCAAATTCATAACCCAAAATAACTAAAATTGCAAGAGTGCTAAGTAAAATTAGAGAATAGAAACTACAATTATAGTAATAAAAATTGAAATTAACAAAGATTTAATCCATGATTGAAGTAAAAATGAACAAGGAACACTAAAACCTAGAGAGAAGGAGGAGTTTCTCTCTCTAAAACTCAAAACTATATAAAAATCTAACTAATGGAGTGTTGTGTCCAAGCTTCCTTCACCCCTCAGCCTCTAATCTTCGAATTGGACATGAAACTAGGCCAAAAGGAACTCAAAAATTGCCCCCAATGTGTTTCCACTAATGAGGCACATGCCAGCATTCCTGTGTACGCAGCAGTGTGGTCCGCATACACGGACGAGGAACAAAACGGGAGATGCATATGCGGGCATTGGGGCGCGTGTGCATGGCTGTAGAAATTCCAAATCTTCATTTCTTCATGATTTCCTACTCTTGCTTGCTCCTTTTTCCATTTCTTCCAATCTAACCTTGGTTTCTAAAACTTGAAATCACTTAACAGACATATCAAGACATCGAATAAAATTTAAGGGAATTAAAATTAGCATTTTTAGAGCCTAAAAAATATGTTTTTATAATTAAGTGCAATTTGGAAGAAAATCACAAAGGTATGCTATATAAGTGAATACATCTAAGTTTATGTGATGAAATCCATTCAATTCATGCCAAAATTTATCATCAAATATGGATTCATCAAGTCTGTCACCGAATAAAATAGAATTTTTATTCAAGTTGGACCAGTTAGAAATATGTATGCATGAGATCATTTTGCATGTAATTTCTAAGTTTTCTCATCCAAATTTAATTTATGTGGTTGAGTATTTTGGTATGGAGATCATCGTGGTTTCGTTGTGACACTAATATGATAAAAGCTGTGGTAATTTCATAACTAATATATGAGACAGACCGGATTATTAAAGTAACTAGAAAAATAACATTCAGATGTACCATAAAATTTATAAGATGTGATTATCTCAGAAAAATATATATGTATAGTTCAAATGGAAGATGGTTAGAAAATTATTATTTTTTAATATATTTATGGATAATGCATATATTAATTATAATAAAAAATTAACGAATTTCACATTAAATGACTTATATAACGGTGTTCTCATTTATTGTCATAAATGTTGAATTAAATAAGTCATTATTACTTTTGATTTGGATAAATGAGATTAAAACCAGAGATACTATTTTATTTGGATTTTAAGGTTTAATGAGTGTCACACTCAAATAAAAATAATGACTTCAGGATTTTGGTCCTCAACACATCAACCCCGCCTCCGTAGCTCTTTTTCCACATTTGAGTTGCGATTCAGCCCTATAAGAAATATAGAAGGTTTTAGTTGACGAAGATCAAAGAACCATAAGAGCCAAGCTATCTGATCTCAATCATGCCCTCGAATGAAGGGACGCTTCCACGCTCTCAATTATATTTCTTAATGATTTGACATGGAGGATCTTGAGGTTAAGAAATCCTAGAATTTTCAGATAAACTAGAATTTTTATTCAATCAAATGATGATAAATAATTTTATTAAATTAAATTATATTAATGTGATCATTGGATGATAAAATATGCTAGAAAATAAATAAATAATATTTAAGAGTATATAAATATTAAATTGTTATTTCAATTTACTTTTTAATCAACGACAATAAATATCTTGAATTAATTAAATTTTTTAAAAAATTATATACTTAAATTATTTTATTTATTCAAAATCTTTTGAACATACAATGGTTCAATTAGAAAGTTAGCTATTAAAAATTGAATATAATATTTTTAAATTCGTATTTTTAATAAAAAGATGTGCTTAGTTCTATCCATTCTAAATAATTCTATATTTACTATTACTTATTCATCCAAATAAATCTAACATTTATAGAATATTATTTTTAGAAGTAAAAAATTTAAAATAAATTTATTCTATTTTAAAAATCAGTATTCATATTTAACTTAGAATTTCAATAAATATAGCAAAAAATTATATTTTTTAGTTAAAAAGGTAAAATATCTATAAATATAATTTTGTGCTTTAATTTTAGATTTTTTTTAAAAAATTTGGCAAGTTAATAGAATCAAAATATATTTCTATATCATATATAAGAATGTATATTACACATAAATAAGAAATATTAGGTGTAATAAGAATAAATACATAAATTAAAGTAAAATTTTAAAAAATAAGAACCAATAAAATATTGAAGCAAAGAAATATAAATAGAAGAGAAAAAAATTATTAGGGGAAGAGAAATAATTTAATAAATTTTGTGTGTATATAAAAGAGGAACAAAAAGAAGATATACAGTACCTTGTTTAATTTATCAATATTTATGAAAATAAATACCTAGAATAAGAGAGTAAAAAATAATAATAAAAAACTAAATATCTAAATTAATATCAAAAATAAAAAATAATAAAATAATGATAATCTATCATAATATTAATCTTTTAATAACAATATAATTAGTCTACCATAATCTTAATCTAATCTTTTAATATAATTAATTCTAATCAAGTAATCAAATAAATTGAATATAAATATGTCTAATCTAATCATATAAAAAATAGTAGATTTTTTACAATTAAATATATATATATATATATATATATATATATATATATATATATATATCATTTTAAAATGAGATTATTATTATTAATGACATATAAATATTAAAATTATATTAATGCATTAATTGAAATATATATTAGAATAAAAAGTTTCAAGAATTAAAATAACTGAAATTTATTAACTTGAGTTAGTTAAATTAGTATAAAATATGAAAAAGATGATTAATCAGGTTAAATAAAATAGAAAATATTACTGAAGAAAGAAAATGCCACAATAATTATATTACTAACTGAAAAAAATCAATTTAATCAATTCAAATTTTCATTTAAAATTGATCATTAAAGATCATCAATGAATAAAAATGAATAGGATATAATAAAGAATAATTTTGGTAGTATAAATAATTAAATTAATATTAATGATAAAAAATTAATTTTAAATAGTCCCAATTTGTATTTTACAACATAATTAAATTACAATTCATAATTTTTTATTTTGTGGTTAACCAACATTTTTTAAATTTTTTGGTTAAGTCTTCTATATTTTATGATTGACAAATATTTTCTATAAAACACAAATTTGTGATGAATTATTACAATCATAATTAATTAAGAAAATCAAGAAAGAAATTATAAAAATATCAAATAAAATAAAAAAAGTATAGAGTAAAAAATTATTTAATTTTGAAACTAAAAATTTGTCAATTGTGCTAGAAATTCTAAAAATTTGTATTTTATTATATAATTTATTTTTTTATTTACTTCAACTTCATTATCCCTTTGTATAAAAAAATATATAATATTACATTTATTTCAAAAAAAAAAACTCATGAAATACATGGTATAATGTACAATTTAAGAACAATAAGATAAAAAATATCTAGAATTTTATAATATTATTTGAAATTTTCAATAACGATAATACAAAGAATTTAAATCTACCAAATGAATTCTAGATCTCAATTCAATAGTTGCCCTTTGCACTTCTTATTTAAATTTGGATTTTAAAATTTAATTTGTATCTTTTTTTTCTCCTAATATATATTATTTTTGACAAAAAAGGGCAAAAATTTATTAAACCAAAAAAATATTCTATCAAAGAATTATTATAAGGAGATTCATCATTAGAGAAGAAAATAATAAAAGTATTAATAATAATAAATAATAAAAAATAAAGCTTATATTAAAGAATGTTAAAAATAATAATAATAATAAAGAATGATGTTACTGCTTTAGGCTTCTAGCCTCCGTCTTTGGCCATCATTTTTTTTTCTTTCTTTGCTTTTTTTTATTAAATTATCAAGTCATAAAAAAATAAAGAACAATTCAAGAAAACAAAAACAGCAAGACTAATAGTAACTATACAAATTAAAATACATAGGAGAAAAATAGTCTATTACATGATAGAATTAATATGAGTATATTTCATCATTAAATAAACAAAGTTAACGCAAAACAAAATTACACGTAAAGAGAAAAAAAAACAAACAAAAAAGAGTTAAAATATCCAAAGTGATAAAAAGATTATTTTTACAATTAGTTGATATAATTAATCCATTGTAATAAATTGTATTTAATGAGTTAAAAAAATTGAATCAGAAAACACTCTTAGAAGCGTGTCACGTCAGCTTTATCATTAAGTGCAAAAATCCAATTTTTATATAATAGAATAAATATAAAAAATTAATAATGTCTAACATTTTGTAATATGTATTAATTTTTATCAAATTAGAAAAAAAAGGGATATATAGTGTCATTAATAATATCAACCCTATGTGGACTTAATCCTAGTCATGTTGTAAGTTGCTAAAAATCCATAGACCATCGGGTCAAGAGACCACTTTTACAAAAAGATGGTTGGGCCAAAAGCTCGTGTGCCAAGGGAATCAAGAGCCAAAAGTTCTTCGAGTCCAAAGGACTTTGTAGAAATTGAGAGATGGACAATGACAGTCAACTTACATAGTTCAGGGTCATCCAACAGTTAATTAGAGTTTGGCATATTAGGTCAGTAAGTTTTGTTCAATGATCGACTTGAGTTATTCCAGCAAAATCAGCCACTGGTCGGTTAGTTGTCTATGTTGGCTGAGATTAGTCGATAGTAAGTTTGGGTAGGCCGACACGGCCATTCGACAAACATTCATTGAAAGTTGATCGTGGTAGACCACCTAGAGGTTGGTGGTTAGTCAGACGATGTAGGTCAATGTAGGTCACAGGGCAGTTGGTTTGCCTATTAGTCATCGGTCCGGCAAATAATTGGTTAGTTAGTTACTATCGTTCAGGATAGGTGATGAGGCAAAACTAATGCGGTTGTATATTGACAAGTGCATCGAATTGCTTTAAGTAATACTACAGTGAGTGGATATTGTTCCCATGAGGAATAACAAATTGAATCAAGCAATGTCTAATTAAACTCCAATTAGATCGATTAAAGCTTGGCAAGAGGATTGTGAATTGATGAGCGGATAATTTATACGCTTTTGGCATTGTTTTTAGTATGTTTTTAGTAGAATCTGGTTACTTTTAGGGATGTTTTCATTAGTTTTTATGTTAAATTCACATTTCTGGACTTTACTATGAGTTTGTGTGTTTTTCTGTGATTTCAGGTATTTTCTGGCTGAAATTGAGGGACTTGAGCAAAAATCAGATTCAGAGGTTGAAGAAGGACTGCTGATGCTGTTGGATTCTGACCTCCCTGCACTCAAAGTAGATTTTCTGGAGATACAGAACTCAAAATGGCACGCTTCCAATTGCGTTGGAAAGTAGACATCCAGAGCTTTCCAGCAATATATAATAGTCCATCCTTTGGCCAAGTTTAGACGACGTAAAAGGGCGTTGAACGCCAGTTCTACGCTGCTGTCTGGAGTTAAACGCCAGAAACACGTCACAAGCCAGAGTTGAACGCCAGAAATACGTTACAAACTGGCGTTCAACTCCAAGATTGACCTCTACACGTGTAACATTCAAGCTCAGCCCAAGCACACATCAAGTGGCCCCGGAAGTGGATTTATGCATCAATTACTTACTTCTGTAAACCCTAGTAACTAGTTTAGTATAAATAGGACTTTTTACTATTGTATTAGACATCTGGGACGCCTAGTTCTTAGATCATGGGGGCTGGCCTTTCGGCCATGCCTGGACCTTCATCACTTATGTATTTTCAACGGTAGAGTTTCTGCACTCCATAGATTAAGGTGTGGAGCTCTGCTGTTCCTCAAAGATTAATGCAAAGTACTATTGTTTTTCTATTCAATTCAACTTGTTCTGCTTCTAAGATATTCATTTGCACTTCAACCTGAATGTGATGAACGTGACAATCATCATCATTCCTTATGAACGCGTGCCTGACAACCACTTCCGTTTTACCTTAGATTGAATGAGTATCTCTTAGATCTCTTAATCAGAATCTTCGTGGTGTAAGCTAGATTGATGGCGGCATTCATGAGAATCCGGAAAGTCTAAACCTTGTCTGTGGTATTCCGAGTAGGATTCAGGGATTGAATGACTGTGACGAGCTTCAAACTCGCGAGTGCTGGGCGTAGTGACAGACGCAAAAGGAGGGTGAATCCTATTCCAGCATGATCGGGAACCTCAGATGATTAGCCGTGCTGTGACAGAGCATTCGGACCATTTTCACAAGAGGAGGGGAAGTAACCATTGACAACGGTGATGCCCTTGCATAAAGCCAGCCATGGAAAGGAGTAGGATTGATTGGAAGAAGGCAGCAGGAAAGCAGAGGTTCAGATGAACGAAAGCATCTCTATGCGCTTATCTGAAATTCTCACCAATGATTTACATAAGTGTTTCTATCCTTATTTTCTGTTCAATTAGTATTATTTTCAAAAACTCCATAACTATTTTATATCCACCTGACTGAGATTTACAAGGTGACCATAGCTTGCTTCATACCAACAATCTCTGTGGGATCGACCCTTACTCACGTAAGGTTTATTACTTGGACGACCTAGTGCACTTGCTGGTTAGTTGTATCGAAGTTGTGACAAATTATGAATTGAGATTAGAGCACCAAGTTTTTGGAGCCATTACCAGAGATCACAATTTCGTGCACCAAGTTTTTGGCGCCGTTGTCGGGGATTGTTCGAGTTTGGACAACTGACGGTTCATCTTGTTGCTCAGATTAGGTAATTTTCTTTTTGTTTTATTTTCAAAAAAAAATATATATATATTTTCAAAAATTTTTCAAAAATCTTTCAAAAATTTCTCATCTGTTTTCGAAAATTATTCTAAAATTTTTTAAGAATGAATTCTAGTGTTTCATGAAACATGTTGAAGCCTGGCTGGCTGTAAAGCCATGTCTAATTCTTTTGGATAGGGGCTTCCAACCATCAGCATAGAGGCAAGTTAATTTGATAAGTAATGAGCAGTATATTCTGATGTTACATGCTAAAGCTTGGCTGGCTATTAAGCCATGCCTAACCCTTAGATTGGAGCTTTAGACTAACAAGCAAGATTCCTGGAATTCATAATAAAAGAATTTTGAAATCCTTATTTTTCTTTTTCACACTAATTTTCGAAAAATACAAAAAAAAAAAAAAATTAGAAAATCATAAAAATCAAAAATATTTTGTGTTCCTTGTTTGAGTCTTGAGTCAATTTTTAAGTTTGGTGTCAATTGCATGTTCATCTTGCATTTTTCGAAAAATTCATGCATTCATGGTGTTCTTCATGATCTTCAAGTTGTTCTTGGTAAGTCTTCTTGTTTGATCTTGATGTTTTCTTGTTTTGCATCTTTTCTTGTTTTACATGTGCATTTTTGCATCCATAGAGTCTAAACATGAAAGATTTCTAAGTTTGGTGTCTTGCATGTTTTCTTTGCATATAAAAATTTTCAAAAATAAGTCTTGATGTTCATCATGACATTCAAAGTGTTCTTGGTGTTCATCTTGACATTCATAGCATTCTTGCATGCATTCATTGTTTTGATCCAAAATTTCCATGCATTGAGCATTTTTAGTTTTTCTCTCTCATCATTAAAAATTCAAAAATCAAAGAAATATCTTTCCTTTTCTCTCTCAAAATTTCGAAAATTAGATTTGACTTTTTCAAAAATTTTTAAAATCTAGTTATTTTTATGAGTCAAATCAAATTTTTAAATTAAAAATCTTATCTTTTTCAAAATCTTTTTCAAAAATCAAATCTTTTTCATTTTTCTTATTTATTTTCGAAAATTATAAAAATATTTTTCAAAAATCTTTTTCTTATCTTTATCTCCTAGTTTTCGAAAATAACATCATCAATTAATGTTTTGATTCAAAAATTTCAAGTTTGTTACTTACTTGTTAAGAAAGATTCAAACTTTAAGTTCTAGAATCATATTTTATGATTTCTTGTGAATCAAGTCATTAATTGTGATTTTAACAATCAAATCTTTTTCAAAACTAATTCCAATCATATCTTTTCAAAAATATCTTCTTATCTTATCTTTTTCAAAATCATATCTTTTTCAAAAATTTGATTTTAAAATATCCTTTCTAACTTCTTATCTTCTTATCTTTTCAAAATTGATTTTCAAATTTGTTTCAACTAACTAACTAATTTTTTGTTTGTTTCTTATCTTTTTCAAAACTACCTAACTAACTCTCTCTCTCTAATTTTCGAAAATATCTTCCCTCTTTTTCAAAATTTCTTTTTTTTAATTGACTAATTATTTTATTTTTGATTTTAATTTTCAAAAATTACTAACCTTTTTCAAAAACTATTTTCGAAAATCACTAACTCTTTTTCAAAAAAATAATTTTCGAAAAATTCTCTCTCTCTCTCTCTGTGTTCGAATTTTTTTCTTCTTCTTTTCTTCTACTCACACAGGGACCTCTATACTGTGGTAAAAAGGACCCCTGTTATTATTATTTTTCTGCTCCCTCTTTTTCATATGAGCAGGAGCAAAGACAAGAATATTCTTGTTGAACAGATCCAGAACTTGAAAGGACTCTAAAGAGGAAACTAAGAGAAGCTAAATTACAACAATCCAGAAAGCACCTTTCAGAAATTTTTAAAAAAAAGAGGAGATGGCAGCCGAAAATAATAATAATAATGCAAGGAGGATGCTTGGTGACTTTACTGCACCTAATTCCAATTTACATGGAAGAAGCATCTCCATTCTTGCCATTAGAGCAAACAATTTTGAGCTGAAACCTCAATTAGTTTCTCTGATGAAGCAGAACTGCAAGTTTCATGGACTTCCATCTGAAGATCCTTTTCAGTTCTTAACTGAATTCTTGCAGATCTGTGATACTGTTAAGACTAATGGAGTAGATCCTGAAGTCTACAGGCTCATGCTTTTCCCTTTTGCTGTGAGAGACAGAGCTAGAATATGGTTGGACTCTCAACCTAAGGATAGCCTAAACTCTTGGGATAAGCTGGTCAAGGCTTTCTTAGCCAAGTTCTTTCCTCCTCAAAATCTGAGTAAGCTTAGAGTGGATGTTCAAACCTTTAGACAAAAGGAGGGTGAATCCCTCTATGAAGCTTGGGAGAGATACAAAGGACTGACCAAAAAGTGTCCTTCTGACATGCTTTCAGAATGGACCATCCTGGATATATTCTATGATGGTCTGTCTAAATTAGCTAAGATGTCATTGGATACTTCTGCAGGTGGATCCATTCACCTAAAGAAAACTCATGCAGAAGCTCAAGAACTCATTGACATGGTTGCTAATAACCAGTTCATGTACACTTTTGAGAGGAATCCTGTGAATAATGGGACGCCTATGAAGAAGGGAGTTCTTGAAATTGATACTTTGAATGCCATATTGGCTCAGAATAGAATATTGATTCAGCAAGTCAATATGATTTCTCAGAGTCTGAATGGAATGCAAGCTGCATCCAACAGTACTCAAGAGGCATCTTCTGAAGAAGAAGCTTATGATCCTGAGAACCCTGCAATAGCAGAGGTAAATTACTTAGGTGAACCTTATGGAAACACCTATAATCCATCATGGAGAAATCATCCAAATCTCTCATGGAAGGATCAACAAAAGCCTCAACAAGGCTTTAATAATGGTGGAAGATACAGGTTTAACAATAGTAAACCTTTTCCATCATCCACTCAGCAACTGACAGAGAACTCTGAACAAAATACTTCTAATCTAGCAAACTTAGTCTCTGATCTATCTAAGGCCACTGTGAGTTTCATGAATGAAACAAGGTCCTCCATTAGAAATTTGGAAGCACAAGTGGGCCAGCTGAGTAAAAGGATCACTGAAATCCCTCCTAGTACTCTCCCAAGCAATACAGAAGAAAATCCAAAAGGAGAGTGCAAGGCCATTGAATTGATCACCATGGCCGAACCTGTAAAGTGATGACATGTCACCATGTCATGTTTTTCTATGCTTTTTCATACAAGAAATTTATGATTAGTGCTTAAATATTGCATTTTTTGGTGCTTAAATGGTATATTTCTTTGATCTTTTGATTTGATAAACTTTGTAGAAAATAAGAAGAAAAAGAAGCAAAAAGAGCACAAAATAAGCTAAAAAGAAGAAAAGAGAAATTTTGGGCACACTTTGAAGTTGGAGCACACTTTGGAGGCTTATGCCACACTTTTAAAAGCGTGGCCCAAGACCAAATCAAGAAAGAGAAGCGTGGCCCAAAGGAAGAAAAGCGTGGCTCAAAACAAGGAGCAAGAGCACAAAGCTCTTGCCGAGAGCTTTAGAGCTCTTCTGGAGAGCTTTACTTCAAATAATCAAAAGCCAAGCTCTTGCCAAGAGCTTTTTCGGGCTTCCCTCAAGGAAAATGAGCATTGGAAGCAAATTTTCTCTAAGTTAAAATCTGGGCACTCACAACATGACTATGCCTTCTTCAAAGGGCTATAACTTGAGCTACAAAAGTCTGATTGATGTGCTTCCAGTTGCATTGGAAAGCTGACAGTTAGAGCTTTCCAACGATATATGGCAATCCATATTTGGCATAGAATTGAGGCACGAGTGAAAGGCATCTTTAAGGGCCAAAAACAAGCAAAAAATGAATCAAAGTGCTTCCACCAGGATTCGAAGAAGGATACCAAGGGAAGACACTAGGCGCTACTCTTGTGCCAAGGAAATTTGCTCCACAAAGTGCTCCACCCAAGACTTGAACCAAGGACCTCAAGGACAAGTAAAGCCCTTGCCAAGAGCTTTCAAGCTCTTGCAAAGAGCTTTGTTCTCTTGTCACAAGGAAGGAACGTACGCACACTTTGGCAAGGAAGGGAACCAAAGCTCTTGGCCAAAGCTCTTGCCAAGAGCCGAGCTTTGCCCTGGGAGTAACACCCATGGGCTAAAAATTCAACCAAAATTCCATTTAAATTCAATTCCTCACCAAATTGAATCAAGGCCAACCAAACCCATTTCTCCTCAAATCCAAAGCAAGCAAAGCCCACATCATCACTCAAAGACACAAGAACAAGCTAGAATTAGGATTTTTATTTAATTTGTTTTTCATTTCAATTTCATTTTATTTTGTAAAAAGCCTATATAAGGCATCATTTCCATCTTTGTTAGGGGAGCTCGATTAGAAAAGAGGCTAGCTCCAATAGGGAGTTGTGCACTCTTTAGTTTTTATTTTGCTTTCTTTCTTAGTTTTCTTCTCTGTTTTGAATTTTTGGATTGAGATTGGAAGGAATTCTGTTTTCATTCTCCATCTGCGACTTCTCTTGTTCCTCTTCTGCAATTTACTCTTCCATTTTTATTTTGCAATTGTTCTTGTTGGATCAAGGAAGGATTTGAGATCTAGACTTGTTTTCTAGTCTCTTCCACTCCTGAGATCTTGAACCACTTTTAAATTGCTGTAAATTAAGCACTGCTTTTCTGTCTTTAAAATTCTTCAAAGCATTTCCCTTTTCTGTTTAGATTTGTTGCATGATTTTGCATCTTTTACTTCTCTGTTTGATTGCTATTTACACTTTCCTGTTGAATTTTAATTTCCAGCACCCACTCCCCTTTATATTTCATGCAATTTACATTTCTTGTCATTTAAGATTCTTGCAATTTACATTTCTTGCTCTTTATGTTTCTGTCCAATTTTACTTACTGCACTTTATAATTTCTACACACTTACTTTCTGCAACTTTAAATTCTTTGCACTTTACATTCGTTTCTCAAATTTTCACTCAGTTCACTCAATGTTAGCTTGACTAAACTAATCACCCACTAAAGTTGCTTGATCCATCAATCCCTGTGGGATCGACCTCACTCTAAGTGAGTTTTACTACTTGATACGACCCGGTACACTTGCCGGTAAGTTTTAGGTGTTTTGGAAAATTCGTTTTTCCACAAAAATACCATCATAAAGAAAGGAGAGGACGTGAATCCCAAGGAGGAAGACCTCCTGGGACGTCCAGTGATCAATAAGGAGCTTCCCTCTGAGGAATCAAAGGAATCTGAGGCTCACCTAGAGACCATAGAGATTCCATTAAACCTCCTTATGCCATTCATGAGCTCTGATGAATATTCCTCTTCTGAAGAGAATGAGGATGTTACTGAAGAGCAAGTTACCAAATACCTTGGTGCAATCATGAAGCTGAATGCCAAATTATTTGGCATTGAAACTTGGAAAGATGAACCTCCCTTGTTCACCAATGAACTAAGTGATCTGGATCAACTGACATTGCCTCAGAAGAAACAGGATCCTGGAAAGTTCTTAATACCTTGTACCATAGGCACCATGATTTTTAAAGCTCTGTGTGACCTTGGTTCAGGAATAAATCTCATGCCCCTCTCTGTAATAGAGAAAATGGGAATCTTTGGGGTGCAAGCCACTAAAATCTCATTAGAGATGGCAGACAATTCAAGAAAACAAGCTTATGGACAAGTAGAGGACGTATTAGTAAAGGTTGAAGGCCTTTACATCCTTGCTGATTTCATAGTCCTAGATACTGGGAAGGATGAGGAGGAATTTATCATCCTTGGAAGACCCTTCCTAGCCACAGCAAGAGCTGTGATTGATGTGGACAGAGGAGAATTGATCCTTCAAATAAATAAGGACAAACTTGTGTTTACAACTCAAGGATCTCTCTCTGCATCCATGGAGAGGAAGCATAAAGAGCTTCTCTCAAAGCAGAGTCAAACAAAGCCCCCACAGTCAAACTCTAAGTTTGGTGTTGGGAGGCCACAACCAAACTCTAAGTTTGGTGTCAAACCCCCATATCCAAACTCTAAGTTTGGTGTTGGGAGGTCTCAACAAAGCTCTGCACATCTGTAAGGCTCCATGAGAGCCCACTGTCAAGCTATTGATAATAAAGAAGCGCTTGTTGGGAGGCAACCCAATGTTTATTTATCTAATTTTCATTGTTTTTCATGTTTTATTAGGTTCATGATCATGTGGAGTCACAAAATAAATATAAAAATTGAAAACGGAATCAAAAACAGCAGAAGAAAAATCACACCCTGGAGGAAGATCTTACTGGCGTTTAAACGCGAGTAAGAAGCATGTTTTGGGCGTTCAACGCCAGAACAGAGCATGGTTCTGGCGCTGAACGCCAGAAATGGGCAGCATCTGGGCGTTTGAATGCCAGAAATGCACCCTGGAGAAGAGCTGGCGCTGAACGCCCAGAACAAGCATGGTTCTGGCGTTCAACGCCAGAAATGGGCAACAAATGGGCGTTCAACGCCCAGAACAAGCACTAATCTGGCGCTGAACGCCCAGAGTTGTGTGCAAGGGCATTTTGCATGCCCAATTTGGTGCAAGGTTGTAAATCCTTGAACACCTCAGGATCTATGGACCCCACAGGATCGCCTCAGGATCTGTGGACCCACAGGATCCCCACCTACCTCTACTTACTTCTTCTCACCCCTCTTTCACACAATCCCATAAACACTCTTCCCCAAAACCCTTCACCAATCACCTCAATCTCTCTTCCCCATCACCCCTTCACCACTCACATCCATCCACTCTTCCCCATAAACCTACCTCATAAACTCCACCTACCTTCAAAATTCAAAATCAATTTCCCACCCAAACCCACCCTAAATGGCCGAACTTACTCCCTCCCTTCCCTATATATACCCCTCCATTCTTCCTCATTTTCTCACAACACAACCCTCCTTTCTCTTCTTGGCCGAAACACACCTCCCCCCTCCTCTCCATATTTTCTTCTTCTTCTTCATCTATTCTTTCTTCTCTTGCTCGAGGGCGAACAAAATTATAAGTTTGGTGTGGTAAAAGCATAAGCTTTTTTTTTTCCATTACCATTGATGGCACCCAAGACCGGAGAATCCTTTAGAAAAGGGAAAGGGAAGACAAAAGCTTCCACCTCCGAGTCATGGGAGATGGAAAGATTCATCTCCAAAGCCCATCAAGACCACTTCTATAATGTTGTGGCCAAGAAGAAGGTGATCCCCGAGGTCCCTTTCAAACTCAAGAAAAATGAGTATCCGGAGATCCGACATGAAATCCAAAGAAGAGGTTGGGAAGTTCTAACAAACCCCATCCAACAAGTCGGCATCCTAATGGTTCAAGAGTTCTATGCCAATGCATGGATCACTAGGAATCACATCAAAGTAAGAACCCGAATCCAAAGAATTATGTTACAATGGTTCGGGGGAAATACTTAGATTTTAGTCCGGAGAATGTGAGGTTGGCGTTTAACTTGCCTATGATGCAAGGAGATAAGTGCCCCTACACTAGAAGGGTCAACTTTAATCAAAGGTTGGACCAAGTCCTCATGGACATATGTGTGGAAGGAGCTCAATGGAAGATTGACTCCAAAGGCAAGCCGGTTCAACTAAGAAGACTAGACCTCAAGCCTGTGGCTAGAGGATGGTTGGAGTTCATCCAACGCTCCATCATCCCCACTAGCAACCGATCTGAAGTTACTGTGGATCGGGACATCATGATTCATAGCATCATGATTGGAGAGGAAGTAGAAGTTCATGAAGTCATCTCCCTTGAACTCTACAAAATAGCCAAAAAGCCCTCGCCTGGGGCAAGGCTAGCTTTTCCCCATCTTATTTGCCATCTATGTTACTCAGTTGGAGCTTTCATAGAAGGAGACATTCACATTGAGGAAGAGAAGCCCATCACTAAGAAAAAGATGGAGCAAGTAAGAGAGCCCATTCATGGAGCTCAAGAGGCGCAGGAAGCTCATCACCATGAGATCCCGGAGATGCCTCAAATGCATTTTCCTCCACAAAACTATTGGGAGCAAATCAACACCTCCCTAGGAGAATTAAGTTCCAACATGGGACAACTAAGGGTGGAACATCAAGAGCACTCCATCATCCTTCATGAAATCAGAGAAGATCAAAAAGCAATGAGGGAGGAGCAACAAAGACAAGGAAGAGACATAGAAGAGCTCAAGGACATCATTGGTTCCTCAAGAAGAAAATGCCACCATCACTAAGGTGGACTCATTCCTTGTTCTCACTTTCTGTTTTTCGTTTTCTATATGTTAAGTGCTTATCTATGTTTGTGTCTTCATTACATGATCATTAGTAGTTAGTAACTTTGTCTTAAAGTTATGAATGTCCTATGAATCCATCACCTCTCTTAAAATGAAAAATGTTTTAATTCAAAAGAACAAGAAGTACATGAGTTTCAAATTTATCCTTGAACTTAGTTTAATTATATTGATGTGGTGACAATGCTTCTTGTTTTTTGAATGAATGCTTGAACAGTGCATATGTCTTTTGAAGTTGTTGTTTAAGAATGTTAAATATGTTGGCTCTTGAAAGAATGATGATAAGGAGACATGTTATTTGATAATCTGAAAAATCATAAAAATGATTCTTGAAGCAAGAAAAAGCAGCAAAGAACAAAGCTTGCAGAAAAAAAAATAGGCGAAAAAAAAGAGAAAGAAAAAAAAAAGCAAGCAGAAAAAGCCAAAAGCTCTTAAAACCAAGAGGCAAGAGAAAAAAGCCAATAACCCTTAAAACCAAAAGGCAAGGGCAAATAAAAAGGATCCCAAGGCTTTGAGCATCAGTGGATAGGAGGGCCCAATGGAATAAAATCCTGGCCTAAGCGGCTAAACCAAGCTGTCCCTAACCATGTGCTTGTGGCGTGAAGGTGTCAAGTGAAAACTTGAGACTGAGCGGTTAAAGTCAAGGTCCAAAGCAAAAGAAGAGTGTGCTTAAGAACCCTGGACACCTCTAATTGGGGACTTTAGCAAAGCTGAGTCACAATCTGAAAAGGTTCACCCAGTTATGTGTCTGTGGCATTTATGTATCTGGTGGTAATACTGGAAAACAAAGTGCTTAGGGCCACGGCCAAGACTCATAAAATAGCTGTGTTCAAGAATCATCATACTTAACTAGGAAAATCAATAACACTATCTAAACTCTGAGTTCCTATAGATACCAATCATTCTGAACTTCAATGGATAAAGTGAGATGCCAAAACTATTCAAGAGGCAAAAAGCTACAAGTCCCGCTCATTTGATTGGAGCTATGTTTCATTGATAGTTTCGAATTTATAGTATATTCTCTTCTTTTTATCCTATTTGATTTTCAGTTGCTTGGGGACAAGCAACAATTTAAGTTTGGTGTTGTGATGAGTGGATAATTTATACGCTTTTTGGCATTGTTTTTAGTATGTTTTTAGTAGAATCTGGTTACTTTTAGGGATGTTTTCATTAGTTTTTATGTTAAATTCACATTTCTGGACTTTACTATGAGTTTGTGTGTTTTTCTGTGATTTCAGGTATTTTCTGGCTGAAATTGAGGGACTTGAACAAAAATCAAATTCAGAGGTTGAAGAAGGACTGCTGATGCTGTTGGATTCTGACCTCCCTGCACTCAAAGTGGATTTTCTGGAGCTACAGAACTCAAAATGGCGCGCTTCCAATTGCGTTGGAAAGTAGACATCCAGAGCTTTCCAGCAATATATAATAGTCCATCCTTTGGCCAAGTTTAGACGACTTAAAAGGGCGTTGAACGCCAGTTCTACGCTGCTGTCTGGAGTTAAACGCCAGAAACACGTCACAAGCCAGAGTTGAACGCCAGAAATACGTTACAAACTGGCGTTCAACTCCAAGATTGACCTCTACACGTGTAACATTTAAACTCAGTCCAAGCACACACCAGGTGGGCCCCGGAAGTGGATTTATGCATTAATTACTTACTTTTGTAAACCCTAGTAACTAGTTTAGTATAAATAGGACTTTTTACTATTGTATTAGACATCTGGGACGCCTAGTTCTTAGATCATGGGGGCTGGCCTCTCGGCCATGCCTGGACCTTCATCACTTATGTATTTTCAATGGTAGAGTTTCTGCACTCCATAGATTAAGGTGTGGAGCTCTGCAGTTCCTCAAAGATTAATGCAAAGTACTATTGTTTTTCTTTTCAATTCAACTTGTTCCGCTTCTAAGATATTCATTTGCACTTCAACCTGAATGTGATGAACGTGACAATCATCATCATTCCTTATGAATGCGTGCCTGACAACCACTTCCGTTCTACCTTAGATTGAATGAGTATCTCTTAGATCTCTTAATCAGAATCTTCGTGGTGTAAGCTAGATTGATGGCGGCATTCATGAGAATCCGGAAAGTCTAAACCTTGTCTGTGGTATTCCGAGTAGGATTCAGGGATTGAATGACTGTGACGAGCTTCAAACTCGCGAGTGCTGAGCGTAGTGACAGACGCAAAAGGAGGGTGAATCCTATTCCAGCATGATCGGGAACCTCAGATGATTAGCCGTGCTGTGACAGAGCATTCGTACCATTTTCACAAGAGGATGGGAAGTAACCATTGAAAACGGTGATGCTCTTGCATAAAGCCAGCCATGGAAAGGAGTAGGATTGATTGGAAGAAGGCAGCAGGAAAGCAGAGGTTCAGATGAAGGAAAGCATCTCTATGCGCTTATCTGAAATTCTCACCAATGATTTACATAAGTGTTTCTATCCTTATTTTCTGTTCAATTAGTATTATTTTCGAAAACTCCATAACTATTTTATATCCACCTGACTGAGATTTACAAGGTGACCATAGCTTGCTTCATACCGACAATCTCCGTGGGATCGACCCTTACTCACGTAAGGTTTATTACTTGGACGATCCAGTGCACTTGCTGGTTAGTTGTATCGAAGTTGTGACAAATTATGAATTGAGATTAGAGCACCAAGTTTTTGGAGCCATTACCAGAGATCACAATTTCGTGCACCATGAATCTTGAAGTAGAAGCAATAACAGCGAAGAAGATTGTTGACTGTGAATGAGAGAAAGCTTAAAAATTTTGGAGAAGTAATCAGGGAATGAAATGTTAAAAGCTTTGGAGATGTTTAATTCTTAGAAGAAGTAATACTTGTGTTTTTCTACTTTGACTCATGCGAAAAAATTTTCACATCAAATCATTTAAAATTAAATTCCAATTCCTTGGTAATCTGATTTCTCTTAACTTAATTAATTGCCAATTCCTTAGTTAACTAATTAAAAGAAGATGTTAAACACGATTTCGATTTTAAGCCACACAACTTTCAAAATACTATTCCTAGTCAAGTTGAAAATCATAAAAGTTTCACGCTAATTCTAATATTAAATTTCCCAAAGTAATAACAGAATCCAAGACAGAATTAAAATATTTTCTAATACTTCTAACCATTAAAAATGAAGAATAAGACTTAATCTTGAAAAAGTAGAAAAATATGAATCAAAATAAAGAAAAGACTTGCATTACTGATCCATAAAATCAAACAGAGCTCCTAACCTTAAAGAAGAAGATGTTTAGTTACTCATGGTAGAAAAGAAAATAACATAAAACAAAAGAGTTCCTTGATCCGTAGACTCCAAGTTCCCAAGATATCTCTTTGTGAACTTTGTTCACTTATTTATATTCTAGCTTCCTAACTAATTGAAATTCAAAAACTAATCTTATCTTCCGAAAAGTAAGATAACAACTTATTCAAAATTCAAATCTAATCTAATCTAAACCCTGATAGCCAAATCTTATATTTCTAGAAGAAGTTATTTTTAACTAATCTTTTAAATCTTGAATCCTGAGTTGATTTTAGAGCTTCCTGGGAGTTGAATTTGGACTTAGAACTGGGCTCCTTGGATTGGCGCTGGGCTTTAAAGAATTCTAGACCACTGTAAGTTGGAATTGCACTTGGATCCGGACTCCGAATTCGGGCGTTGGGCGCCTAGTACTTTGAAGACTAGGTGGCACTGGGTGCCACCCCTGGAGTTGAGCGCGAGCCCACTTTTGCTCTTCCCAACACGAAGTCGCTAGGTTTGGTACTGGTGGAGTTAGGCGCTCAATTTGGGTGCTGGGCTTGGGGCAAAGGCACTGGGCGTCAGTTCCTGAGAGTTGGGCTTGGAGGTTGGGCACCTTGCTTGGAGTTTAGGCACTAGGCTTGACCTCTTGAAACCTGGCACCAGCCTTGTGTTTTCTTTCCTAGAAATGCACTTGTATTTTTTTCTAAATTTTATCCTGATTTGCTTAATTATATTCTAAAAATACAATCATTCTAAATAACTATAAACATATGATTAGTCATAGAAACTTCACTAAAAGCATAAGAACTTTGATTCAAATCTAAGAAAAACTAAATAAAAAGAAACCTAAAAACAACCAAAGATGGCTAGGCATCACAACACCAAACTTAAAACTTTGCTTGTCTTCAAGCAAAAAAAAAAAAGTAAACAAAGTTTATGAAAAGCATGGAAGAGTTTATAAATTCAAGTCCAAATAAAAGTAGAATTTACAATAATCTCCATGATTACATGTGGACTTCTCTTATTTTTATGAGTATTGCATGCTTAGAAATCAAGAATATTCAAAAGCTAAGTTTTGGACTGTATTATGAGAATCCTCTTAGAATTATATGATCCTTGAAGTAGTTTACTTGAAAATTCAACCGGGAAAAGATGTTGAAGTCCTTGACTCTAAGTGCTTTGTCTCAAGACATCTCTGAGCGGGCTTTTAATCGATAATTCTGCGACAGTTGGCCCAAGTTATCTGGTTATAAAGCACCATCGGATCTATATACTCAAGCCTCTCCTTGACACAGTCACAGCACAAGTATATAACTAGGAATTTGTTCATCCATACATAGATGGCTAGAGCTTCGTTGGACTCTAAATGGTTTGTTTCAAGGCAACTCTTTAATGCAAACTTTCAATTGACAATCCTAAACCAACTGGCCCAAATTATCGGGTGATGAGGCACTCCTCAGATTTACTTGCCCAAGTTTCTCCATGAAACAATAAGCATCACAGGCACATAACTGGGCTCTAGTAATTGGTGCTCAGAGCCTTATAGTTTTTGAAGTTTTTGATCTTTCCATACTCTTTTTTTTTATAACAGATTCAAGGAATTGGACGTCATAATCTCATAATATGTCTCCAAAACTTTGTGTCTGGGGGTTCTATCTCCTTTTTTCTCAAGATCCATTCAAATACTTTGGGTCCATAGAATATAATCATACTACTAATAACCACCACATTTTAATTAAACTTCCTTGTTATTATGCAAACACTTTTTTATTAAAAACCACTCTCTTTGCATCAGTGGAGTGGTAGAGAACAAGTACAAGTTGTAAGCACAAAAAGAAACAAAAAAATAAAAAAAATAAACATGACGCATAAAAAGAAAGAAAAGGGAAACAAAGTAAAAGAAAGAAAAGAAAACGACAAACAAAAGAAAGAGAAAAATGAAAGAAAAACTAACCACCGAAAACAAAATAAAGTTACCAAGTTCATTCATTATTGTCATCCCCCTCATCCTTGGTCTCAATCGTTCCCTCTGCGGTTCTAGAACCCCACCTCCTCGTCTTTCTACTAACACCAAACTTAGAGGTTTGTTAGAGCTCTAACTATAAATGAGGATGTATATGCATATGCAGAGGGGTTACATGATGAGTAGAATATTGGAAGGGAACAATTTAAGTATGGTGGTTGAAACATAGAAAATCATGCATGCAGATTTGAAAACCAATTTTTTTTAAATTTAAAATATTCATGAAGTGAAGCTATGAATGAAGATACTTGAAGATCAACGTAAGTGAGGGACAATGCTTCGAAGGTGCCTGACTTGAACCTTCAGTGCAAAGCTCCAGGGAAGCCTTACACAGGGGCACTGGACGCTAGTCTTTTGGTGCCACGAAGGCACCAGGCTTCACAAAATGACGCTGGGCACCATCTTCCCCTAGGAGTTCCCTTTGCTTGGGTGCTAGGCTCCCTTACCTGGTGCTAGGCGCTAGCTCCTCTGGGAGCTATTTCTCTCTGTTTTCTTCATTGATTTTATGTTCAACTAAAGAAAAACAAAAATCAAAATAAGATTAATAAATAGGTAAATGATACTAATGCGTTGGGTTGCCTCCCAACAAGCGCTCTGTTAACGTCACTAGCTTGACTGATGAGGCAAAACTGATATGCTCGTGTATTGGCAAGTGCACCAAATCGCTCCAAGTAATACCATGGTGAGTGGATATCATTCCCACGAGGATTAATATATTAAATCAAGAAATGTCTAATTAAATATATAATTAGATCGATCAAACCTTGCCAAGAAGATTGTGAATGTTGAAGTAGAAGCAAGAATAGTGAAGAAGATTGTTGATTATGAATGAGAGAAAGCTTAGAAACTTTGGAGAAGTAATCAGGGAATGAGATGTTAAAGGCTTCTGAGGTGTTTAATTCTTAGAAGAAGTAATACATGTGTTTTTCTACTTTGACTAATGCAAAAATATTTTCACAGCAAATCATTTATAATTAAAGTCTAATTCCTTAGCCAATTTTTACTTTGACTCATGCAGGCTATACTAGAGATTGAGTTATTTGACATGTAGGAAATTGATTTTATGGGACCTTTTCCTCCCTCATACTAAAAGAAATACATTTTAGTAGTTGTGAATTATGTGTCCAAGTGGGTGGAGACTGTAGCTCTACCCAACAATGACTCCAGAGTTGTGATGAGCTTCCTACAAATCTATATTTTCAATAGGTTTGGTATCTAAGGTCCTTGATCAGTGATGGGGAAGTCATTCTGCAATAAACAGTTAGATTCTCTTCTTTAGAAGTATGAAGTCCAACATAAAGTAGCTACCCCCTATCACCCTCAGACAAGTGGACAGGTAGAGGTCTCTAACAGAGAGCTCAAGCAGATTCTAGAGAAAACTGTTAGTGCTTCAAAGAAAGACTGGGCTAGGAAGTTTGATGATGCTCTCTGGGCTTACCGGATAGTCTTCAAGACCCCTATCGGCATGTCTCGTTACCAGTTGGTCTATGGAAGGCCTGTCACTTGCTTGTGGAGTTAGAGCATAAAGCTTACTGGGCTACAAAGTTCCTGAACTTTGATGCCAAGACTGTTGGAGAGAAGAGGCTCCTCCAATTCAATGAGCTGATGAATTTCAAAGCATAGCATATGAAAATGCCAAGATCTACAAGGAGAAGACAAAGGCGTGGCATGATAAAAAGATAGTCACCAGAATATTTGAGCCGGCTCATAGAGTCCTTCTATTTAACTCAAAGCTCAAGATCTTTCCCAGGAAGCTGAAATCCCGATGGTAAGGACCGTTTCTAGTTACTAACATTTCTCTTTATGGTTATATTGAAATCATGGAAGAAAAGTGCAACAGAAGGTTCACAGTAAATGGCTAAAGGTTGAAAAACTATCTTGGAGGCGACGTCGACTGCTAGAAGACCACTCACTTGCTTACTTAGCAAAGATGAACCATTAAGCTAGTGATGTTAAAAAAACGCTTATTGGGAGGCAGCCCAATATTCTTAGTATCCTTTATTTACATTTTATCTCTTTTCTTTTTAAATTTCTTAATTTTCCCTATTTTTCACTTCAATTGAGTCATGTATATTGAGTAAAATAGGAACATGTGCGTTTGGAATGGACTGGAAAGCTCTATGGAGGTTCAATTCCATTCTGGTACCCCGACACTAAATGCGGAGATAATGCATTTGGCGCCAGGAGGCATGCAAACCAAGGAGTGCTCTCTGGACCCCTGGCATCTAGCACCATGGGTGTGACTTTGGAGCTATTTGATTCGGAATGGGTGGTGTTTGGTGCGGCCCTGGGCGTTTAGCACCAGGGTCGATGAAAAAAAAAGGGTGGCGTGGTGCTAAACGCTACTACATCGGCGTTTAGTGCCGAGTGCACCTCAAAACTTGGATTCGTTTCGGGAGGGGTGGCGCCAAGCACTGCATCACTGGCGTTTGGCACTGAGGATGCTGCACCGATTTCCCCCTTATTTTGAAATCAAATTTTTCCCAAATCCCCAGATCCCCTCCCCTTCTCCTCGTGATTCTCTCCTAAGATTCCCTCCTCTTCCCCATAACAACCCCCACGCCCCCATAATAACTCCCCCCACCCATAACTCCCTTCCCCTCTTCCCTCTTCCTTTCCCCTCCAACACTATATATATCGCCCTTCCCCCAAACCTCAACACACAACAAAACCCCATTCCTTCTTTGTCTTCTTCAATATTCTTCTTCCATACTACCCTCAGACATGCCACTCCCTCTTTCCCTTTCTTCTTATTCTTTCCATTTGGTTATTAGCTCCAATCCCCCACTCCATACACAACAATAACACCTTTTTCTTCTTCTTTTTAAATCATCTCCCCCCCACAATAACTCCCCCAAACCACACGTCCCTCCCTTACCTCTATTCACCCTCTTCAATTTTTGCCCTTAACCCCAACAATCCCTTCTTCTTCTTCTTCTTCTTTTATCTTTCTTGCTTATACCTTTTTCTCCCCTCCTTCTCTTGCACTATTTTATTTTTGCTCGGGAATGAGAAAACATTTAAGTTTGGTGTTGTTGCGCTGCTCTTGCTTATATCACTCATCAATGGCACAAAAGAGAGGGGAATCTTTTTCACAGAAGAGAAAGGGAAAGGCACCTCAAACCGGAACTTTTGACACAAACCGGTTCAATAGCAAGTTGCATAAGGAACACTTTTTTGTGATCACAAGCAAAAAGAAACTGATCCTGAAAGTCAAGTTTGTCCTCAAACTAGATGAATATCAGGAGATCCGGCGTGAAATAAAAAGAAGAGGTTGGGGAGTGCTCTGTAATTCACATATTGAGGTGAGCCAGCTAAAAGTCCAAGAATTATCTGGCAATGCATGGATCACATAAAAGGACATGGCTTACAGGGTGAATGAGAAAAACTATCGCACCTATGTGAGAGGAAAGGTCCTTGATTTTAGCCCGAGGAGCATCAAGGAAACCTTCCAATTGCCACCTTTGAACCCACATGTGCACGACTACAGTGAGAGGATGAATAGGGATAGGAGGTATGATCAAGTCCTCGCAGATATTTGCCTCTCCGGTGCACAGTTGAGAATGGGAGTGGATGGCCATCTGAATTAACTGGGGTGGAGTGACTTCAAGCCGGTTGCTAGAGGATGGTTAGAGTTCATCCAACGCTCCATCATTCCAACAAGCAACCTCTCTAAGTGAACTGCTGACAGAACCGTCATGATTCATTGCATCATGATAGGACATGAGGTGGATGTGGGTGCAGTCATTCCCCAACAGGTTTATCACATTGCCTCCAATGCCAATACACATACTAAGTTGGCATTCCTCCATCTCATTCACCGGCTTTGCGAAGCTTCAAGGATCAACTTGGAGAACGACTTCCTCATTCTCATTAAGAGACTGATCTCTATGAAGACTATGGAACAAGCAAGAGAGTATGCAAGGGTTTCGAAAGGAGGGCAAGCCGGAGAAGAAGCCTAGCAAGCTCCACCACCACAAGATTAGCCTCTCATGCCTCAAGGGCACTAATTTCCACCTCAGGAGTATTGGCAGCAACTAATCTCCTCCTTTGAGCAGATGAGAGTGACCCAAGATAGCCACGACATCCTTCTCCATTAGATTGTGGCAGAGAAAGAGAGATAGCACCATGAACTTCTCCAAGTGAGACAAGATATAGGGCGACTGAGAGGATCACGTGGAGCACAACCTGAGGAGGGAGATGGCCACCATGATGACTGAGGTGGTTGAGTTCTCTTTCATTCCTATTTCACTTTTTGTATTGCTTATGTTATTTTCTTATTTTTAGTTTTCTGGTATTTACTATTTAGTGCATGACTGCTAGTTTTCTATTTTCTTTAGTTTTTATTCCATTTTTAGTTTCATGTTTTTATTTTCAATGATGCCTAATGTAATGTCCTCAAGAATTATTTAAAAGGAAAAAAAGAGAAAAGTGGTGTTTTATGTTAAAATTTAAGTTTATTTTATAATTGTTTTGCCACGTTGCATGTGGTGGTATACATACTTATGATTGTGATTGCATTAAGAGAATGATGTGTGAAATTCTTTGAATAAGGGGAATGTTGATTCTTGAGGAATAAGAACTTAGAGGAGTGTTATGAAACCTCCAAAAATGAGCACGAGGTTGATCCGTGAATCAAAAGAATTGACAAGAAAAACAATAAAAAGAGAGAAAAAGAAATAGCAAGAAAAAGAAAAATAATGATGAAAAGATAAAAAAAGCCAAATTGCAAAGTTCTGAACATCAATGGATGAGACTTGAATATGTGTCCATGGTGTCAATTATCCAAGGATAGCTTGGGTGATTAGATTTGAGCGGTGCTTCATCACTCAATAACTTGGACTACTTGGTCCGGAATTATGGATTGAAAACCCATTACACAAGCTACCTTAAGACAAGACATTTAGCAGTCCAAAGAGGCTCTGGGCATCGATGTTTGGGATCAGAGTTTCAGCTATGTGCTTGTGGTGCAACCATGTCAAGGAGAGGCTTGAGTAACTAGATCCATGGGGGTGCCTTATCACCTGGTAACTTGGATCAACTGGTCTAGAATTACCGATCGAACGCTCACTATTAAGAGCTGCCTTGAGATAGAGCATTTAGAGTTGTCAACAGAAGAATTCTCTCTAGGTTTAAAGAAAATAATTCAAGGATCAATTAGGACTTAATGAAAGTGAGATTTCATAACATCATCCAAGTTCCGGTTCTTTCAAGGTGTTGACATTCCTAGGTTTTCAAGGAACAATGAAAAGTAAGGAAGCATTCATGATCACAAGGTTCCAAAACCCCACTCATAAGATAAGCACAAACTTTAATAGAACTCCAACTTCTAATCAAACCCATTTTAGTTTTCAGTGTTCAAGTTGCTTGAGGACAAGCAACACTTTAAGTTTGATGCTGTGATGCGTAAGAATCATTAGTGTCCTTTCTTTGTGATTTATAGGGTATTCTATTGATTTGTTAGAGGATTTTAGTGAATTATACCCTAGTGGATGCTACTTTGAGTTTTTATGGCTGTTTGTTGATTTCAGGTAGCATTTGGATGAAGGTTGGAGAAAAAAAAAGTCATGAAGAAGCAAAGGAGGACTCATGCGTACACATCACTGGCACAATAAGGGACTTCATGCGTAAGCATCTATTGCGTGTACGCATGACTGCACGAGCTCAACAAGACCAATTCTTCTCTAGACAGGTGGCGCTAAACACCACGACTCAGCGTTTAGCGCTGAGGACCTTGTAAAGCGTGCAAGGCATTCTGGACTAGTGGCGCTAAACGCCACCTCACCAGAGTTTAGCGCCGGGGCCATTTATTTACGTGCAGCCATTCTGGAAGGGGTGGTGCTAAATGCCACATCACCGGTGTTTAGCGCCAAGAGCGAATCTTTTGGTGGTCCCCATGCGTGCAATAAGTATCACGGAAGGCCTTTTATTTGATTTTCAAATCAAATAAATCACTAGAAAAGACATTGTTAGGTTTTAATTCAAGTTTTAAATCAATTAGAATTAGGACTATAAATAGGATAGAGATTCGCCCTTGCAGGGATCTTTTCCTCTCCTATTCCTCATTCCGCAATTTACAGTTTTTACTCCTAGGTTTTTCTCTGCACCGTGAGCCACTAAACCTCTATTGTTAAGGTTAGGAGCTCTGTTTACTTTGATGGACTAAAAATTAATTGTTCTTCTACTCTTGATTAATGCATTGATTTATGTTTAAGGATTGGTTTCATTCTTCTTCCTATGAATTAGTGTGTATTGGAAAATAACTCTGATTTAAATTGAATTCTTTTGAATCTTGGAAAAGTTACATCACTAGAATTAAAGCTTGAAACCCTTTCTCACAACTCCTTAATTGTCTGGATTTAATGTGATATGTGACATATAATCGCATCATTTTTGGGTTCTTAGGGTTTGTGTGGTTAATAAATCAGAATTTGAACTTAACCCTCTGATACAATTGATTGATCAAGGAATTGACGGTTGGTTGGGTTAGAAGAGATTGGATTGCCTAGGAATAGGAATTCAATCACCTAGGGTCTGCCATAAACTCAATCTTTGCATGATCAAGGTAGTTGACATTGAATATTAATCAAAAAATTTAAACATCTCCAAAGCCTTAACTCTTTCCTCACACTATTTTATTAACACTCGCTGTTTGTTTTCTTAATTCACTGTCTTTTATGCTATTTGATATTCAAAACTCTCATTTCAACTTATTTGACTAGAATAATTAATCAACCATTGCTTGCTTAGTCCATAATCCTCGTGGGATCGACACTCACTCACTTGAGTTTATTACTTGGTACGATCCGGTGCAGTTGCCGGTAATACTTTACCTGATGCTCTGCTAGTACTTTCGCCAGTTATTCCACCTTAGCCTGAGCCGATGGTGGTACCAAATCTGGACGCACAGCTAGATCCATTGGGAAAGATGTTTGGACAAATGAGGCCGGTTAGGGATGGATACATTTTGACTTCTTCTGAGGAGGATCCGAAAAGGACCCGGACTAGAGATCTAATGATGCCATTGTTATAGTTCCAAACTCAGAAAGCACGGGCGGAGGGTGTGAATGATGCATCAACAGCTACAAGATAGATAGTCTTTGTTCTCTAGATTCTGTTTTTTTCTCACTTTTGTAGCATTTTCTCGAGGGATAAGATTTGATCTTTCTTTTACTAGCCCGAGTACCAGATTAGGGCTTTGCTGTATGGACCAGGTATCTGGGAGTTGCTAGTCTGCATGCATGTATGTATGTATGTATGTATGTATATATGTATGTATGTATTAACAAGTCAACCGGGTCTGTACATTCTAACTTTGGATGCAGATATATGTGACCGACATTTTATTTTTACTCCATGAATTCTATGCTACTTGAATTAATTTTATTTTATTAATTATTTTAAAATATACTTTATATTATATCTATATGATGATGTCTGAGGCTGATTCTAACTTAAGTAAAATAAAATGTATAAACTTGTCTAATGTATACGGTTCCACTAGTGTGACAGGCTCATATGTATTAAATATTAAAGAGTCTAGAGTTTTATAGGGTTACTGAAAAGTAGCACCTAATAACTGGTAATGATCTAGACCTATCAAAAATTAGGTCGTTACATTGATACCCAAGAACTTAGGTTCAACAAAACTTGCAGAAGTATCGTCGAAAGGATCAACATCAATCTTCATCTCTTTCTTCCCTTCATCGAATTTCAATCTCCCTTCCATGATTGATTCTTGGATAAGATCCTAGAAACGAATACAATTATTATTTGGATGGCTAGTTGCCTGGTGAAATTTGCAATAAGTTTCCCTTTAGGTTCTTTAACAGAAGGTATAGTTTTGCCTTCAGGTATAACGATGTGTGAGCATCTTTTTTTTATTTTCTGTTTATTTTAAGCTAGAATTAAATGAGTTTTAATTTTATTTTAGTGTTTGAAACCAATTTGGATGCTACTTTGAGTTCCTTTAGTGTTTTATCATTTCAGGAGAAGTTTGGATTAGTTTGGCAGAGTTCGTGTGCAAGAAAAGAGAAGAAAAATGAAATCTGCCATGCTAGTGCTAAACGTGGATCTGGGCATTTAATGCCAGCACTCATAAATGCAAGGAAACTCTCTGCCCACTAGGGTGCTAAACGCCAAGACTGATGTTTAGCGCTAGCAAGCCAGAATTGAAAGGAGACTTTCTGCCCCCTTGGGTGCTAAACACTGAATTTGGCGTTTAGCGCCAGCAACGCGGATCAAGCTTTACCAAAAGAGCATCTTTAGTTGGATTTGGCTTTTAATTATTGTATTTTATTTTGTTTTATTTATTTTTATTTACAAAATAATATTTTAGGTCTAGAACTTATTATTTCATTTTAGTTTCAAATCAAAATTAGGATAGATATAAAAGCAAAAAGATTTAGTCCATCGGGAGGATCTTCTCCCTTACGATCTTTATTCTATAGTTTACACTTTTCAGAATCCTAATTTTCTCTCTGAGTCATGAGCCACTAAACCTCCTTAGTTAAGGTTAGGAGCTTTGTTTATTTTCATGGATTAACAGTATTATCATTCTATTTTAATTAATGTATTGATTCAATTTCAAGGATTACTTTCGTTCTTCGTCTTATGAATCTGAGTGTATTGGAAAATAACTCGTTTTCTACATGAATTCTTGTTGATTCTTGGAAAAGTTATCTCACTTGAAAACTAGCTTGAAAGTAAATTCCTCCTAAACTACTAATTGCTTGAACTTAACGGGATATGTGACATATAATCCTTTTATATTTGGTTAATTAGGATTTTTGTGGCTAATAAACTAGAATTAAAGCTCACCCTCCAATCTATATTAAGTGACCAAGGAATTGGCGGTTGATTAGGTTAGAAGAGACTAAATCACTAAGAAATTAAGGTTTAGTCAATTACAGTTTGCCATGAAATGAATCTTGCATGATTAAAATAGTTAGTAAGAAAACTTAATCTGGAAGAATAAATAACTCCAAAACCTTAACTATCTTCTCACATATCTTTCACACCAATTTCACTACTTGTGTCCTTACTCTCTGAATTTCTATTTAATGCTTTTGAACCTCAAAACATCACTTTCTGCTTATCTGACTAAGTGATTCATTCGACTATTGTTGCTCAGTCCATCAATCCTTGTGGGATCGATTCTCACTCACCTGAGGTATTACTTGGTACGAACCCGGTGCACTTGCCGGTTCAATTTATGGACTTTGAATTCCACGACCAAGTTTTTGGCGCCGTTGTCGGAGATTGACTGTGATTGACAACTAATCATTGCCTGATTGCTTAGATTAGGCATTCTTAGTTTTTAATTTTTATTCAATTTTATCCTTTAAATTTTCAAAAATTTAGGTTTATTTTATTTGAAAATTTTCTCTTAATTTTTGAAATTAAGTTTGGTATCCCCTTAGTTGTTTTATTTTCTCTAGTTACTTTGCCTATTAAATTCGAATTTTATAGTCCTTTTCACTTGTTAGTTATTTGAATTCTCTGTTTAATTTATTCAGTTATTTTATTTTATTTTATTTTTTTACACAGGATACCTCATTGGGAATTCTCTGCACTCTGACGTAGAGATTCTCACTTTTTCTTTGTTTTCTGTTATTTATGAGCAAGAATAAGAACAAAGAACATCTTCTAGACTTTGATCCTGAAATTGAGAAGACCTTGAGGCGGCGTTTACAACAAGCTAGAGCTTATAAAGCCAGTGAGAATCTCATGGATTATTTTCAAAAAGAAGCTGAAGAGTCCACTATGGAGCTTAACAATAACAACAATGCAGTTAATGCCAATGTTGTTAATCCTCCTAATATACCTGCACAACCCAAAAGAACACTTGCCTCATTGATAAACCACGATTTTATGGTTTATCTTGTGCTAAATTGAGTGGTTTTTATCAATTCTTTGCACACTTATTCATATAATCTGCATGGTTTTACAAATCCTTCCCAATTTTGTTCTATAATTGAAAACTTACTTCCTAAGCCTTTAAAGTATGTATTTTTAATTTCTCTTTATATGATTCGATGCCGTGATCCGTGTGTTAAGCGTTTTCAGGCTATATAGGGCAGGAATGGCTTAGAGGATGGAGAGGAAGCTTGCAAAAATGGAAGAAACACAAGAAACAAAGGAGATGACTAGCGAAGATCGATGCACACGCATGGCTCATGCGTGCGCGTGACTTGGCACATTCCACAGCGACGCGTACACGTAACTGACGCGTACGCGTGACAAGCGAAGTCGTATATCGACGCGTGCGCGTACCTGACGCGTACGCGTGACACGCGAAGAGGACCATCGACGCGTATGCGTGACCGACGCGTACGCGTGACATGCGACACGTGCAGAAATTGCAGAAGACACTAGGGGGGATTTTGGGCTGCTTTTGACCCAGTTCTCGGCCCGAAAAACACAGATTAGAAGCTGCAGAATGGGGAATCATTGATTCATTCATACAACTTTCATTCACATAATTTTAGGTTTTAGATGTAGTTTTCTAGAGAGAGGCTCTCTCCTCTCTCTAGGTTTTAGGGTTCTTAGGTTTAACTATTTTCAATTTTAGATTTCTACTCTATTTCAATTTAATTTCTCTTCTACTCTTATTTGTTCTAGCATTTTAGTTTATCTATTTACCTTGTTGATTACTTTATATTGCCAATTTAGTTTATGAATTCTCATGTTAGATTTGATTTTCTATTTAATACAATTTGAGGTATTTCATGTTTATTGCTTCTTCCATTATTTGTTATCATTGATGCTTGCAATTGGTTGTTTGGATTTTATTATCTCTTATTGCTTTTCTATGCTTTTATGTTGTGCCTTCCAAGTGTTTGATAAAATGCTTGGTAGGGTTTTAAATTAGATTTTTCTCCTGTTGGATTTGGTAGAGTAATTGGAGACTGTTGAGTTATCAAACTCCTTTGTTGATTGATAATTGAAAGTTGCTAGTTGATTTGAATCCCTCTAAAGCTAGTCTTTCCTTAGGAGTTGACTAAGACTTGAGGAATCAAATTAATTCATCCACTTGATTTTTCTTCATAGTTAAGGTTAACTAAGTGGGAGCAATGGACAATTCTCATCACAATTGATAAGGATAACTAGGATAGGACGTCTAGTTCTCATACCTTGCCAAGATCTTTTCTAGTTATTAATTTATTTCCTTGCCATTTTATTTCCTTGTTCCTTATTTCAAAAACCCAAAAAGATACTATCTCATAACCAATAGTAACATACTTCCCTGCAATTCCTTGAGAGACGACCCGAGGTTTAAATACTTCGGTTTATTTTTATTGGGTTTGCTTAAGTGACAAACAAATTTTTGTATGAAAGGATTCTTTGTTGGTTTAGAAACTATACTAGCAACGAGAATCCATTGAGGAATTCTAAATCGTCAAAAATTCCATTCATCAAAATGGTGCCGTTGCCAGAAAATTGCAAACGTGTGCCTTATTATTGGTTATTGTGAATATTGTGAATAAATTTGCTTTTTCGTTTCTTTGTTAGTTGTTTCTAGTTTTAGGAGTTTATTCTCATTAGTTTCTTATTAGTTTTTGTTTTTATTTTCTTTTGTTACTATGAATTCTCACCCCTTTGGCTATGAGTTTGGTTCAAATTATGTTGTAGGGAATGGAAGCTACAATGAGAACATGCATCAAGATTGGGACAATCAAAGATGGGAGGAGCCACAAGAATTTGATCAACCCTTTCGGCAACAACCTCCTCTAATGTGCCATGAGTGACAACCATTCTACGATGCACCCCAAGACAATGGTTATGGTGGACCTTTTTGTGACAACCAACCTCCACCAATTTACTATGAGCAAGAGCCATTCCGAGGTGCGTTCCAAGACAATGGATATGGTGGACCCCCTTGTAGTTACCAACAAGCCCCACCATATGCTTATAAACCACCTCCTCAACATAACTCTGAACGACCATATTCACAAGCCCCTTTCCACCATTCACCCCCATATGACCCTAACCCTTATCCACCACACCAACCACCATATGAACCATATGAACTATACCCAGAATCACCACCTCAATATACACCATCTCCATACCCTTATCAAGAAGAACCACCTCCGTATTACGAGCCTTTTCTCCCAACAAATGAACCCTCCTATCCACCGCAAGCTCCCAAAGATAATACCTTTAGTGTTATTCGCCAAGGGCAACAGGAGCTTCAAACCACAATTACCTCTGCTCTCACTAATCTCACCTCTACTCTCCAAGCTCTTATATCCCGTGTGGATCCATCCTTTCCCCCCAATACTCAACCCTCAAGCTCTAGTGCACTTACTTTTCACCCATGTCCATCAATCCAAGAGCAACATGATCCCAATTATGCTATTGACATGGAACAAGAGAGAAGGGATCGTCTTAGGGACGTAATGGATTGGGTTCACGCATACATACTTCAAGAGAAGCAAGAGGAGTCCCAAAAAGTGGAGGTAGGAGAGACCCTTGAAGATGAAGGAGTAGTTGAAGAATTAGGGAGAATTGAAGAAAGTTGTCAAGAAGTGGAAGTTATAAAGGAGGAGTTAGATTTTGTACTAGAGCAAGTGGAGAAAACCGAAATTATCAAGGAAGAGGAAGTGGTTGAGGACTTAGTAGATGCGGAACCTCCATGGGAAACTCAAGTCATAGAGCCTCCTTCGAAGACATTTGAATTTGATGTTGAGGAGGGTGTACAACCTCCAAGGCATATCATGGTTGAAGACGTTGAAGAGGTTGATCATGAGATGGGTTCAATAATTAATAAGTTTTTACCTATAATTGAACCGTCTCCCATTGAACTAGAGGAAGAGTTTAATGTTGCAGAAGCTTGTCAAGAGGTGGAGATCATCAAAGAGGAGCCCAAGAGATTGAAGCATACATTGGCAGGACCGCTACTGGAGATACCTTGCCCCAAGCCATTACCATCCAACACAACATTCAAGTGGGTAAAATTCTTATCCTTAAACTCTACCTTCCCACTTGAATATGGTCTACTTGAAACGGATAGACAACTTAGAGCTATCTGCTATTTTAAGAGTAAAAGAGAGATGGTTAGTGGTTGGCAACACCATCCTAGGTTCGTTATGGTTGGAAGCTCAAGGCCTAATTGCAAGGGTTGGTATAATTCTCAATTGATTAGGTCTAGGAGGATGTTTGGGTGCTTAAATGAGAATTCCAAGGCTAAACCACCCGGATGGAATTATGATGATCAACTTGAAGACGGGTATGGAAACAAGATTTGGGATCCCAGCATACAAGAGGATCAACTTTGGGAGCTCGAAACTTGTGAAGAACTTTATCAAGGCTTGGTTAATTCACTTGGAGATGTTAGAGCTTATCGGAAGTCCAAGCATTGGTGGAAGTTTTAAAAAGAGTTCAAGCACAAGTCACCATGACACGGAGCTCACAAAATGTCCAACTTAAGGACAATAAATAAAAGTGCTAGGTGGGAGACTACCCACCAAGGTATGATCTTTCCTTTTATTAGTTTTAATTTATTTTTGTCAATTTTAATTTCCAGTTCTGCATATTTACTTTTATTTTGCATAAAAAAAGGGAATCGACGAGCAAGCGTCTACAACGTGCACGCGTCCGTGTGACTGTGCAACAAAGAGAAAACGAACAGAGAGTTGTGCTGGAACGACGCGGGAGGGGTGGCTGGCGCACAAGCCAACCCACGCGTACGCGTGCCGCACGCGTATGCTTCCCCTGCGTTTTTTCCAAGCCACGCGTAAGTGTCCTTGACGCGTATGCGTGGGCATGCCAATCGGCGTGAAAGCGTGCTTGAACATAGAGTTGTGATGCCATGGTGCTGGAGCTGCGCGGGTTCTCACGCGTACGCGTGACCGACGCTCGCGCGTCAGTGTTCATTTTCGACAACCCGCGCGTACGCATGGGCAATGCGTCCGCGTCGTATGGCTAATTCAATTTTCACGCTTACGCATGATGCATCCGCGCGCATCGCGTCTCGTTTCTCATTCCCTTCTCCTTTCTTCTGTCCTTTCTCCTTCTTTCTTCCTCCTTTCTCACTTTCTTTTTCTTCATTTCTTTAACTTTTCATCCTTATTCTCTTCCATTTCTTTTACTTACTGCATTTGCATATTTTTTCTTCCTTGCATTTTAATTTTGTTCATGTTTTTATTTTCTTTTCTACGTTTATTATTTTCTCCGTGGTGTTAAATATTCTTATTCAACTATTATATCTTTTCTAGTATCATGTTGGTGCTTAGTGACTTGTTTTACACTGTTGGGTGATATTATTTATCTGTCAATGCCAATCTTTTGTGATACCTATGTTTTTTTTGCATTGACATGAATCTATATTGTCTTTCATGACCCACTCTCTCTTCCCCCTTTGTTGCAATTTTTGCACTATTGATATGCTATTTGCTTCTACTGTTTTCTCACTTGCATGTTGTAGCTACCATGTACTTGAGACTCTCGTTATTTGCCATTAACCCACCCATATTTTATTTGTTTTCTATCTTTGTTCCTGGGTTACTTTTCTTGCCTTTTCTCTTCTTTCAGGATGGCCACCAGGAAGGGAACCGGAAGACGTTTCAATGGGGCGACAGACAAGTCCATCTGCACAATCTTTGGAGAAAAACATCAGTTGGAGTCACCCGTCCACTTGCACATCTTAGCATGCACCGAGGACGGTGCAATCTTTAAGTGTGGAGAGGTCGATACCGACTTTCGTGGGTTAGTTGTTGCATTTGTATGTTTGACTGCGTGTTTGTTTGATTTTGTGCATGTTCTTCTACCACTACTTGGTTGGAGTGATAAGTTCATTTTCAAGACTCTTTTTATAGTATTTCACTAAGTTAAATTAAAACTTTTTTTTTAAACTTGTTTGAAGATTATAATTTGGAACATGGTTTATAGCTAAGAACACACAACCTTTGAGATTTTGAGCTTAATTATATGGTTACATTATTTAACCATAATATTTTATTCTTGTATGTTCTCTTCTCTATAATTGTAATCTATAGTTTGTTTCACTCTATATGTCCATTGTTTAGTGTATTTGCATGCATATATATGATTGAGGTCATCATTTGTTATTAGCTCACTTATCCCAAATAGCCTACCGTTTCAATTACCTTTGTTTGCCACTTTGAGCCTTTTAATCTCCATTTGTTCTGTATTTTACCACATCACTAGCCTTAAGCGAAAAAACAATTAATTACCTGATTTGAATCATTAGTTAGCTTAAGATAGTGTGTGTTAACTAAGGGTGGGGAATTGTGGGAACTTGGATTAATGGGAATGTGTTATGTTTTTACTGACAAATATTGGGAATTTGGGTGCTTACTCTTGTGAAACCAGAAAAACCATATGGCATTGATATGTTATATTTTCATTCTTGTTAGAAAAAAAAAAGAAAGAAAAAAAAAATAAATGAATAGGGGGTAAAACCATCCAAATGCTAAGTTCAATAAAAGGTCAATGCATATGTGATGGAATTAAAAATTGATACATGAGTATGTGATACAAAAGTGGGATTTTTGGGTAGCTAGGCATGATTTTAGAGTTATATAGAGTGTGTGTGTGTTAGGTGAAAACTTGGGTTAGTCAAAGATTCAGATTATAGCTCACTTGGCCATACATATATCCTCACCCTTACCTTAGCCCCATTACAACCTTGAAAAGACCTCATGATGTTTGCATTTGTACATTAAATATTTGTTGATTGGTTAGATAAAGAATAAAGTTTTAGAAAGCATGACTAGAGAAGAGTAAAATGGATTAACCCTAGACACTTGAGCGATTAGAGTGCATAAACACTTCCAGTTAGGGTTCAATACTTGATTCTATGTTCCCTGCTTTCATGAGCTATCTTCTTACAAGTTTACTTATCTTTTATTGTGTGATTTGAATTAGTGGAATCTGATTTATGTTTGTCTTGGAGAACTTGTTTACTTTTAACCAAGTAGATAGAAACATCTTAGCATATAGTTGCATTCATATATATAGGTTGCATTTCATGAGTCTTACTTTTCCCATTCATTCTTTTGGTCTCCTTGAGCTTAGCATGAGGACATGCTAATGTTTAAGTGTGGGGAGATTGATAAACCACTATTTTACGGTTTATCTTGTGCTAAATTGAGTGGTTTTTATCAATTCTTTGCACACTTATTCATATAATTTGCATGGTTTTACAAATCATTCCCAATTTTTTTCTATAATTGAAAACGTGCTTCCTATGCCTTTAAAGTGTGCATTTTTAATTCCTCTTTATACCATTCGATGTCGTGATCCGTGTGTTAAGTATTTTCAGGCTATATAGGGCAGGAATGGCTTAGAGGATGGAGAGGAAGCTTGTAAAAATGGAAGGAACACAAGAAACAAAGGAGATGACCAGCGAAGATCGACGCACATGCATGGCTCACGTATGCGCGTGACTTGGTGCATTCCATTGCGATGCGTACACATAACTGACGCGTACGTGTGACAAGCGAAGTCGTACATCGACGTGTGCGCGTACCTATCGCGTACGCGTGACACGCGAAGAGGACCATTGATAAACCCCAATTTTGTGGTTTATATTGTGTCGAATTTGGGGGGTTTTGTCAATATTTCTCACACTTATTCACAAGAAATGGATGGTTTTGTGTTCACCTCCTAATATTACTCCATGATGAAAAACATGCTTGTTTTGTCTTAAAATTGCCATATTTTAATCCTCTTCTATTGTCATTCGATGCTGTGATGTATTTGTTGAGTGATTTCAGGAATTATAGGGTAGGAATAGCCTAGAAGAGATAAAGAAATCATGCACAAAAGGGAGGAACATGAAGATTTAAATTTTGGGATAAGCAGCATTGGCGCGCACGCGCACTCCACACGCACGTGTGGATGAGGATGGCTGGAAGCGGCGCGCAAGGATGGACGCATCCGCGTGGATCAGAAGATTCCTATCGATGCACACGCGCACTTGGCGCACACGCGTGGATCACAAAAGCAATCGGCACGCACTCACGCATGGCGCGCACACGCGGGAAGCTGCACGTGACCTCATTAAAGGAAATCGTGCCTGGCGATTTCTAAGGCTCATCAGGCCCAAATTCAAGCTGTTTCTGCATGAAAAAGACCCAAGGATGCTAGGGGAAGGGAGGATCAATCATTTTACACTAAGACACATTTTTAGCTAGCTTTTGGTTCTTTGTTCTTTTAGAGAGAGAAACCCTTGTTCCTCTCTAGATCTAGTTTTAATTTGATCTTCCCTTGTTGAATTGTGAATTGGATCTTGTTAATTACTAGTTTTAATTGTTCAATTTGAATTCCTTAGTATAATTTTGCTTAGATCTTGTGTTAGTTTTATGAATTCTTGTCAATTGTCATTTTATACCCATTTCATGAATGTTGTGAATCTTGACTTGTTGATGTTGCATTGATGATTTCTATGATTAATTATGTTATTTGGATGATTGTATGTTGATAATTGTCAGTGGGTACTTGTTAATTTCAATTTAATTGCAATTTGAACATGTCTTTTATTAATGCTTACCAAGTGTTTGATGAATTGTTTACCTTGATTATGGAGTAGTTCTTTTCACTTTTGGCCTAGGCTAAGGGAATTGGGTAAACTTGAGTCATTGGGTCTAATAGATTTGATGATTTGAGAGCCCTTAGTGGTCAATTTGATAACCATTGACGCTAACCTTCTATTAAGTCAATTAGTAGTGAGGTTAGAACTTATGGGTTGATGTTGACCAAACCATTTGACGTACTTCAAGTATAGAAGTAGACTTAATGAGTTTGGTTCCTCATAATTGTCGAGATATGGTTATTAGACAAGGATGGTGACCCCAATTCCCATGCCTAGCCAAGAGTTGCTTTCATCATTTCTATTTGAAAACCCAAATTCTTAATTACTTGCCTTAGTATTAGTCATTTGCGTAGTTTAGAATAGAATTATATTGGATGCTACTTGTTGATTTGGAATTGCTCATATCTTACTTAGTTATTTGAATTAGTTTCTTGCAATTTAAGATTACTTGTTTGTTAAGATTCCTAGTTTACATTCTTGCTCATGACTCACAACCTCGGAATTCTAACCAATGTTGAAGCACATGTTTACCCATTCCTTGTGAGACGATCCGAGGTTTGAATACTTCGATTATTTCTATTGGGGTTGAACTTGTGACAACCAAATCCCTCTTCTAAATTTGATACTCGAGGCTTGTTGTTGGTAGAGCTATACTTGCAACGCAATTTCATTGAGAAAAATCTTTACCGACACTTCTTCACGAGTCCATCAAATTTTTGGCGCCGTTGCCGGGGAATGGTTGCAACATATACCTTGATATTAGTTATGTGAATATGTGAATATTGTAGATAGTTTAATTGCTTTCAATACTTAGCTATAGTTTAGATTTCTTTTATATTTGTGCTATGACTCTCAAGTTTGATGACTCGGTCTCAACCGAATTCTAGCTTAGCCGATTTTGATCCCGAGATTGAAAGAACTTTGTTACATACTCGGCAAGCTAGACGGCGGTTGGATTATACGGCTAGTACTTCGGCCTTTCTTGAGGAACATACCGAATCACTAGGCGGTACCGAGAGTGACTTGGAGTCCGCTACTTGCTATTCTTCTTATGGCACTAATAATACATCTTTACATCCTACAGGTGAGCCACACATGGTGGAGCCACGACGGATCACTTTGCATGAGCAAGGAGCTCTGGATATCATACTTCAACCGTTGCAAGCAAGGTATCCTAACCTTGATCTAAACTTTGAATTGAAGAGTAGCTTGATACATCTACTTCCTAAATATCATGGATTGCCGGGTCAAGACCCCATCCGACATCTAAGAGATTTTCAAGTTGCTTGTTCTACGGCTCGAAGGCATGGGGCCGATGAGGTAGCTATCATGGTTTTTGCCTTCCCTTTCTCTCTTGAAGGGAAAGCAAAGACATGGTTTTATTCGCTACCGGATGAGATTGTGACTAATTGGGATTTTTTGAGAAGAGAGTTTCTAGATAAATTCTTCCCACTGGAAAAGACCGACTACATCCGGAAGGAGATTTCGGGCATAATGCAAAGAGACCAAGAGAGTTTGTATGAGTATTGGTCTCAGTTCAAGAGGCTATTGGAATCTTGTCCACACCATGGAATGAACAATCACTTGCTCATTAGCTACTTCACCGGAGGTCTTTGTGTGGAAGATAGAAGATTACTCACCGCTTCTAGTGGTGGTTCCCTTTCGAAAAACAAGACGGAGGGAGAAGCTTGGAATTTGATAAAGGATGTTGCCGAAGCTACACAACATACAAGGGTGAGAAGTAATCCTCTCAAGGGTGTGGTAGAACCATCCCCTTCCGAATCAAGTCTAACCAAAGCACTTGGAGATATGACTACCATCCTTACCCAAATACAAAAGGATCAAAAGGAATACTATTCCATCCAAGACATCCAAGCCCCACCTCCGGTTGCTCAACTTGAAGGCCCTCCTAGGATTTGTGATTTGTGCTCTAGCACCACACATTACACCGATCAATGCCATCGAATTTAAGAGGAACATGCTCTTGTAGTAGCAAATGTGAACTACAACAATCGTCCACTTTATCCTTCTCAAAGCCAAAACAATTACCATCAAGGTGGTAATCAACATCAAGCGTGGAAAGATAATGCACAAGGAAGCAATCAAAACCAAAGATGTAATAACTCTTCTTCTCACCACAACAACAACCAATCTTCATCCTAATACCACCATAACAACACCAACTACCAAGCCAACCAAAATCACTCCAACCAAAACAAAAATAACTACACCAAGTACCAAGCACCACACCATAGACAACAATCCAACCAAACTCCTCCATCTTCCAACAATCAAGTTGATGAGCTTAGAGTCGCCATGGAAAAACGAGATGAGAGTAACAAGGCTCAATTTGATGCCTTGGGTGCTCAATTGGCTAACCTCACCAACATGCTTTCAAAGATGACCATGTCAAACCAACCGTCAACTCCCAACAACAACACCAACCAACCCTCAAGCTCTTCTAACCTTCCATCCCAACCCCAACCAAACCCAAAGGGCAGTCTCAACGCGATCACTCTACGGTCGGGGACTACATTGGAGGAGATACCTCCAAGGGTCATGGGAGACATTCATGAGGAAGAAGTGGTTGTTGAAGCTCCACATCGAGAAGAGGTGGTAGACAAAAGGCATGAGGAAGAAGGAGTAAATCTCAAGGAACCCAAGAGAAAAGCTATAGTGGATGAGTCCATTCCTATTCCATTCCCTTCCATGGTGAAGAAGGCAAAGAAAACACCGAAATTTGATTTGAACATGCTTCAAGTGTTCAAGAAGGTTGAGGTAACCATACCCCTTCTTGATGCTATTCAATAAATTCCAAAGTATGCAAAATTTTTGAAAGACTTGTGTACACACAAAGATAGGATAGGAGAACTGGAGACATTATCCTTGGGTAGTTCAATTTCTTCCTTAATGGAACCTATTCCAAAGAAATATGGTGACCCTGGACCTTGTTTAGTGTCTTGTTGTATTGGCGGACGCACTTTTCATGATTGTATGTGTGACTTAGGAGCTTGTGTAAGCATCATGGCACTTTCTATCTATATGCGGTTGAATTTAGCTCCATTAAAGAAGTCGGCGGTGAGGTTTGCCTTAGCCGATAAAAGTGTGATCACAGTGATGGGAATAGCGGAAGATGTACTTGTGGCGATCAAGGATTTGGTTTTTCCGGTTGACTTTTACATCATTGAAATGCCTCCAACAGAAAATAGAAGCTCATCCTCCGTTCTACTTGGTAGACCCTTCCTCAAGACCTCTAAATTTAAGTTAGATGCCTTCACCGGCACATATTCCTTTGAGGTTGGAGATAAGACTATCAAGTTCAATTTGGAAGAAGCCATGAAACACCCTCCCGAAGAGCATTCCGTGCTCCGATGTGATGTAATTGATGAAGTGGTAGCGGAAGTGCAAGAAGATGACCACAACAAGTTGTGCTACCCTATTGTTAAGGAGACAGATGACCAAGAGGATGAACATGAGGAAGTTGTCAAGAATGAACACCATGAGCTTGATGAAAAGGAACCTCAGCTTGAGGCAAAGAGTGACCTGAAGCCCCTTCCATCTCATTTGAAGTATGCTTTCTTAGAGGACAACCAAAGGTTTTCGGTCATTATTGCTAGTGAGCTTTCAAGTGAAGAAGAAGGAAGGCTCCTAGATGTTCTAAGAAAGTACAAGAAAGCAATAGGATGGAGCCTACCGGATATTGTGGGAATTGACCCCCCGCAAGTGCATGCATAGGATATTTCTCCAAGATGGAGCTAGGCCGATTAGGCAACCGCAAAGGAGGCTTGATAAACCACTATTTCATGATTTATCTTGTACTCAATTGAGTGATTTTTATCAAGTCTTCACCCACTTATTCATATAAATTGCATGGTTTCACCATTCTTTCCTCATTTTATGAGATTTATAAAAACATGTTTCCTATGCTTTATTAATATTAAAATTTATTTATCCTTTATTACCATTCGATGCCGTGATTTGTGTGTTAAGTATTTTTAGGTCTCATAGGGCAGAAATGGCTTAGAGGACAGAAAGGAAACATACAAAAATGGAAGGAAAGCATAAAAATGGAGTTTTGAAGAGAAGGAAGCAGCGCGAATGCATGGACGACGCGACCGCGTGCCTGGCGTAAAACGCAAGCGACGCGAACGCATGGACGACGCGGACGCATGACTTGAGCGAAACACATACGACGCGGACGTGTAACTGATGCATATGCGTGACCAGGAAAAACTCCAGATGACGCGAACGTATGACCCACGCGCACGCGTGACAGACGCCACGTGCAGAAACTGCAGAAAATGCCCCCAGCGATTTCTGAAACCCTTTTGGCCCAGATCCAAGTCCAGAAAACACAGATTAGAGGCTATAAAGTGGGGGAATGCATCCATTCTTAGGGGGGTCTTCCATTATTCATTTTTGATAATTTAGATGTAGTTTTTAGAGAGAGAGGTTCTCTCCTCTCTCTTAGGTTTTAGGATTAGGATTCCTCTTAAAGGATTTAGGATTTCAACTCTTTATCAGGTTCAATATTCCCTTTGTATTTTTATTTATTCTAATGCTTTTATTCTTATCTGACTTATGTTGCCAAATTGGCTTATGAATTCTTTATGTTCAGATTGATTTTCTTTTATTAATGCAATTGAGGTGTTTCAGATTTATGATTTTTATTTAGTTCTTTATAATCTTGGCTTTCATTGATTGATTGGAGACTCTTGAGTTATCAAACTCATCGTGATTGATAATTGTTATTTTTGCTTATTGAATTGAATTCCAATAACTCTAGACCTTTCTTAGGAATTGGCTAGGACATGAAGATCAAACTAATTAGTCCACTTGACTTTTCTTTGCTTTAGTAAAGGTTAACTAAGTGGGATTAAAGCTCAATTCTTATCACCACCGATAAGGATAACTAGGATAGGACTTCCAAATTCTCATACCTTGCCTAGAATTTTATTAGCTATTGATTTATTAGTCCACGCAACCTATTTTTCTCATTCAAACCTTTTTCAAAAACCCAAAAATACTGTTTTCCATAACCAATAATAAATCATACTTCCCTGTAATTCTTTGAGAAGACGACCCAAGGTTCAAATACTTCGGTTATCAATTTCAAAGGGGTTTTGTTACTTGTGACAACCAAATGTTTGTACGAAAGGATTTTCTATTGGTTTAGAAGCTATACTTATAACCCGATCATATATTTGTGAATTTCTTTACCAACAGAAAATCCGACACGTCAAAATGGCTTGCTTGACAGCATCCCAGTCAAGGCTCAACCCAACCATCCTCGATGTAGTGAAGAAAGAGGTCACCAGATTACTGGATGCGGGTATCATATACCCAATCTCCGACAGTGAGTGGGTAAGCCCAGTCCAGGTTGATCCCAAGAAGTCGGGCATCACAACGGTCAAGAAGGACGACCGTGAAATGGTCACTAAAAGGGTACAAAACGCGTGGCGAGTGTGTATTGATTACAAAAGATTGAACGCCGCTACACGGAAGGACCATTACCCCTTGCCCTTCATCGATCAAATGTTAGACCGTTTGGCAGGATTCTATAGGCGCTTTATCAAGGATCAGCAAGATTGCTTTGCCATTGTCACGCCTACTCCAAAAAGATGTGGATTTTGAGTTTGATAGTGAATGTGTGAAAGCTTTTGAAGAGCTAAGGAGAGTTCTTACCACGGCACCGATTGTGCGAGGCCCCAACTGGACATTGCCATTTGAGATAATGTGCGATGCGTCAAACCATGCTGTAGGTGCCACGCTTGCACAACGCGATGGTAAACTCCCTTATGTCATTGCTTACTCTTCTAAAACACTGGATGCAGCACAATCCAACTATACCACTACTGAAAAAGAACTCTTAGCTATTGTTCATGCTTTAGAAGAATTTAGATCTTATTTGTTAGGATCAAAGATAGTGGTATACACGGATCATGCAATTTTAAAGTACTTATTGATAAAGAATGAGTCAAAGCCTAGACTCATACGTTGGATCTTGCTTTTGCAAGAATTCGACATTGAGATTAGGGACCAGAGTGGATCTCAAAACCTGGTTGCGGATCATTTAAGCCGCATTGAGAATTTAAAATTCGATCCATTTCTGATCAATGACTTATTCCCATTGGATAATTTGCATGTTGTGTCGGATAGCTTTCTTTGGTTTGCCCCAATGGCGAACTACTTGGTTGCGAAAATCTTCCCTCCCAGCTTTTCAAAAAACCAAAGGGACAAGTTGAGGATTTATTCCAAATACTATATTTGGGATGACCCTCACTTGTGGAAGAGAGGCATGGACTAAGTAATTCGAAGATGTGTCCCGGAGTCTGAAATCCAACCAATTTTTGAAGCTTGCCATTTGTCCGAATGTGGCGGCCACTTTGGCCCACAAAGGACCGCTAAAATGGTGTTGGATTGTGGATTCTGGTGGCCAACCTTATTCAAGGATGCTAACCGGTTATGTGTGTCTTGCCATCAGTGTCAGAGATCGGGAAACACATCCCAAAGGGATGAAATGTCTCAGCAACCTATGTTGTTCTATGAGATATTTGATGTATGGGGCATTGACTTTATGGGACCGTTTCCCAACTCTATTAGGTATTTGTATATTCTGTTAGCGGTTGACTACGTGTCAAAGTGGGTAGAGGCCATACCTACCCGCCTTGACGATGCCAATACCATTGTTTCTTTTATAAGGAATAACATTGTGTGCCGTTATGGGTCGCCACGAGCAATCGTGAGCGACCAAGGATCCCACTTTTGTAACAGGAAGGTAGAGGCATTCCTTAAGCGCTATGGAGTGTCGCATAAGGTTGCTACTACTTATCATCCGCAAACAAATGGACAAGCGGGAGTGTCTAACCGGGAAATTAAGAGGATTTTGGAGAAAGTGGTCAATCCGCAAAGAAAGGATTGGAGCCTCCGGTTAGGAGATGCACTATGGGCGTATAGAACAGCCTACAAGACTCTGATAGGGATGAGCCCCTTCCGGATCGTCTATGGTAAGGCATGGCACCTTCCAGTGGAGATTGAGCATCGAGCCAATTGGGCGGTAAAGCAGTGCAACATGGATTTAGCCAAGGCAGGTGAAGCTAGGAAGTTATAATTAGAGGAGCTTGAGTGTTTGAGGAACGACTCATATGAGAATGCCCGGATCTACAAGGAGAAGACTAAAGCATTTCATGACTATCACATTCAGAAGAAGGACTTTCAAGAAGGTGATGAGGTCCTCCTCTACAACTTAAGACTTCGATTCATGCCTGGCAAGCTCCGCTTTAGATGGGAAGGACCTTTCAAGGTGAAGGAGATAAAGCCCTATGGAGTGATGGAGTTGTTTGATCCCAAGAGTGAAGCAACTTTCAAAGTGAATGGACATAGAGTGAAGAAGTATCATGGCTACAAGCCCCCAAAGGAGCTAGAGGTATACCTATTGGAGGATGCACCAAGGAGAGAGGAAGCTTAAGAAAAGGACCGTCCAACTTAAGGACGTTAAAGAAAAGTGCTTGGTGGGAGGCACCCCACCGTGGTAAGATCTTCCTTTTTCATACCATCTTGTTTGTAACATTAAATTTTTGTGAATTTTGTGATTTCTTGACGATTGATTGATTGCATAGGAATGCTAGTTTTATCCTTCTTGTGAATAGATAGGATGTTCATATGGTTTTCATCATTTTGGTATGGATGAATTGTTGAAGTAGGGAGAATGCTATGCTTTGGATAGTGCACTATGTGCGCACGCGCTGGTGGTGTAATTCCAACTCTTGGGCCAAATACCCGAGAGTTATGCCCACTTCGTGCCCAACTCGCGCCAGGCACTGACGCGTCCACGTACTTGCTGCCTGCGCGCCCCATTGCAAATCACCCATCGACGCGTAAGCACACTGTGCGCGCGTGTGCCGATAGCGATATCTGAACTCTCTGGTACAAATTCCCGAGAGTTGTGCCACATTTGGGCCAATCTTGTGCCAAAACTGATGCGTCCACGCATTGTGCGTGTCCGCACCGGTCGTGAATTCTCTCAAGCACGCGTCTGCGCACTGTGCGCGTCCGCGCGTCTGCGCCACTCACCAACTCTGGTACAAAATCCAGAGACTTATGCCAATTTTCTGCCAGTTCTGTGCCAGGGGCACAACTGGCCTCGCGTGTTCGCGCCATTGACACGTCCGCGTCCCTTGCTAAAACCCTCACTGACGCGTCAGTGCACTGTGCGCGCACGCGCCGGTTGCGCAAATCAGTTTTAAAGCTGCGCACCCTGCCTTTCTCACCCCCTTCTTTCCTTAATTTTTTTTCCTTCTTTCTCCATCACACCCCTCCTCTTCTTCTCCTTCCACAACCCACCACCACCGTCTCCGGCCACTCACCAGCGACAACCACCTCTTCCAGTGGCACTACACCTCCCCTATTTCTTCTCATCTTCACAAAAGAAAATTCAACTTTGTTCTTTTACACTTCTCAAGGTTCTACTTCTTCCATTTCTTTTCTTTCATTTTCTTTGCATCATTTCCCCTAGTTAGACTCTTTTTATTGCTTTACTTAGTTTTTCTTTTAATTGCATGATTATATTACTCACTTTTGCTTACTTACTTTTCCTTTTTCCTTATTTTTCCATGGATGTTGAATTTGAGCTTAAATTGCTTTAATAGATCTTTTGTCATTTTTTCCTTATCTTTGCCAATATGTGATGTATATGTGATGATTGATGTTTCATTTTGGGTGTTAAATTGATTGAGTATCTCATAATTGCTCATTGCTTGACAATTGCACGCCAAGTGTTCGAGGATATGCATTAATGCCATTTCGGTTTCTTTTAATAATGTGCTTTGAATTTGGATGCTTTCTCTCATTCACTTGTTGTCTTCTATACGCATTGAGTCCACTTTGCTTGGTGACTAGATACTCATTGAACATGACTTGCTCTTTGTTATGGATGCTTGAGACTATACTTCTCATGCCACTTTGCATGCTTCACTTCCTCTTGCATCACATGCCAAGTGTTGTGACCCATGTCTTTATGATTATGTTATTGCAATGTTTCCTTTGAGCACTACCTTTCACTTGCATATTTTGGTTAAGATGATTCTTTGGGTTTAATGTTTTCTTATTTCCCTTCCCTTCCCAGGATGGCCACCACGAAAGGCAAGGAGAAAGCTCCAAGGAAACCGGCCGCAAAGAGGGCTCCCCAAAAAGGCTAAGATACCCGCTCCTATTGATGAGAAAGAAAAGAGCAAACCGGCAAAAGATTCTTTAAGGTTCCCCAACCGCTTCTGTGAACTCGTGTTCCCCTCCATGGTTGTCAGGAACTATCATCCTGAGCATCTACTTGCTCCGTCGGACAAGGTTGCTCCTTATATTCTACCCTGCATTGAACAGCGAGGATGGGAGTTTCTTTTGAGAAAACCAAGGGAAATCAACCTCTCTTGGGTGGAAGAATTCTACACTAACTACCATCTTTTCTCTCTTCAATCGGTGTACATGCGCCGGAAGTAAGTCCTAGTTTCAGAAGAGGCTATTCAGCAAGTGCTTAATGTCCTACCAGTACCGAATGACATGGATGGCTACCAAGAAGTATTACGTCAGTGAGAGAAGTTTAGATTTGATTGGGACTCGATCCTCCGAGTCATTGCTGAGCCGGAGACATTTTGGACCCAGGGTCGACTCCGGATGAGGCCCAAGAGCATTGACGCTTGCTTCCTCACTGTAGAAGCTAGAGCTTGGGCCCAGATCCTATCTCACTATGTGCTACCTAGCACCCACAAGTCGTCCTTTACGGCAGACCTCGCCTTGCTTGTTTGGTGTATTCTCACGGAAAGGCCGGTGAACATTCCGTTTCTTGTCAAGCAAGCGATGAGTCAAGTTCACGCCCGGGGTAATTTGCCATTTCTAGCATTGGTATCTAATTTAGTTGCTACTGCGAGCGTTCCTTGGGAAGCAAAGGACAGGAAGATTATAGTTCCAGCTAAGGGCGATGTGGTCCCAAGCGGAAAATACTTACATCTTCCCATGAACAACCCGAGCCTTGATATAGCCCTCCCATCTTCTATTCCTTCTACTTCATCATCACCACCATGGCAAAGATCCACACATCAAATGATAGAAGATCTACACCGGAAGCTTGATAGATATGAGCGGCGCAATCAACGCCGATACACTTACATCAAGAAGCTTCTGCGTTGTGTTACCCCTAGCATGGAGGAACCCGAAATATTCACATCCACCTCAAACCCAAGTGATAGGAGCTCTGAAGGAGAGGATAGTGACGGTTCTGGTCCCGACTGCCCTTTGCGCATTGTTCGTAGCACGGAGGACCGTGCTAATTTCTAATTGTGGGGAGGTCGTTCGACCGATCTCCATGGGTAACAATCTCTTCCTTTCAATACCCATGGATTTATCTTTTGCTTAGTAGTTAGTACATAGTTAGTACATTGCATGTGTAGTTAGTTTTGCTTGTAAATACTCCTTGCATGATAGTTAGTTTCTATAGAGTTGCTTGGTCAAAACAATAACTTCTTTCCCAAGAAACTGTGTTTTGGGGTACCCTACCAATTTTTGAAAATTTTCTGCAGTAAACTTGCTTTAAGAATGTATTTTGGAACATAGTGATTGAGCTAAGAACACAAGCATGTAAGTTTTGAGCCTATTGCATGGTTACATCTTCTAACCATTATTTTCCATTCTTGTGTGCATATCTCTCTCTCTATGATTGTGATCCTTGCTTTGTCTGATTCTATATGTCCATTACTTTGTGTATGAATGCATTTACATGATTGAGGCCATCATTTTAATAGTCACTTTTTCCAAATGGCCTTAACCCTTTTATCTACCATTGCTAACTGATTTTGAGCCCATAATAAACCCTTTTTGTTCTTAAATAGAGCACATCAACAACCCTAAGCAAAAAACCATGAATGTCCCTAAATTTGGATCCTTGATTAGCTTAGGTAAGTTAGGATGTGTATCATTCAATTATGAGGGTATACTTGGGAAATTTGGGTAGATATATAGGTGTATAATTGTAATGTAATCGAAATTCTAGGATTTGGAAACATGCTCATGTATTGAATGATTGAACTGTATGCATTGAAACTTTTGTACACAAGACCCCAAAAAAAGGGGATATATACAAAAAAAAAAACTAACAAACAAAGCAATAAAAGGGGACAAAGAAACCCCAAGACAAAATAATGAAGAAAATAATGCATATGGGTGTGAATTGAAAAGAATGCATGAGTATGAAAAAAAGTGGAACTCAAGGGTAGCTAGGTAATGTATTGTAGTTGTATAGGTTGTTCTATGTGTCTAGTGGGATTCTAGGTTAATCGGGGACTCGAATTCTAAGCTCACTTGGCCATATACATCCTTACCTTCACCCTAGCCCCATTAATAAGACCTTATGATATTTGTAAGCATGCATTAAGTAATTGTTGATTGTTAGATGAAAGACAAATCTTGGAAAGCATGATTAGGAGAAGATTGAGTGACGAACCCTATACACTTGAGCGAATGGAGCGGATACACTTCCGGTAAGGGTTCGATGCTCAATTCTTTGTTTCCGGCTTTCACAAGCGTTCATTTAGCAAGTTATATGCACTCCTTAGTGATGTTTAATTTGGTAGGATTCATGAGCTACATACTATTTCCGCCCCATATGTTCACATGTGTGCTTGGAGGATAGATTTGCCCTTGACCAATTAGGTAGATGATTTTACATTAGTTGCATGCATCCACTTAGGTAGTTTGCATTTCATAAACCCTTTCTCACCATGATCTTTGGTCTTTTTATTCTAAGCATGAGGACATGCTTGGTTTAAGTGTGGGGAGATTTGATAAACCCCAATTTTGTAGTTTATATTGTGTAGAATTTGGAGAGTTTTGTCAATATTTCTCACATTTATTCACAAGAAATGCATGGTTTTGTGTTCACCTCCTAATATTACTCCATAATGAAAAGCATGCTTGTTTGGTCTTAAAATTGCCATATTTTAATCCTCTTATATTTTCATTCGATACCGTGATGTATTTGTTGAGTGATTTCAGGAATTATAGGGTAGGAATGGCCTAGAAGAGAGAAAGAAAGCATGCACAAAAGGGAGGAACATGAAGATTTGAATTTTGGGAAAAGCAGCATTGGCGCGCACGCGCACTCCACGCGCACGCGTGGATGAGGATGGCTGGAAGCAGTGCGCAAAGATGGACGCATCTGCACAGATCAGAAGATTCCTATCGACGCGCACGCGCACTTGGCGCGCACACGTGGATCACAAAAGCAATCAGCGCGCACGCACGCACGGCGCGCACGCGCGGGAAGCTACACGTGACCTCATTAAAAAAAATCGTTCCTGGCGATTTCTAAGGCTCATCAGGCCCAAATTCAAGCTGTTTTTGCATGGAAAAAACCCAAGGATGCTAGGGAGAAAGGAGGGATCAATCATTTTATACTAAGACACATTTTTAGCTAGTTTTTGGTTCTTTGTTCTTCTAGAGAGAGAAACCCTTGTTCCTCTCTTGATCTAGTTTTAATTTGATCTTCCCTTATTGAATTGTGAATTGGATCTTGTTAATTACTAGTTTTAATTGTTCAATTTGAATTCCTTAGTATAATTTTGCTTAGATCTTGTGTTAGTTTTATGAATTCTTGTCAATTGTCATTTTATACCCATTTCATGAATGTTGTGAATCTTGACTTGTTGATGTTGCATTGATGATTTCTACGATTAATTGTGTTGTTTGGATGATTGTATGTTGATAATTGTTAGTGGGTACTTGTTAATTTCAATTTTATTACAATTTGAACATGTCTTTTATTAATGCTTACCAAGTGTTTGATGAATTGTTTACCTTGATTATGGAGTAGTTCTTTTCACTCTTGGCCTAGGCTAAGGGAATTGGGTAAACTTGAGTAATTGGGTCTAATGGATTTGATGATTTGGGAGCCCTTAGTGGTCAATTTGATAACCATTGACGCTAACCTTCTATTAAGTCAATTAGTAGTGAGGTTAGAACTTATGGGTTGATGTTGACAAAACCATTTGACGTACTTCAAGTATAGAAGTAGACTTAATGAGTTTGGTTCCTCATAATTGTCGAGATATGGTTATTAGACAAGGATGGTGACCCCAATTCCCATGCCTAGCCAAGAGTTGCTTTCATCATTTCTATTTGAAAACCCAAATTCTTAATTACTTGCCTTAGTATTAGTCATTTGCGTAGTTTAGAATAGAATTATATTGGATGCTACTTGTTAATTTGGAATTGCTCATATCTTGCTTAGTTATTTGAATTAGTTTCTTACAATTTAAGATTACTTGTTTGTTAAGATTCCTAGTTTATATTCTTGCTCATGACTCACAACCCTGGAATTCTAACCAATGTTGAAGCACATGTTTGCCCATTCCTTGTAAGACGACCCGAGGTTTGAATACTTCGGTAATTTCTATTGGGGTTGAACTTATGACAACCAAATCCCTCTTCTAAATTTGATACTCGAGGCTTGTTGTTGGTAGAGATATACTTGCAACGCAATTTCATTGAGAAAAATCTTTACCGACACTTCTCCACGTGTCCATCAACCATCGACGCGTACGCTTGACCGACGCGTACGTGTGACATACGCCACGTGCAGAAATTGCAGAAGACGCTACAGGGGATTTTGGGTTGGCTTTTGACCCAGTTCTCAGCCCAGAAAAAGTAGATTAGAAGCTACAAAATGGGGGAATCATTGATTCAATCATACAACTTTCATTCACATAATTTTAGGTTTTAGATGTAGTTTTCTAGAGAGAGAGGCTCTCTAGGTTTTAAAGTTCTTAGGTTTAGCTATTTTTAATTTTAGATTTCTACTCTATTTCAATTTTGTTTCTCTTCTACTCTTGTTTGTTCTAGCATTTTAGTTTATTTATTTCCCTTGTTGATTACTTTATGTTGCCAATTTAGTTTATGAATTCTCATGTTAGATTTGATTTTATATTTAATGCAATTTGAGGTATTTCATGTTTATTGCTTCTTCCATTATTTGTTATCATTGATACTTGCAATTGGTTGTTTGGATTTTATTATCTCTTATTGCTTTTCTATGCTTTTATGTTGTGCCTTCCAAGTGTTTGATAAAATGTTTGGTAGGGTTTTAAATTAGATTTTTCTCCTCTTGGCTTTGGTAGAGTAATTGGAGACTCTTGAGTTATCAAACTCTTTTGTTGATTGATAATTGAAAGTTGCTAGTTGATTTGAATCCCTCTAAAGCTAGTCTTTCCTTAGGAGTTGACTAGAACTTGAGGAATCAAATTAATTCATCCACTTGACTTTCCTTCATAGTTAGAGGTTAACTAAGTGGGAGCAATGGAAAATTCTCATCACAACTGATAAGGATAACAAGGATAGGACATCTAGTTCTCATACCTTGCCAAGAGCTTTCCTAGTTATTAATTTACTTCCTTGCCATTTTATTTCCTTGTTCCTTATCTCAAAAACCCAAAAAGATACTATCTCATAACCAATAGTAACATACTTCCCTGCAATTCCTTGAGAGACGACCCGAGGTTTAAATAATTCGGTTTATTTTTATTGGGTTTGCTTAAGTGACAAAAAAATTTTTGTATGAAAAGATTCTTTGTTGGTTTAAAAACTATACTCGCAATGAGAATTCATTGAGGAATTCTAAACAAATTTTTGTATGAAAGGATTTTTGATGAACAAATTTTTTCTAGTAAAGAATTTACAATAAATTCTCGTTGCTAGCATAGTTTCTAAACCAACAAAGAATCCTTTCATACAAAAATTTGTTTGTCACTTAAGCAAACCCAATAAAAATAAACCGAAGTATTTAAACCTCTGATGACAAGTTATCATAGCCTATTTTAGCTAGTCTTTTTCTTTAATTTTCATTAGAATTTTGTACTTTCTTGAGCTACAAGCAAGCTAATTGAGTAGATTTTCATGTTTCCCTTGATTGAACCAACCATATATGAATTCATGCCATTTCATGAGGTTTTGTGCTATATTTGTTGCATATTATGAAAGAATGAAGATCTCATGATTTTGAGCATAGCTTTGATGAGTTTGGTTGATTAATGATAGGTGAAGAAAGCTTGGAGAAAGGTTGAAGCAAAGAGGAATGGCTAGAAGTGAAGAATGGAATAAGTGAAAATTGAACCAGAGGCATGAAGTTAGCCCCAACGTTAGCCCCCTAACTTGGAGGCTAACGTTGGGCATGAAAGATCACTCCCTGGACTCCCCACGTTTGAGCCAACGTTAGCCCCCTAACTTGGAGGCTAACGTTGGCAAGAGAAACTTAAAACTCATCCCTGGGCCAGCCAACATTTGCGCCAACGTTAGCCCCCTAACTTGGAGGCTAACGTTGGCACATGAGTTATAAAGGGGGAGAAGGCCAACGTTTGCGCCAACGTTAGCCCCCTAACTTGGAGGCTAACATTGGCACATGAATCACAAAGGGAGGGGCACCAACGTTTGCGCCAACGTTAGCCCCCTAACTTGGAGGCTAACGTTGGCACCACTAGCACTAAGCAAGGCCAACGTTAGGGTCAAAGTTAGACCCCTAACGTTGGCACCAACGTCCAAACCAGGGAATCATGCTTGCTGCTATGAAAAGTTAGGGTCAAAGTTAGACCCCTAACTTTGGCCCTAACGTTGGGACCAACTATGGCTAACTTCAAAACCGGTTCAATTGGGTCACTTCGGTTCTTCTTCAAACTTCAAGAGCAATCAACCAAGGCCTCTTTCAACCCAATTCCACCAAGAACAAAGGCCCAACTCAAGGCTTGAAGATCATTTTGGAAAGTGTATAAATAGGATAGAATTCAAGTTATTCGGGGAGCTTTCCTTTTGGAATTTTCATAATAGTATTCAGAGAGCTTTCCTTTTGGAATTTTCATAATAGTATTCGGAGAGCTTTCCTTTTGGAATTTTCATAATAGTATTCGGGGAGCTTTCCTTTTGGAATTTTCATAATAGTATTCGGAGAGCTTTCCTTTTGGAATTTTCATAATAGTTTTCGGAGAGCTTTTGAACTTTAATTTTCTTTGCTTTCATTGCTTTCATTTTCATTTACACTTTTGTCTTGGATCTTGGATTAGAGAATTGAAGAAATTCTGTTTCAATCTCAATCTTGGATCTCTCTGTTTCTTTATTGTTAAATTGAATTGAATTTACGGTTCATTGTTCTTCATCTCTTTTCTTTGCAATTTACAATTTCCTTGCTATTGTTCTTGTTGGATCTAGGAAGGCATTGAGATCTAGACTTAGTTTTCTAGTCTCTGGGTCCTGAGATCTGAATTTCTCATTTCAATTCCCTGTTTATTGCTTTTTCTGTTCATTTACTTTACTGCTTCAAGATCCGGTTCAATCCCAATTCCCTTTCCCTCTTCTGTTTGATGCAATTTAGTTTTTCCTTGTTTAAATTCTGCAAATCCATTCCCCAACTCCCTTTACATTTCAAGCAATTTATATTCCTTGCACTTTAAGATTCCGCAATTTACATTTCTTGCACTTTAAGTTTCTGCCATTTAATTTCTTGTTCTTTAAGTTTCAGCAATTTATCTCTTATTCCTTTTACTTCAATGCAATTTACATTCTGCAAGTCACACAATCATCAACCAAATCTTGATTCGCTTGACTAAATCAACCACTAAACTAAAATTGCTCAATCCTTCAATCCCTGTGGGATCGACCTCACTCCCGTGAGTTTTTATTACTTGATACGACCCGGTACACTTGCCGGTTAGATTTGTGATGTTTTATGAGAGATTCGTTTCTCATCAAAATATCTCATCAACCTCGGGTCGTCTCTCAAGGAATTGCAGGGAAGTATATTACTATTGGTTATGAAATAGTATTTTTTTTGGGTTTTTGAAATAAGGAACAAGGAAATAAAATGGCAAGAAAGTAAATTAATAACTAGAAAAGCTCTTGGCAAGGTATGAGAACTAGACGTCCTATCCTAGTTATCCTTATCAATTGTGATGAGAATTGTCCATTGCTCCCACTTAGTTAACTTCTAATTAGGAAGAAAAGTCAAGTGGGTTAATCAATTTGATTTTTCAAGTCCTAGTCAACTGCTAAGGAAAGACTAGCTTTAGAGGGATCCAAATCAACTAGAAACTTTTAATTATCAATCAACAAAGGAGTTTGATAACTCAAGAGTCTCCAATTACTCAACCAAAGCCAAGAGGAGAAAAGCCTACTCTAAAATCCAATCAATTATTTTATCAAATCCTTGGAAGGAACAACATAAAAATATAGAAAACTAGCAAAGAATATTAAATCCAAACAACCAATTGCAAACATCAATGACTCACAAATAATAGAAGAAGCAATAAATATGAAATACTTCAACTTGCATTAATAAGAAAATCAAATCTAACATGAGAGTTCAAAAACTAAAATGGATAAATAAATAAATCATCAAGAGAAGAGAACTAAAGTGCTAGACTAAATAAGAGTAGAAGAAAACTAAATTAAAGCAAAGTAGAAATCTGAAATTAAGAAAAGCTAAACCTAAAATCCTAAAACCTAGAGAGAGGAGAGAGCCTCTCTCTCTAGAACTACATCTAAAACCTAAAATTATGTGAAAGAAAGTTGTATGAATGAATAAATCATTCCCCCATTCTACAGCTTCTAATCTGTGTTTTCTGGGCCGAGAACTGGGTCAAAAGCCAGCCCAAAATCGCCCCCAGTGTCTTCTGCAATTTCTGCACATGGCGCATATCAGGCGTACGCGTGACGTACACGTACGCATACACAATCTATGGTTTGCTTGAAATGGATGGACAACTTAGAGCTATCTGCGGTTTTAAGAGTAAAAGGGAGATGGTTAGTGGTTGGCAACACAATCCTAGGTTCGTTATGGTTGGAAGCTCAAGGCCTAATTGCAAGGGTTGGTATAATTCTCAATTGATTGGGTCTAGGAGGATCTTTGGGTGCTTAAATGAGAATTCCAAGGCTAAACCACCCGAATGGAATCATGATGATCAACTTGAAGACGGGTGTGGAAACAAGATTTGGGATCCCGGCATACAAGAGGATCAACTTTGGGAGCTTGAAGCTTGGAAAGAACATCAAGGCTTGGTGAATTCACTTGGAGATGTTAGAGCTTATTGGAAGTCCAAGCATTGGTGAAAGTTTCAAGACGAGTTCAAGCATAAGCCACCATGACACGGAGCTCACCAAATGTCCAACTTAAGGACAGTAAATAAAAGTGCTAGGTGGGAGACAACCCACCATGGTATGATCTTTCCTTTTATTTGTTTTAATTTATTTCTGTCAATTTTAATTTACAGTTCTGCATATTTACTTTTATTTTGCATAAAAAAAGGAATCGACGCGCAAGCGTCTACGACGCGCACGCGTCGTGTGTGACTGCGCAACAAAGAGAAAACAAACAGAGAGTTGTGCTGGAACGACGTGGGAGGGGTGGCTGGCGCACAAGCCAACCCACACATACGCGTGTTGCACGCGTACGCGTCCCCTGCGTTTTTGCCAAGCCACGCATAAGCGTCCTTGATGCGTATGCGTGGGCTTGCCAATCAGCGTGAATGCGTGCTTGAACAGAGAGTTGTGATGCCATGGTGCTGGAGCCGTGCGGGTTCTCATGTGTACGCGTGACCGACGCTCGCGCGTCAGTGTTCATTTTCGGCCACCCACGCGTACGCGTGGGTGATGCCTATGCGTCACATGGCTAATTCAGTTTTCACGCTTATGCGTGATGCATGCGCGTGCGTCGTGTCCCGTTTCTCATTCCCTTCTCCTTTCTTCTGTCCTTTCTCCTTCTTTCTTCCTCCTTTCTCACTTTCTTCTTCTTCATTTCTTTAACTTCTCATCCTTATTCTCTTCCATTTATTTTACTTACTGCATTTGCATATTTTTTTCTTCTTTGCATTTTAATTTTGGTCATGTTTTTATTTCTACGTTTATTATTTTCTCCGTTGGTGTTAAATGTTCTTATTCAACTGTTATATCTTTTCTGGTATCATGTTGGTGCTTAGTGACTTGTTTTACACTGTTGGCTGATATTATTTATCTATTAATGCCAATCTTTTTTGATACCTGTGTTTCTTTTGCATTGACATGAATCTGTATTGTCTTTCATGACACACTCTCTCTTCGCCCTTTGTTGCAATTTTTGCACTATTGATATGCCATTTGCTTCTACTGTTTTCTCACTTGCATGTTGTAGCTACCATGTACTTGAGACTCTCGTTATTTGGCATTAACTCACCCATATTTTATTTGTTTTCTATCTTTGTTTCTGGGTTACTTTTCTTCCCTTTTCTCTTCTTTCAGGATGGCCTCCAGGAAGGGAACCGGAAGACGTTTCAATGGGGTGACAGACAAGTCCATCTGCACAATCTTTGGAGAAAAACATCAGTTGGAGTGACCTGTCTACTTGCACATCTTAGCATGCACCGGGACGGTGCAATCTTTAAGTGTGGGGAGGTCGATACCAACTTCCGTGGGTTAGTTATTTCCTATTTTAACACCAATATTTAATTTTCCTTGTTAAATTAGTTGTTGCATTTGCACGTTTGATTGCATGTTTGTTTGATTTTGTGCATGTTCTTCTACCACTAGTTAGTTGGAGTGATAAGTTCTTTTTCAAGACCCTTTTTATAGAATTTTACTAATTTAAATTAAAACTTTTTTTGTTAAACTTGTTTGAAGATTGTAATTTGGAACATGGTTTATAGCTAAGAACACACAACCTGTGAGATTTTGAGCTTAATTATATGGTTACATTATTTAACCATAATATTTTATTCTTGTATGTTCTCTTCTCTATGATTGTAATATATAGTTTGTTCCACTCTATATGTCCATTGTTTAGTGTATTTGCATGCATACATATGATTGAGGCCATCATTTGTTATTAGCTCACTTACCCCAAGTAGCCTACTGTTTCAATTACCTTTGTTTGCCACTTTGAGCCTTTTAATCTCCATTTATTCTGTATTTTACCACATCACTAGCCTTAAGTGAAAAAATAATTAATTACCTGATTTGAATCTTTGGTTAGCTTAAGGTAGTGTGTGTTAACTAAGTGTGGGGAATTGTGGAAACTTGGATTAATGGGAATGTGTTGTGTTTTTACTGACAAATATTGGGAATTTGGGTGCTTACTCATGTGAAACCAGAAAAACCATATGGCATTGATATGTTATGTTTTCATTCTTGTTAAAAAAAAGAAAGAAAAAAAAATAAATGAATAGGGGGTAAAACCATCCCAAATTTAAGTTCAATAAAAGCTCAATGCATATGTGATGGAATTAAAAATTGATACATGAATGTGATGCAAAAGTGGATTTTTGGGTAGCTAGGCATGATTTTAGAGTTATATAGAGTGTGTGTGTGTTAGGTGAGAACTTGGGTTAGTCAAAGATTCAGATTATAGCTCACTTGGCCATACATATATCCTTACCTTTACCTTAGCCCCATTACAACCTTGAAAATACCTCATGATGTTTGCATTTGTACATTAAATATTTGTTGATTGGTTAGATGAAGAACAAAGTTTTAGAAAGCATGACTAGAGAAGAGTAAAGTGGATTAACCCTAGACACTTGAGCGATTAGAGTGCATAAACACTTCTAGTAAGGGTTCAATGCTTGATTCTATGTTTTCTGCTTTCATGAGCTATCTTCTTACAAGTTTACTTATCTTTTATTGTGTGATTTGAATTAGTGGAATCTGATTTATGTTTGTCTTGGAGAACTTGTTTACTTTTAACCAAGTAGATAGAAACATCTTAGCATATAGTTGCATTCATATATATAGGTTGCATTTCATGAGTCTTACTTTCCCCATTCATTCTTTTGGTCTCCTTGAGCTTATCATGAGGACATGCTAATGTTTAAGTGTGGGGAGATTGATAAACCACTATTTTATGGTTTATCTTGTGCTAAATTGAGTGATTTTTATTAATTCTTTGCACACTTATTCATATAATTTGCATGATTTTACAAATTCTTCCCAATTTTGTTCTATAATTGAAAACTTGCTTCCTAAGCCTTTAAAGTGTGTATTTTTAATTCTTCTTTATACCATTCGATGCTGTGATCTGTGTGTTAAGTGTTTTCAGGCTATATAGGGCAGGAATGGCTTAGAGGATGGAGAGGAAGCTTGCAAAAATGGAAGGAACACAAGAAATAAAGGAGATGACCAGCGAAGATTGATGCGCACGCATGGCTCACGTGTGCGCGTGACTTGGCGCATTCAACAGCGACGCGTATGCGTGACAAGCGAAGTCGTACATTGTCGCATGCGCGTACTTGACAAATTTTTGTATGAAAGGATTTTTGATGAACATATTTTTGCTAGTAAAGAATTTACAATAAATTTTCGTTGCTAGTATAGTTTCTAAACCAACAAAGAATCCTTTTATACAAAAATTTGTTTGTCACTTAAGCAAACGTAATAAAAATAAACTGAAGTATTTAAACTTCGAGTCGTCTATCAAGAAATTGCAGGGAAGTATGTTACTATTGGTTATGAGATAGTATCTTTTTGGGTTTTTGAAATAAGGAACAAGGAAATAAAATGGCAAAGAAGTAAATTAATAACTAGAAAAGCTCTTGGCAAGGTATGAGAACTAGACATCCTATCCTAGTTATCCTTATCAATTATGATGAGAATTATCCATTGCTCCCACTTAGTTAACCTCTAACTATGAAGAAAAGTCAAGTGGATGAATTAATTTGATTCCTCAAGTCCTAGTCAATTTCTAAGGAAACACTAGCTTTAGAGGGATTCAAATCAACTAGCAACTTTCAATTATCAATCAACAAAGGAGTTTGATAACTCAAGAGTCTCCAATTACTCTACCAAATCCAAGAGGAGAAAAATCTAATTTAAAACCCTACCAAGCATTTTATCAAACACTTGGAAGGCATGATGAGGGAAAAAATGGTTCCACACAAACTCACCGGCAAGTGTACCAGGTCGCATCAAGTAGTAATAACTCACAAGAGTGAGGTCGATCCCACAGGGATTGATGGATTGAGCAACTTTAGAATGGTGATGAATTTAGTTAAGTGAATATTTGGTGATTTTGGTGAAATTCGATTTACAAGAACTAAATTGCAAGTAAACTAAAGTGCAGAATGAAAATTGGCAGAATCTTAAAGTGCATAAGAGGTAAATTGCAGAAACTTAAAGTGCCAGAAATTAAAAGAGCTGAAACTTAAATTGCAAGAAAAGTAGATAACTGAAACTTAAAGTGCAAGTAATTTAAATTGCTAAATCTAAACTGCTGAGAAACTTAAATTGCATGAACATTAAAAGGGATTTGGGTATTGGGAATCAAAACAGAACTCGAAAATGTAAATTGCAGTGAATTAAAGAACTCTCAGATAACAGAATTTAAATCAGGATTTCAAGACCAAAACAGGAAAGTGACATTGTAGAAGAATTAAAACAGAATAGAAACTTAGATCAAAGAGAAATTGACAATTGCAGAAGAATAACGAAAACAGAAAGAAATTTAGATCTCAATTGTTCTCTTAACAAAATAGGAAAAAGAAATTGCGGAGAAAGTAAAGACAGAAAGAAGAATTCAAATCGAATCTCAAATTCATAAAACTAGAAACAGAAAAATTAAAAGAAAACTCCAAGATGAAGAAATTCAGGAGAATTCTTCAATCCAAAGTCAAAAGACCCAAAACAGAAAGTAACAGGTGCAGAAAAGAGAAAGCAAAACAGAAAGAAAAATTTAGATCTGATCTTAATTCTAAAATTCTAAAATGAAAACTAAAAGCGAGCTCCCCTTGTGAAATCAAATTTCATCCTATTTATACACCTTCCAATTTAGTCTTCAAGTAATTGGAGTGGGCTTTGTGGCCTTGTATGAACTGGATCAAAGTGGCATTTGGTTACTGCTTCTAGGGGAACGTTGCGGTCTCAAAGTGAGCGCAGCGTTCATTCATCCACGCGTGCACGTCATTTTGCGCTTTTCGCTCACCGACGCGTACACGTCACGTATGCGTGCGCGTCACTGTCAGTCTTCAGCTCCAAACATGCTCGCACACCCCTTTCACGCGTACGCGTCGTTGATAGCGTTAACTTAGTGAGTGCTACATTGGCTTAATGAACGCTGCCCACGCGTGCGCGTCTTCCACGCGTGTGCGTGGGTAGCAAATAACAAGTCCATGCTTTAGCATCACTCACGCGTTCGCGTGATTCCTTCCAAATCCACCATCGACGTGTGAGCGTCAAGCACGCGTGCGCGTCATTTCCAGAATTTTTCCTTCATTTTTAAATCTTGCCCGAAAACGCTGAGTAATCAAATGTAGCGCTCTCTTCAAAACAAGCGCCAACCACTACCACGCGTATTCGTCATCCACGCGTACGCGTGGATCTTCAAAAATCCATCACTGACGCATAAGTGTTTGTTACGCGTGCGCGTCGCAAGTAAGCGTGGCGTTCATTATTTGAACGCAACGTTGCTCTGTACTGACCCTCTTTCTCTTCATTTTCTCACCTGTATTCAATCAAAATAGTAATCAAAGTCTCACCAAAACCATAAGAATTTGCATCATTCATATTAATTATTTAATTCTTGCATAAATCTCATGATTTTGCATATAATACATGATGTTTGATTGAATCATAATAATCATGAAATTTCACTCCAATCACTTACTTATTGTGCAAGAAAGTGCATAAAACCTAATGAAACAAATGAAAAATGCTTGTGAAACTAGCATAAGATGACTTGTCATCACAATACCAAACTTAAATCTTGCTTGATCCCAAGCAAGCACTAAAACATGAGAAGAAATGAGAAAAAAATAGAGAAGCCTATATGTCCTTATTTAGCAGGTAATTGAATTTGGTTCATGGGGTTTTATGCAGACAGAATGCAGCTCAATTATTATCAGCTTTCAATCAAGAAATGTCTCTTTGAGTGTTAACTAGAATTGCTGCTATAATGCCTTATTCTTTATTAATCCTTGTTAACTTTTTCTTTCTTTATTTTGCTTCAGAAGCTTGTTTTTCAATTGTAGCTAAGTGTTGCAGAAGCTTTTTGGCTCAATTCAACACCTATTTACTACAGACACTTAGCTCACAATTCATCCTGAGACATTGATGCTCAGCACCTCTTTGGGTCACTAAATGCTTTGTAATTAGGTTACTCTTGATGGTGGATTTTCGGTTGGTAATTCCAGATTAGTTAATCCAAGTTACCAAGTTTTAAAATACTCCTCAGAACCTAATAATCCAAGCAGATCCTAATACAATAGCATCACAGGTATGTGTTCTAAGGTCCAAGCTATTGGTGTCTAGCCTTCTTATCTGTTTCTTTCATTTTTGGTTGCCACTTCTTGGCTTTTCTTCCTTTCCTTTCTTGCTTTTTTTTCCAAGGATGATTATTAATTGAAAGCTTTACAACAGCAACTAAGTTCACACTACAAGGAGACATTCTATCCTGCAGCTTTTATTTTTAAGCTTACTAACTAATCAAGCAATTACCACCATAGAATTTTATTATCATTCCTACCACATTGGCCATTGACTTCCTTTTTCAACATTTTTCTCTTATTCATGCAAAGGGAAACAAGACACATATTCAAGTAAAGTGAGCGAGATAGACACTCTGGCTAGATCACTCAATTAATGATGATAGAAAACTAACAAAATGCAGATAATGGTAAACTTATCAAAAAGGGGTACAATCAAACTTCCAACTGAAACACAGAAAGATATAAACAGTTGAGTAACAATACAACCTTTTGGTATATTCTTGTTTAATCCTTCATCCTTCTTCTTAGCTATTGTGCTTTTCTTGCTGATGTTGCACAATCCTTCCAAAAAGTTGAATAGTTCTCTGCACTCGTAGTGGAAGTTGCTTGTCCTCCAAGCACTTGAAAAATGGTTAACATGCATGAATGTTTGTAGGCTTTTGAACTTACTTTGGTGTGTGAACACCAAACTTAGTCCCTTACTAATACCTCTTATGCAATAAATCAACCATATACATGAAACCTTCTGCCTTTGCTAAAAGGAGCAAAAACTAAAAACTAGAAAACAGACAATGGTTGAGTAGTTTCCCTGATTGTTTAGAGCTAATAACCATTTATGCAGTGGGTTGAAATGTGTTTTTAAATGAAATTTTTTGTGGAACACCAAACTTAGCCCCCTTCATTCACCCTTAAATTTTTTTTGGTGTGCAACACCAAACTTAGCTCCTTGCAATATAGATAAATCTACTTAACCCTTTTATTGAAATAGTTAGGAAAAGAAAACTACCTTTAGTTGGGTTGCGTCCCAACAAGCGCTTGTTTATCGTCATTAGCTTGAAGTCTTCCATTCTTTGTTCATCCCAACTCCTGAACACTCTCTTCTTTGTTCCAAGATCCTCCCAGATAATGCTTATCTCTTTGATCATTTGCTGTGATTATGTCCTTTGTTGCTTCATTCAAAAGTTCAAGGCTTCCATGTGGGAAAACCTTGGTTATCAGATAAGGGCCAGTCCATTTAGACTTAGTTTGCCAGGAAAGATCTTAAGCCTGGAATTATATAAGAGCACTTGCTGTCTTGGTTTGAACTCTCTTTTCAAGATTTTCTTGTCATGCCACTTCTTAGCTCTCTCCTTGTATATCTTTGCATTCTCATAAGCTTCTAATATGAATTCCTCTAGCTCATTGAGTTGCAATAGCCTTTTCTCTCCTGCTACTTGAGGGTCAAGATTGAGGAGCTTAGTGGCCCAGTAAGCTTTATGTTCTAACTCCACAGGGAGGTGACAAATTTGCCATAGATTAGTTGAAATGGTGACTTCCCAATTGGAGTTTTGAATGTTGTTCTGTATGCCCATAGAGCATCATCCAATTTTCTTGCCCAGTCTTTCCTTGTGATCCCCACTGTCTTCTCTAGGATTTTCTTTAGCTCCCTATTTGCCAATTCAGCCTGGCCATTAGTCTGAGGGTGATATGGTGTGGCTACTTTGTAAATTACTCCATATTTGTGAAGCAGCTTTTTCATCTGTCTGTTGCAAAAGTGGCTGCCACCATCACTAATTAGGCCTTTAGGCACCCCATATCTAGTGAAGATGTGTCTCTTAAGAAATTAAAGAACAATTGGTGCATCACACGTAGTTATTGCTATGGCTTCCACCCATTTGGAGACATATTCTACTGCCACCGGAATGTATTTGAAGGAATAGGATGGAGGAAAGGGGCCCATGAAATATATGCCCCAGAGGTCAAACAGTTCTACTTCCAAAATAAAATTTTGAGGTATTTCATTCCTCTTTGTCAACCCTCCAGCTCTTTGACATTCAATGCATTGGTGCACAAATTCTCTGGCATCCTTGAATATAGTTGGCCAATAAAACCCAGTTTGAAGCACTTTAGCTACTGTTCCTTCTGGCCCAAAATGTCCACCATAAGCTGAACCATGACAGTGGCACAATATGTCTCTCATCTCATTTTAAAGAATGCATCTTCGAATCATCCCATCTGGACACCTCTTGAACAAGAATGGCTCGTCCCACAAGAATTTCTTGGCTTTATTACACAGCTTCTTCACTTGTTATTTGGTAAACTCTTGAGGAATCTTCCTTCCCACCTTATAGTTTGCAATGTCAGAAACCCAAGGTGTCTGCTGGATTTGAAGAGGGTATTCATCTGGGAATTTTTCATTCACTGGTTGTGGTGTATCTTGGTTAGCTTCTTGTGATAGTCTTGACAAATGGTCTGCCACTTGGTTCTCATTCCCTTTCCTATCTCTCACTTCAATATCAAATTCTTGTAGCAGCAACACCCACCTAATAAGCCTTGGCTTTGAATCCTGTTTAGACATGAGATACTTGAGAGTAGCATGATCAATATATACTATAACTTTTGAACCAATCAAGTATTGTCTAAATTTATCAAATACATATACAATTGCCAAGAGCTCTTTCTCAGTGGTGGTATAGTTTTTCTGTGCTTCATTCAACACCTTGCTGGCATAGTATATAGCATGATGCAGCTTGTCTTTCTTTTGCCCCAATACAAAACCAATGGCAAAGTCACTTGCTCACACATGAGTTCAAAAGACAATTTTCAATCTGGAAATGTGATTATTGGTGCTGTAGTGAGTTTTCTTTTTAAAGTTTCAAAGGCATGCTTGCAATTGTCATCATAGATGAAAGGATTGTCAATCACTAGCAGATTGCTCAGTGGTTTGGCTATTTTTGAAAAATCTTTGATGACTCTCCTGTAAAAACCAGCATGTCCAAGAAAACTTCTTACTGCTTTCACATTAACAGGTATAGGAAGCTTTTTAATGATTTCTATTTTCGCTCTATCAACTTTTATACCCTTGGTTGAGACCTTATGCCCAAGAACAATGCCCTCTGGTACCATAAAATGGCATTTTTCCTAATTCAAAACTAGATTTGTTTCTTGGCATCTTTTCAATACAAGGGTTAGATGTTGCAGACAAGTGTCAAAAGAGTTACCAAAGATAGAAAAGTCATCCATAAAAACTTCTAAAAATTTTTCTACCATGTCAGAGAATATGGAGAGCATACACCTTTGGAATATTGCTGGAGCATTGCAGAGCCCAAAAGGCATCATTCTGTAAGCAAACACTCCAAATGGACAGGTGAATGAGGTTTTTTCTTGGTCCTTGAGGTCTACCACTATTTGATTGTACCCAGAATACCCATCCAGTAAGCAGTAATAGGCATGGCCAGCCAATCTTTCCAGCATCTGATCAATGAATGGGAAAGGAAAATGATGTTTCCTTGTAGACTCGTTCAGTCTTCTATAATCTATGCACATCCTCCACCCAGTCAGTGTCCTTGTAGGGATTAACTCATTCTTCTCATTGAAAATGACAGTCATCCCCCCTTTCTTTGGTATAACTTGGACCGGACTTACCCAAGTACTATCAGAGATTGGGTATATAATTCCAGCATTCCACAGCTTCATCACCTCTTTTTGAACCACTTCCTTCATGGCTGGGTTAAACCTTCTTTGAGGCTGCACCACAGGCCTTGAGTCTTCCTCCAGCAAGATTTTATGCATGCAGATGGCAGGGCTTATGCCCTTGATATCATCAATCGTCCATCTCAAAGCTGTCTTGTGAGATTTCAGTACTTCAATTAGCTTTGTTTCTTTTTCCATGTTTAAGGAAGAATTGATGATCACTGGCAGGGCCTCTTTTTCTCCAAGAAATACATACTTGAGATGAGGGGGGAGAGGCTTTAATTCTTGTTTTGGCCTTTCCTCTGTCTTGCCTTCGAAGAAGATTTCTGCTGCTCTTTCTTCTATGATGTCTTGTTCCACTTCTGTTTTCCCTTCTTATTCTTCCTGATCATTGGCTTCAATTAACTCCCCCTCCACTTCTTCTACCATTTCTACCCTCGTATGCTTTTCCTTCTCAGGGGGATGTTGCATAGCTTTAAAGACATTGATGATCATCTTTTTATCATGCACTCTAAGGGTCATTTCACCTTTTTCGACATCAATAATAGCTCTTATTGTGGCTAGAAATGGTCTCCCCAAGATGATTGAATTATGTCATTCTTCTTCCATATCCAAGATGACAAAGTCGGCAGGGAAGATAAACTCTCCAATCTTTACCAATAAATTTTCTACAACTCTATTTGGTATCTTAAGTGATCTGTCAGCCATTTGAAATGACATTCTGGTGGGTTTGACTTCCTCTATTGCAAGCTTTTTCGTTAGTGAGAGGGGCATCAAATTGATGTTGGCTCCTAAGTCACAGAGAGCTTTTTCCAAAGTCATGTTGCCTATGGTGCAAGATATGATGAAACTCCCAGGATCCTTGAGTTTTGGTGGGAGACCTTTTTGAATCACTGCACTGCACTCTTGTGTTAGAATCACTGTCTCCTTCTCATTCCATCTTTTCTTCTTATTGATGAGCTCTTTGAGGAATTTTGCATATAGAGGCATATGCTCCAATACTTCAGCAAGTGGGATGTTTATTTCCAGCTTCTTAAAAACTTCCAGAAATTTGGGAAACTATTGATCCTTGAGCTCTCTTTGCAATCTTTGAGGGTATGGCAGAGGAGGTATGTAGTGTTTAACTTCCTTCCTCTGTTCCTGTGGAGGCTCTATCATGACTTATTTTCCCTTCTTTGAAGCTTGAGACGCTTCATCCTTCTTTCTGAGCTCTTCCTGGTCCTTCTCTTTGATTGTTACTTCTTCCTTGCTGTTGGCCTTATCATCCTCTGCTGGCTTCTTGTTAGCTTCTTTGTTATTCTCCAATATCTTTCCACTCCTAAGTTGAATTGCTTTACATTCTTCCTTGGGGTTGAGAATAATGTCACTTGGTAGTGCATTGGTTGGTCTTTCAGCTGTTGTTTGCTTGGACAATTGTCCAATTTGTCTTTCCAGGTTCCTTAGTGAAGCTCCATGGTTCTTGTTGGCCAATTCTTGATGCTTGATCATTTTCTCTATCATCATCTCCAAGTTGGAGATTCTTTGGGATTCTTGGGGCGGTTATGGTTGAGTGTGAGATGTAGATGGGGAATGAAAGTTGTTTTGGTTAGTTGATGGGTTATTGGGTAGATAGAAGTTGGATTGGGGTTGATTGTTTTGTGATTTTCTGTATGGCTTTTGTGAGTATTTTGGTGGTTTTGGTGGTTTGTGTTGCAGAAGTTATTTTGGTTGGAGTTTCTTTGCCAAGGTTGCTGGTTCTGGATTTCTCCCCATTTCAGATTGGGGTGGTTTCTCCAAGATGAGTTGTAAGTGTCTCCATGGAAATTATTTGGTCCAGAACCTTGATTGTGCATGTACTGCACTTGTTCAGGCTGCTACTCTTCATAGCTTTCCTCCTGCTGTCCCCACACCACTGGTGGTTGATTAGTTGTGTTCACTGCTACAAGTTGTAATCTATCTATCATCTTTGTCATCATTTCAATTTGCTGTTGAAGCTGCTGGTGTATGAGTTTATTCTGAGCTAATATTGTATCAACTCCTTCAAGTTCAAACACACTTTTCTTTGGAGCTGCTTGCCTTTCAGAGGAGTAGAAGTACTCATTGTTGGCACCATGTCTATAAGATCATGTGCCTCTTGAGCAATTTTCATCATTTGCAAGGATCCTCCTGAAGAATAATCCAAAGCTTTCCTTGAAAGTAGGGACAAGCCTTCATAGAAATTCTGCAACTCCACCCATTCACTGAACATTCCTTCTGGACACCTTCTGATCAAAGCCTTATACCTCTCCTAGGTTTCATACAATGATTCTCCTTCTAGCTGTCTGAAGGCTTGCACATCTGTTTTTAGCTTAATGACTCTTTGGGGTGGATAGAATTTGGCTAGAAATTTGCTAACTAAATCATCCCAATTGGTGATGCTTTCTTTAGGAAAGGTTTCTAACCAATGTGTGGCTTTGTCTCTCAATGAAAATGGAAATAGCAAGAGTTTATAGATGTTAGGGTGGACTCCATTAGATTTGACAGTGTCACAAATTCTCAAAAATACAGAGAGGTGTTGGTTTGGGTCTTCAGCAGCACTTCCTCCATATTGACAATTATTCTGAACCAAGGTAATCAATTGAGGCTTGAGTTCGAAGTTATTAGTATGGACATTAGGGGTTAGGATGCTGCTCCCACGATTCCTTGGGTTGGGGATAGTGTAAGAGGCCAAAACTCTTCTCTGAGGCTGACCATTGTTGTTGGCCACATCCTCAGGTGGATTTGGGATATTACCCTCCATCTCTTGATCCTCTTCTTCTGATTCTTCTCCTCCAATAACACATTTCCCTCTTGCTTCTCTTCTTCTTCTCAAAAATGTTCTCTCTGGTTTAGAATCAAAAAAGGTGGATTCACGTCTTCTCCTTCCTAGCATACAACACAGACAAAACCAAAAAACTAAAATAAAACACTCTACTGATAGAGCGTGGTTAAGGTTAGTTAAAACAAAATCTCAAACAGTTAAAATTCTCAACAAAAACAAAGAAAAAATGCTTAATCTAGATTATCACCTACTTAATCATTGTCAATCTAAATCAATCCCCGGCAACGGCACCAAAAACTTGATGAGGGAAAAAACAGTTCTACACAAACTCACCGGCAAATGTACCGGGTCGCATCAAGTAGTAATAACTCACAAGAGTGAGGTCGATCCCACAGGGATTGATGGATTGAGCAACTTTAGTATAGTGATAAATTTAGTTAAGCGAATATTTGGTGATTTTGGTGAAATTCGATTTACAAGAACTAAATTGCAAGTAAACTAAAGTGCAGAATGAAAATTGGCAGAATCTTAAAGTGCAGAAGAGGTAAATTGTAGAAACTTAAAGTGCAAGAAATTAAAAGAGCTGAAACTTAAATTACAAGAAAAGTAAATAACTGAAACTTAAAGTGCAAGTAATTTAAATTGCTGAATCTAAACTACTGAGAAACTTAAATTTCATGAACATTAAAAGGGATTTGGGTATTGGGAATCGAAACAGAACTGGAAAATGTAAATTGTAGTGAATTAAAGAACTCTCAGATAACAGAATTTAAATCAGGATTTCAGGACCAAAATAGGAAAGTTACCTTGCAGAAGAATTAAAACAGAATAGAAACTTAGATCAAAGAGAAATTAATAATTGCAGAAGAATAGCAAAAACAGAAAGAAATTTAGATCTCAATTGCTCTCTTAACAAAACAGGAAAAAGAAATTGCGGAGAAAGTAAAAACAGAAAGAAGAATTCAGATCGAATCTCAAATTCATAAAACTAGAAACAAGAAAATTAAAAGAAAACTCCAAGATGAAAAAATTCAGGAGAATTCTTCAATCCGAAGTCAAAAGACCCAAAACAGAAAGTAACAGATGTAGAAAAGAGAAAGCAAAACAGAAAGGAAAATTTAGATCTGATCTCAATTCTAAATATCTAAAATGAAAACTAAAAGAGAGCTCCCCTTGTGAAATCAAATTTCATCCTATTTATACACCTTCCAATTTAGTCTTCAAGTATGGAGTGGGCTTTGTGGCCTTGTATAAAGTGGATCAAAGTGGCATTTGGTTGCTGCTTCCAGGGGAACGTTGTATTCTCAAAGTGAGCGCAGCGTTCATTCATCCATGCATACGCGTCTTTGATGCGTGCGCGTCCTTTTGCGCTTTTTGCTCACCGACGCGTACATGTCACGTACGCGTGCGCGTCACTGTCAGTCTTCAGCACCAAACATACTCGCGCGCCCCTTTCACGCGTACGCGTCGTTGATAGCAAATAACAAGTCCATGCTTCAGCATCACTCACGCGTTTGTGTGATTCCTTCCAAATCCACCATCGACGTGTGTACGTCAAGCACGCGTGCGTGTCGTTTCCAGAATTTTGCCTCCATTTTTAAATCTTGCCCGGAAATGCTGAGTAATCAAACGTAGCGCTCTCTTCAAAATGAGCGCCAACCACTACCATGCGTACGCGTCATGCACGCGTGCGCGTGGGTAGCAAATAACAAGTCCCTGATGCGTAAGGGTCCGTTACGCGTGCGCGTCGCAAGTGAGCGTGGCGTTCATTATTTGAATGCAACGTTGCTCTGTACTGACCCTCTTTCTCTTCATTTTCTCACCTGTATTCAATCAAAACAGTAATCAAAGTCTCACCAAAACCATAAGAATTTGCATCATTCATATTAATTATTTAATTCTTGCATAAATCTCATGATTTTGCATATAATACATGATGTTTGATTGAATCATAATAATCATGAAATTCTACTCCAACCACTTACTTATTGTGCAAGAAAGTGCATAAAACCTAATGAAACAAATGAAAAATGCTTGTGAAACTAGCATAAGATGAATTGTCATCAAGGCACAACATAAAAGCATAGAAAATCAATAAGAGATAATAAAATCCAAACAACCAATTGCAAGCATCAATGATAACAAATAATGGAAGAAGCAATAAACATGAAATACCTCAAATTGTATTAAATAGAAAATCAAATATAACATGAGAATTCATAAACTAAATTCGCAACAAAAAGTAATCAACAAGGAAAATAAATAAACTAAAATGCTAGAACAAATAAGAGTAGAAGAGAAACTAATTTGAAATAGAGTAGAAATCTAAAATTGAAAATAGCTAAACCTAAGAACCCTAAAACCTAGAGAGAGGAGAGAGCCTCTCTCTCTAGAAAACTACATCTAAAACCTAAAATTATGTGAATGAAAGTTTTTTGAATGAATCTATGATTTCTCCATTCTGCAGCTTCTAATTTGTGTTTTCTGGGCCGAGAACTGGGTCAAAAGCTTGCCCAAAATTGCCCCTAGGGTCTTCTGCAATTTCTGCACATGGTGCATGTCACGCGTACGCGTCGGTCACGCATACGCATCGATGGTTCTTTTCATGTGTCACGCGTATGCGTCAGGTACGTGCACGCGTCGATGTATGACTTCGTTTGTCACGCGTGCGCGTCGATCTTCGCTGGTCATCTCCTTTGTTTCTTGTGTTCCTTCCATTTTTGCAAGCTTCCTCTCCATCCTCTAAGCCATTCCTGCCCTATATAGCTTGAAAACACTTAACACACGGATCACGGCATCGAATGGTATAAAGAGGAATTAAAAATACACACTTTAAAGGCTTAGGAAGCAAGTTTTCAATTATAGAACAAAATTGGAAAGGATTTGTAAAACCATGCAAGTTATATGAATAAGTGTGCAAAGAATTGATAAAAACCACTCAATTTAGCACAAGATAAACCATATAATAGTGGTTTATCACTCATATACTGCTCTTAGCCCGGATTTCTATGGGAATAGCATTGTTGTACCCCATGTTGCTATAAACAATTTTGAGCTGATGGTTTAGTTGATTTCTCTAGTGCAGTAGAATTGCCAGTTTCACGGACTCCCGCAGGAATATCCAAATCTGTTTATTTCTAATTTCTTGCAGATCTGTGATATTGTGAAGACTAATGGAGTCTATCCTGATGTCTAAAGCTACTTCTCTTCCCATATTCTATACGGGACTGAGCTAAACAATGGCTTGACACTCAGCCCAAGGAGAGCTTGGATACTTGGGATAAGGTGGTCAACAGATTTCTGACCAAGTTCTTTCCACCTTAGACACTGACTAAGCTGAGGATGGATGTTCAGACATTCAGGAAGAGAGAGAGGGTAAGTCTCTCTATGAAGCCGGGAAAAGGTACAAGTTGATGCTCAGGAAGTGTCCTTCTGATATGTTCTCAAACTAGATTCAATTACAGATATTCTAAGATGGAGTTTCTGAGATTGCCAGAATGTCTCTGGATAATTCTGTAGGAGGGTCACTCCACATGAAAAAGACCCCTGATGAAGCTATGGAGTTGATTAAGATGGTTTCTAACAACCAGTATTTATACTCTTCTTAAAGAACCACAATAAAGAAGGGAGTCATGGAGTTGGATGCCTTAGATGCTATTCTTTCTCAGAACAAGGCTATGTCTCAGCAAATTAATGCTATTACACAACACTTGAGTGGAATGCAAGTTTTAGCTGCCAGTGCTCAAGACACTTCCTATGACATGAGTGATGGCTTCCTTCAAGGTGAGAATTATGAGTATGGCCAGTTCATCCCTGAATTACATGGGTAATTCCTCTAGACCCTCCAACAATGACCCTTTTTCGAAGACATATAATCAAGGGTGGAGGAATCATCCTAACTTTGGGTAGAGAGACCAATCTCAGAGGCAACCGAACTTCAATAATGCTCAAGGCGGTTATAATCAGAATAGTTTTAACAACTATAAATTTCAAGCTTATCAACCACAGCAAGCACCCTCTCAACCGTAGAATAACCCTGACTTAACCTCTATAGTTGCAGAACTCTCCAAGAATAGTCATAGTTTTATGTAGGACACTAGAGCCTCACTCAGAAACTTGGAGATGCAAATGGGTCAGTTGAGCAAGAAAATACCTGAGAGGCTGCCTAACACTCTCCCCAGTGACATAGTGTCTAATCCAAGTGAAGAATGTAAGGTTATCAGCTTGTAAGTGGATCAGTGACAGATGAGAAGGCATAGGTTAGAGAGGAGCCGGTTGAAAAAGAAGCTCCAGAGAATGCAAAGGAGGAGGTAGAGCACACCTAGTTACGTGTGTACGCAAAACCCACACTATTTCGTACAATAGCAACAGTACCAGCAAGTGCACAGGGTCGTCCAAGTAATACCTGAGTGAGTCAGGGTCGATCCCATAAGGATTGTGGCTTGAAGAAAGCTATGGTTGTCTTGCAGGTCTTAGTCAGGCAGAATCAGAAGGTTGTTATAAAGTACGATGATCATGAAACTATGAAAGGAATAAGCGATAGGGTTAGATTGAGAGTTGGAGTTGCTTTGTCTTTCTGAAGTAACTCTGGTACTACCGTCTTCTTTGCTTGTGAATGATCTTCTTCTATGGCAGGCTGTAAGTGATCAAAGCCACGCTAATGGTCTTTGATCTCCTCTACTACAGAATGAACGCCAGGGCCCTTGGTATCCAATCTAATGGAGGATGAAGCACATAGCAATCCATTCTCTTGACAATCCTACTCAAAACTCCATAGACAAGGTAGAATCTTTCGGATCAGAGAATGCTGCTTCTTGGATCTAGCCTATACCACGAAGACCTTAATATCCCCAGAGATCGGTGATGCATGGAAACTTGTCTCTCAACAAATTTCCTTCAGCAAGTATACCGAATTGTCGTCAAGTAAAAACTCACAATAGAGTGAGGTCGAATCCCACAGGATTGATTGGTCAAGCAACTTTAATCAGAGGAATGTTCTAGTTGAGCTAAGCAGAAATTGAGTTGAGAATTGCAGAAAAGTAAATGGCGGAAAAGTAAATAACTAAAAATGTAGTTGCTGGAAGTAAATGGCAGAATGTAAATAACAGAAAGTAAATTGCAAAATCTTAAATAGGGGTTTGGGAAAATGAACATAAATGTAAATGGCAGAAAGTAAAGAGAATGGGTAAGATCAGAAATGGGGGATTCATTGGGCTCAGGAGATGTTGTATTCTCCGGATCAAGTTCATTCTCATCTCTTCCTCAATCAATGCATTCATTGATCTCCTTGGCAATCTTAAGTGATTGGATTCCAATTCCTTGGCAACCCACTCTCTCAAATCTTGATCAATAGCCAATTTCTTGGTCTAATTACTCATGAGAAGAGATGAAGTATGGTCACTGATTATACCACATGCATTCCCAAATCAAAATGTTGGTAGGATTATATGTCACTATATCCATCCAAACTCCAATTTGGTCCAACATGAGAAAGCATTTCTAGCATGATCTCTTCATTCCTCTTTCAAGGTCCGAAGAGATCCAAGTATGAATAGCTTCTTTTCCAAGACAACTACCCAATTGGATGAAGATCGAAAACCTTCTAGTAAAATCAAGAGAAAAGAAAGAAGAAGAATAATGAAAATTATTATTGATCCATCAAATTACAACAGAGCTCCCTAACCCAATGAAAGGGGTTTAGTTGTTCATAGCTCTGGGAATGGAAAGCATAAATGAAAAGTACATTCTCAAAATAAAACTAGAAGTTACAGAGAAAGTAAAATATACAGAGTGTAATTCTCCAAAATGCCAAAAGCTCTCTACTAGTTTAAAACTACTCCTATATATACTACTCTTCTGATCTTCTAGTTGGTTCTTCAAGTATTGGATATGGACCTTTGATCTTGAGTGGAAGCAGTTATAGTCTTTAGTGGGCTCATCTTTGCTTGCAGAAAAAGTGTGAGTTAGGCATGGACGTTAGTTAGGACGTTAGTGGTGTTAACATTAAGTGAAGATGTGGGTTTGAGAATATTAGTGACGATCACCTTTTTCACTAACGTTCTAAGCCAAAAACGATCCACGTTAACTTCAACGTTAGTGGCACTAATGTGACCACTAACGTTGCCTCTTGGTCCTTCGCAAACGTTATTGGCATTCACATTTTCCAATAACGTTACTTATTGCTCCTTTTCCCCACGTTAGAGTTCACGTTAGTATAACTAACGTGACCCTTAACGTGGGCATGCCTAAGCTTCGAGAGTGTTAGTGAAACTTACATTTGTCACTAACGCTTCAAACACCCCTTCTTCCCACGTTAGTGCCTCACGTTAATTGCATTAACGTGACCACTAACGTGGTGGTGATTGCCATCTCCAACGTTAGTGACAAAAGTGAGTGTCACTAACGTTGGCCCATCATTTCTTTCCTCCGCGTTAATGTAATTAACGTGGTAACTAACGTGGGCAATATTGGCTTAGTCCAACGTTAGTGACAAAGGTGAGTGTCACTAACGTTAGCGATTCCTTGCTCCTCCCATGTTAGAGTTCATGTTAATGTAATTAATGTGACTCTTAACGTGGCCAATTGTGCCCTTTTGGAACGTTAGTAGTATTCACTTTTACCACTAACGTTGGAGCTTCTCTTTTCCTCCACGTTAGCTTCCACGTTAATGTAATTAACGTGGCCACTAACGTGGGCTATGATGGCTTTCGAAGGCATTATTGGTGATCACTTTTTCCTTTAACGTTTCAAGCTAGCTCCCATTCCACGTTAGTGGTCACGTTAGTTAGACTAACGTGGCTCTTCCTTGCTTTCTTTGTCCTGAAATCAAGCAAATAAAGTGCATTAAAGCTTGGTTCTAAATCATGAGATCATGCATCATCCATTTTATCATTCAATTCATGCATAATTCTCATGAAATCATGTAAAGTTCACAATGTTTGCTTGAACCAAGATGTAAGTGAATATCTACCCAAAACTTGCTTATTTACTAAGAAAATGCATGAAACTACCCTAAAACAGTAAAGAAAAGGTCAGTGAAACTGGCTAAAATGCCCTGGCATCAATCGGCTGAACTGATGTCTCAAGAAGTCCCCAACGAAATCGTGGATTAACCGTCTGAGAGATGTAAATACATAACTGTTGGTTCGTGCTTTTCGGCCAAGTATTCACACGAACCCAAATAGACGCGGGTGTTTGTCAGGCACGTTCGTCTTGATGTGATGAACAGAGCCAATTTGTCAGATTGTCCTGTTCATCACGATGAAGATCGGGATATACATCTTAGAGATAGATCAGACACGGATCGAAGAAGAAGAAATAGTATTTTTATTAATTCATAGGACTCAGCTGGGCTCCTCCCTTCAACCTAGGAGGTTTAGAAACTCATACTGAAAATAAAATACAAAGATAAAAACGTAAAAATGGCAAACCTCCCTCCCAGAGGAGGAGCGAGGTGCCCAAGGTCGAAAATGATGATAAAGATTGTCGTCCTCCTCTAATTACATAAGTTTAATCCCATAAATAGATGACTAGTAGGGTAAAACAGTCTATTTAGTGCTAAAATCCACTTCTGAGGCCCACTTGGTGAGTGTTTGGGCTGAGATTTGATGATATCCACGTGTATTGAGGTTTCTTAGGCGTGGAATGCCATCTAGGGGTCCTTTCTGGGCCTTTGGACATTGGGCTCTGCTCTTTGGACGCTGGAAGTCTGGAAGAGTGCAGGTAGCTGGTGTTGGATGCCAGTTTTGGGCCTTATAATCTGAAGCAAAGTATGGGCTATTATATATTGATAAAAACTCTGGAAGTCAGCTTTCCATAGCCATTGAGAGCGCTCCATTTGGACTTCTGTAGCTCTAGAAAAGCTCTTCTGAATGCAGGCAGGTCAGATCTGGACAGCATCTACAGTGCTTTCTCTGTCTCTGAATCAGACTTCTGCTCCAGCTCCTCAATTTCAGCCAGAAAATACCTGAAATCACCCAAAAATACAAAAACTCATAGTAGAATCCAAAAATGTGATTTTAACACTAAAACCTATAAAAACTTAGTGAAAACTAACTAAAAACTATTTGAAAATGATGCCAAAAAGCGTATAAAATATCCGCTCATCAACACCCCCTCTAGACATCCAGATAACCCCTTTCCGGTCACTATTTAGACACATCCGGCGTTGCCTAAGGCACCTGAACACAAGCCGAAAATTTCATATCCTCAGAAACTCCAAAAGGAGACCAAGGACAAGCAATTTTCAAGGTTCTTGGAAGTCTTTAGAAAGTTGTAGATCAATATTCCTTTTGCTGAGGTTTTGGAGTAAATGCCTCTCTATGTCAAGTTTATGAAGGATTTAATTTCCAAGAAGAGGGGAGATAAAATAGTGGTCCTGACCAAGGAATGTAGTGCAATAATTCAGAGCACATTGCCAAGGAAGATGCCAGATCCAGGGAGCTTTGAGATCCCATGCACTATTGGGAGCACAATTTTTGACAAAGCCTTATGTGATCTGGGTGCAAGTATGAACTTAATGCCCTTGTCTGTAATGAAAAAGCTGTAAATTGAAGAGACACAACCAACAAGGATAGCATTACAAATAGCAGACATGTAACACCCTAATTACCCTAAGCCTTACCTTATGTCGTAAAGCAAAGGATAATTAAAGGCCACGACAATTCTAAGGCTTATATATATATATATATATATATATATATATATATATATATATATATATATAGAAAAAGATAGTAATTCTAGAAGCCCAATGAAGAAATAAGCTCAAGAATAGAGTTTCAAAAGCACAAAACATTCACCTGAAGCTAAAATCATAAAGGTACTAGCCTCAGCCCGCAGAGTTTATGCCGACTAGTTATACACAGACATACAGAGTTTTGAAAGTTAAAACAGTATACAACATATCTCTCTCAAAGTGAGCCTCTAAGGCAAATATAAATACAAAAGTGAGAGTACTAAACAAAATATCCAAAATGACTCCAAAATGGGATAAGGATCCTCCGCTCTGTCACCATCAAGTAACTCACCGAGGTAGGTTACGACCTACATCTGAAAAATAACAACAGAATTTGGTAACCGGAGGTTCTTAGTATGGTAACAGTGCCCAGTAATGTAAGATATAAGATTCCGAGATGCCAGAGGCAATCCTAGAACTTCACGTCAAGCATAGTATTCAAGCTTATAAAACAGATAAATAAATCCTTAAACAGGTCAACTAACTTGGGGAATTTCTAAACTATCAGTTCACCGCTGTCCCACAGCCATCACCAGCCTAACCTCTATGCGATCCCATTGCCACCGCCTTTCGAACCTCCTCAATCCCAGTAGAAAACACAAGTAATTCATACAAGCAAAGCACAAGTAATTATCATGTATCGCAAGTAAAGCAAGAAGCAATTAGACATGTTATACAATTAGGCAAACAATGCAAGTTGGCAAAGTGATAAACCACTATTTTATGGTTTATCTTATGTTTAATTGAGTGGTTTCATCAAGTCTTTACCGACTTATTCATATGATTTGCATGATTTTATAATCCCTTCCTAGTTTTGTGCTATGGTTGAAAACTTGCTTCCTAGAGATTTTTAATTTGTATATTTTAATTCTCCTTTATACCATTCGATGCCGTGATCCGTGTGTTAAGTGTTTCAGGCTTTATAGGGTAGGAATGACTTAGAGAATAGAGAGGAAGCTTGCAAAAATGGAAGGAACACAAGAAACTAAGGAGATAACCAGCGAGCATCGACGCGCACGCATGGCTCACGCGAGCGCGCGATATGGAGAAATTTGTAGCGACGCGTGCGCGTGCCTGATGCGTACGCGTGGATTGGAGTTTGCCCAAAGACGCGCACGCATGACTGACGCGTACGCATGACACGCCAAAATGACCAGTGTCGCGGACACGTGATTGACGCAGACGCGTGACATGCGCGATTTGCAGAAATAACAGAAAATGCTGGGGGCAATTTTAGGCCGGGTTTTGACCCAGTTTTCGGCCCAGAAACATAGACTAGAGCCAGGGAATGTGGAGAGACACAAGAGACATTCTCATTAGCATAGTTTTAGTTTTTAGATCTGAATCTAGAGAGAAATTACTCTTCCTCTAGGTTTTCTTTTACATTCATAGTTTCATAGTTTATTGCTTTCGCTTTGGATATTGAAGAGTCATCACCTCCGTTGAAGATACTATTCTAGTTTGTTTCCTTACTCTTTTATTTATTCTATATTCTTAATTCTTGTTTAGAGTTACAATTGGATTATTTTCATGGATTGTTAATGCATAGGATTACTTTTATTTTTAATTAAATTGAAGTTATTGTCTATCATGTCTTTCTTTTATTCCATTTTTAATTCTATGCAAGTAATTCTCATGTCAATGGAGTAGATTCCCAACTTTACGTGGGGGTTGATTAAAAGGAGACACTTGAGTTGGAATGCTCAAGTGATTAGTTAAATTAGAAGTTGTTGGCTAATTCTGTATTTTCTAACGCTAGACCTTTCCAAGGGAGAGGACTAGGATTTGCGAATAAGAGTTAGCTCAATCATTTGACTTTCCTTTATTTAGTAAGGGTTAACTAAGTGAAAATAACAACCTCTTTATACTACACTTGAGAGAATTCCAACAAGCATAGAACTTCCAATTAATCATTCCCCCAGTCAAGGCCTTTTATTTTGAATATTATAAATCTCTTTTAATTTTCATTGTTTTAATTTACAATTATTTATTTGCTCATTGCCCAAACTCAAAATTACCCAGAAAACTCCTGATTAATAAATTAGCACCTCTTTGTTAACTCATTGGGAGACGACCTGCGACTTATACTCCCAGAGTCCCAGTATTTTTATTCTAAACTTTTGTGACAACCTTTCTAAATTGATGAGGCAGATTTTTTCTAGTTAAGAGCTATACTCGCAACGTATTTCCTATATTGAATTCTTAATTGGCTGAATTCCGCCTTGCCATCAATTTTTGGTGCCGTTGCCAGAGAGTTGTAATTGTGTGCTAAATTATTAATTAGTGTACATATTTTTAATTTTCGCGTATTTTATTTTATTTTATTACCATGAGTTGTATGTTTCTTTCATTGAATGACGCGTTCACTGCCTGATCCGAGCTTAGCCGCATTTGATCTTGAAATTGAAAGAACTCTTTCACATATTAGGTAAGCTCGGCGTCGGTTAGCCTCTGAGGGTGGTGAAGTGATTGTTATCGATTCACCAGTCGCATTTGAGAGCGAATCTGAACTGCCATCTGACGAAGAAATAAGCTCCTTTACTACTGATTCAGTTGATCCACGTGCAGATAATATGGCAGCACCTAGGAGGATTACTCTCCAGGAAGCTGGAGCCCCAGATTTTACTCTGCAACTGTATCAAGTGTGTCATCCAAATCTGGCTACAGATTTTGAACTGAAGACCGCACTAATCAACTTGATGCCCAAGTTTCATGGCTTACCTGCTCAAGAGCCTATCAAGCACCTCAGGGATTTTCAGACAACCTGTTCTATTGTTAGGCGTCATGGTGCAAATGAAACTTCTATTCTGTTAACTGCCTTCCCGTTTTCTCTTGAGGGAAAGGCGAAGGAGTGGTACTACTCCCAACCTGAAGCAACTGTCACCAACTGGGATACGCTCCGGAGAGAATTCCTGGAAAAATACTTTCCAGCTAAAGTTACAGATAGATTGAGAAAAGTGATATCCTGCATCGTTCAAGGTGAATCAGAAACTCTTCTATGTACTGGGAGCGCTTAAAGAACCTTCTGGACGCATGCCCCCACCACATGATTGACAAGTTAGTATTGATCAGCTACTTCACTCAAGGCATGAAGCCTCGGGATAAGACTACACTAGATGGTGCTAGTAATGGTTCTCTGAAAAAGTACAAGACCGCAGATGAAGCATGGCAACTGATCAGCGATCTAGCTGAGTCTACTCGGAATCACAGGCACAGGAACAGCCACTCAAAGACTGTTCCAGAGGTTTCCTCTAGCAATGAGACTACTACCGTTACACAAGCTATATGTGAAATGACCAACCTACTGAAGTAGATGCAGTTGAATCAACAACAACAACAACAATAGTCTCCCCCACCACAACAAAGCCAACAGCTGGTCCTCCAAAAAGTATGCGAAATATGTGCTGATTATAGTCATTATACTGATGAGTGTCCACAGCTCCAACAAGAGGACAACACTGTAGCAGCTACTCATAATTTCTATGACTGCCCGAATCAAGGATACAATCAGCAAGGCGGTAACTACAACCAAGGTGGGAACTATAACCAAGGGTGGCAGGACAACTCTAACCAGGGTTGGAGAGATAATTCCAACCATGGTTGGAGGGACAACTATAACAGAGGAAGCAAAGACAACAATGGAAATCAGAGGTGGAATAACAACAACAGACAATAGAACTAGAACCAGCCATACAGAGCGCCTTACTTAAGGCAGTCCCAAGGACCCCAGCACAACCAACAATAGTCCCCTCAAATCACTTATCCGCCTTCCTTATCAAATGACGAGATGATTCATTCTCTTGCACAAGGACAACAAGACATGAGGACCATACTGAACTCTACCGTAAATGGTCTGAATGCCACTTTACAAGCTCTCGTCTCCTGGATAGATTCATTACCTGCTTCCACCAACCAACCTTCAAGCTCCAGTGGAATTCCTTCTCAATCCTTACCTAACCCCAAGGGTGGCATCAATGCCATCACTTTGAGGTCCGGAACCACACTGCAAGAGAGGAACCAGGAGGAGCCAAACCCACAAGAACACGCCCCAGTTGAAGACATAGTTGAAGTGGAAGATGCTGAAGAAGAAGAGGAAGTACAAGACATGGTTGAAGAAGAAGTAGTTCAGCCAAGGAATGGAGCACCAAAGGACACAGAAGCTGCAAGTGGTGCCATTCCTATCCCATTTCCATACCTTGTAAGGAAGTCCAGGAAGCAGATGGAACTTGATCCTAAAATGGTAGAAATTTTCAAAAAGGTTGAGGTAAATGTTCCCCTTTTTGATGTTATTCAACAGGTACCTAAATATGCAAAGTTTCTGAAAGATTTATGCATACATAAGGATAAAATTAATGAACTAGAAACTATTCCTTTAGGTAGTTCTATATCTGCTTTAATGGGAGGTATACCTAAGAAATGTAGTGATCCAGGTCCATGCATGGTTAATTGTACCATTAGAGGTGTAATATTTTCTGACTGCATGTGTGATTTAGGAGCATATGTTAATATAATGCCATTGTCTATATATGATGCTTTGAGACTCCCCCCCTTAAAAAGGTCAGCAGCTCGTTTTGTGTTAGCAGATAAAAGCATTATTACAGTGGCTGGAATTGCTGAAGATGTATTAGTAAGCATTAAGGGGCTCACATTTCCCATTGACTTTTATATCTTGGAAATGCCCCCTATTGACTCAGGAAGACCATCATCAATCCTTCTTGGAAGACCATTCCTGAAGACTTCGAAGTTCAAGCTGGATGCATTCTCAGGAACTTACTCCTTTGAGATAGATGGCAGAGCAGTGAGTTTCAGTTTAAATGAAGCTATGAAGCACCCTCCGGAAGATCATTCTATCTTCCAGTGCGACATCATTGATGAAACTGTAGCTAAAGTTCACCAAGAAGAAGTAGAAGAGAAGCACATGGAGCAAGGTCCAAGTGTAGGGATACCCTCTGAACACAATGAGGACACTTTGCCATTATCATTAGCTCATGATAATCCAGAGCCTAGCCATGAGCAGAAATTGGAATTAAAACCCATTCCTCCCCACCTCAAGTATACTTACCTTGAGGATAATCAGAAGTTCCTAGTTATCATTGCAAGGGAACTCACTCCCCAACAGGAGGAGCAGCTGCTCAGTGTGCTGAGAAAACACAAGAGAGCAATTGGGTGGAGCTTGGCGGATATAGTAGGCATTAGCCCTCGAGTTTGTGAGCACAGAATATTCTTAGAAGAGGAAGCAAAACCTGTCCGTCAACCCCAAAGAAGATTGAACCTCACCATCTTAGAAGTTGTCAAGAAAAAAATGACCAGGCTACTTGAAGCAGATATCATCTATCCCATCTCAGACAGTGAATGAGTCTGTCCAGTACAAGTGGTGCCCAAGAAGTCTGGAGTCACAACAATAAAGAATGAGCATGGAGAGCTCCTGACAACTAGAGTGTAGAATTCATGGAGAGTTTGCATTGATTATAGGCGTCTCAACCAAGCCACTCGCAAGGATCACTACCCCTTGCCATTTATTGATCAGATGCTTGATCGCCTATCAGATAAATCCTATTACTGCTTTTTAGATGGTTATACAGGCTATTTTCAAATTCATATAGCTCCTGAAGATCCGAAAAAGACTAATTTTACATGTTCCTTTGGAACGTATGCATATAAGAGGATGCCTTTTGGCTTATGTAATGCACCGACTACTTTCCAAAGATGCATGATGAGTATCTTTTCAGATCTTATTGAGAGCTGTATGGAAGTTTTTATGGATGATTTTAGCGTATATGGTGATTTCTTTAGCCTTTGCTTGGATAGTTTGGTAGAGTATTAGATAGGTGTGTTAGTTCAAAACTTGTATTGAATTTTGAAAAATGTCACTTTATGGTAAAACAAGGAATTGTTCTAGGACATGTTATTTCTAATACTGGTATTTCTGTAGATCCAACAAAGGTAGATGTCATTTCTAGTTTACCTTACCCATCCTCTGTGAGGGAAGTCCATTCGTTCCTTGGCATGCAGGTTTTTACAGGAGATTTATTAAGGACTTCATTAAGGTAGCAATACCTTTATCCAGACTGCTGCAGAAAGATATTGAGTTCGAGTTCAGTGAGGATTGCATGCAAGCATTTGATAAGCTGAAGATCGCCCTGACTCAAGCTCTGATCGTGAGAGTACCAGACTGGAGCCAGCCTTTTAAGATCATGTGTGATGCCTCCAACTATGCAGTAGGAGCCGTGCTGGCTCAGCGCGAAGGTAAGGATCCTTTCGTAATTGCTTATGCGTCTAAGACCTTAGACGCTACTCAGCCTAATTACACCACCACTGAAAAAGAGCTTCTGGCTATTGTTTTTGCTCTGGATAAATTCCGAGCCTATTTATTTGGTACTAAGGTGGTAGTGTACTCAGACCATGCAGCACTAAAGTATTTATTAGCTAAAAAAGAATCCAAACCAAGGTTGATACGTTGGATACTGTTGCTACAAGAATTTGATTTAGAAATTAAGGATAGGAGTGGTAACAAGAATTTAGTGGCAGACCACTTGAGTTGCCTTGAGCACATTAAGGATGACTCCACTCCTATAAATGATGCTTTTCCATTTGATAGATTGCATACAGTGTCTGAAGTAGTTCCTTGGTATGCACCTATAGCTAATTATCTAATCAGCCATACTTTCCCTCCTAATTTTACTAAGCATCAAAGGGACAAGCTGAAAAGAGAGTCTAAATATTATATATGGGATGATCCATATTTATGGAGGTGTGGTACTGACCAGGTAATTAGAAGGTGTGTGCCTCAATCAGAATTCCAGTCCATTTTAGAGGCCTGGCACTCTTCTGAGAGTGGAGGACATTTTGGCCCTCAAAGAACAGCTAGGAAAATTTTAAACTATGGATTCTGGTGGCCTACTCTTTTTCAAGATGCTGCTGCTTTTTGTAAATCTTGTTCCCCATGCCAAAGGTTTGGTAATATATCCAAGAGGGATGAGATGCCTCAACAGATTATGCTTTTCTGTGAAATTTTTTATGTTTGGGGCATTGACTTCATGGATCCATTTCCAAACTCTAGTGGTTACCTTTATATACTGTTAGCTGTAGATTATGTTTCTAAATGGATGGAAGCAATTCCTATCTGTAGTGATGATGCTAACACTGTTGTTTCCTTTGTTAGAAACCATATTATTTGTCGCTTTGAATCACCACGAGCAATCGTGAGTGATCAAGGCACTCACTTTTGTAATAAGAGACTAGCATGACTACTGAAGAAGCATGGGATAGTTCACAAGGTAGCAACAGCATACCATTCCCAGACCAATGGTCAAGCAGAGGTATCTAATAGAGAAATAAAGCATATTCTGGAGAAGATAGTAAAGCCTCATAGAAAGGACTACAGTGCCAGGCTACAAGATGTGCTTTGGGCATATCGAACAGCGTACAAGACACCCATTGGGATGAGCCCCTTCCGCTTAGTGTACAGAAAGGCTTGCCACCTTCCAGTAGAGGTGGAACACAAAGCTTTCTGGGCTGTAAGGGAATGCAACATGGGATTTGAGGAAGCTGGTGCTGAAAGGAAGCTGCAACTAGAAGAATTAGAGAACCTTCGCCTCGAAGCATATGACAACTCCAGGCGATACAAAGAGAAGATGAAGGTTGTCCATGACAAGCACACAAAAAGGAGAGATTTCAGACCAGGGGCATTGGTTCTTCTTTATAACTCCAAACTGAGGCTCATGCTAGGCAAGCTGAGATCAAGATGGGAAGGCCCCTACAGAGTAAAAAAGGCAGAGCCATACGGAGTTTTTCACCTGCGTCATCCTTCTAGCTCCAAATTCATTAAGGTCAATGGACATCACCTAAAGCTTTATCATGGTGAGAAGATGAAGGAACACAAAGAGTTAGAGGTCTTCCTCTTAGAGGACCCACCAACAGAAGTAGAATGACCCTGAAGATCGTCCAACTTAAGGACGTAAAAGCAAAGTGCTAGGTGGGAGACAACCCACCATGGTATGATCATTCCATTTCTGTTAGTTTTGTTTTATCTTATTCTACTTTATTTTTCTTAGTGACTCTTCTCATAATTTCTGCATATTCATCCGCATGCTGCATTCTGCATTCTGCATAAAAAAATAAAAAATAAAAAAATAAAAAAGAAGGGCTCGCGACGCGTGAGTGTTGCTGACGCGTACATGTCATGTGTGCATACGAATCAAAGAAGAAACGAAACAGAGAGTCATGCGGGAGCATGGCTGGAGGCATGCCTTAGGCACAAACACGCCCACGCGAATGCGTCCCTGACGCGTCCGCGTCACTTGAAAAATCAGCCATCCATGCGTGCGCGTCACCCATGCGCACGCGTTACCCTGTAAAATCGACGCAAAATGGTGTATGGCCAGAAAGTAATGATGGTGTGGGGCTGAAATTGTGCTGGAAGCACAGGCCCTATCACGCGTACGCGTCGTTTTCCAAATCAGGCCATTCATTCGTGCGCGTCCCTGACGCGCACGCGTCACCCCAAATTTTGGCAATGTGCGTATTAAAACAAAGAGTTGTGCGTGCGCGAGGCTGCTCTCGCGCCAATAGTACAATTCAGGTCACGCGTACGCGTCACTTGAAAATAGCGCCACTCACGCGAACGCGTGATACACGTGTCGCATGCGACCCACAGTTTATCCAGATCAGCGCCCGAATTCCTATCTTTTCTTCCCTAATCCTAATTCTTTCTTCTCCCTTCTTATTTCCTTCTTCTTCCTTCTTTCTTTTTTATTCTCTCTTACTTTCTACTATTTTCTCCCTCCCTTTTTATCTTCTTCATCAAGGTTCTTTTTCTTCTTTTCCCCTTTTTCTTTTCCATTATTATTTTTATTTATGTTTTCTTCTTCTTTTTCTTTTTAATTTCATTATCTATGTTTTCTTTATCTTTTTTTTTTCTTTTTACATTCTTTTGATTGGTGTTAGAGATTTAATTGGGTGATTATTTTCTTCTATATTTTGCTTGTGAATATTTAAAGGAATTGTTTGACAATTAATATTAATTATTAGGGTTGCTTGCATGTTCAAATTTAATACTTTCAATAACATATTTACCATGCATGCTAAGTGTTTGTGAAAAAGCCTGTATGACATTGTGCATTTTTTTTAATTATTCTATTCTTCTACTCTAATGCCTGTTTTTCACAAAACCCCTTTTATTATTTTATTGATTGAATATAATTGTCAATACAAACAGATTGTTAGTTTGAAACACTTGATAATCAAATTGGGCAATTAATGCTTGATCTACGCTACTCATACCTTTGCCAGCATGCCAATAAATGTCTTACATCTACTTGCCATAACATGCACTTGCTATATTTCCATTGATGAATTTTTCACATGTAGTCGCGACCATGTGTTAACAACATCCTTCTTTACCATGCAATGATTATCACTTGTACCATCCTCTTCCTTACTTTAACCCTTAGCTTTAAATGTTACTTTCCTTTTTCCTTTTCAGGATGGCCACCAAGAAGGGTAAAGAGAAAGCTACTCCCAAACCACCGGCAAGGAAAGGAACAAAAAGAGCACTAGTTGCAGAACCATCTTCAACAGCAGTAAAGCCATCAACAAAGTGAGTCAAGAGGATCATCAAGGTTGATGAAAAAGAGAAAGCCTTTCCAGCAAAGGACACTGCGCGGTTCGCTAACCGCTACTGTGAGCAGATGTTCCCCATCCTGGCTGAGCAGAACTATAATAATGAGCACCAATTCATCCTCCCGACCCACATTGTTGAGTTTGTTGAGCCCCACATTGAGAATAGACAATGGGGATTCTTACGGAGATAGCCACGACAGATTAATCTCTCATGGGTAGTTGAATTTTACTCCAATTTTCACATGCCAACCCTGCAGTCTGTCTATGTCCGTCAGAAACAAGTCCCTAAAACTGAAGAAGCCATTCATGCAGCTTTAGATCTTCCCCCTGCTCCAGAAGGATTGGACCTATTCCAAGAAGCCTCCTTCAAATGCCAGACATACCAATTTGACTGGGATGCCATTCTCAGAGTTATTGCACAACCTGGCAGCAGATGGATCTATGGATACCATCGATCTCGACCTAAGAGAATATTGGCTTCAGCACTCACCTTGGAGGCACGAGTGTGGGCACATATTATGTCCCACTACATCTTTTTTAGCACTCATGAGTCCTCTTTCATTGTAGATATGGCTGTTCTACTCTGGTGTACCCTTACAGACCAGCCTTTCAACTTACCAAGACACATACGGGATGCCATGGGACATGTACAAATTGTGGACAACCTACCTTTTCCCGCCTTGGTTTCGGATCTAGTCTCGGCAGCCAGAGTTTCCTACAGAGCTGGGGATATGGTGCACGAAATTGTGATCACACTTTTCACAACTCCGTACAACTAACCAGCAAGTGCACTGGGTCGTCCAAGTAATACCTTACGTGAGTAAGGGTCGATCCCATGGAGATTGTCGGCTTGAAGCAAGCTATGGTCATCTTGTAAATCTTAGTCAAGCGGATTCAAATGGTTATGAGGTTTTGATAATTAAAAGATAAATAAAACATAAAATAAAATAAAGATACTTATGTAATTCATTGGTGGGAATTTCAGATAAGCGTTTGGAGATGCTTTGTTGCTTCTGAACCTCTGCTTTCCTATTGTCTTCTTCCAACCAAGCGTGCTCCCTTCCATGGCAAGCTGTATGATGCTCTCGGATGAAAAATACCAGGTATGATCTCTGCACGGCTAATCAACTGTCGGATTTCTCGTATCGGATGAAAAATACCAAGTACAGCTACCGCACGGCTAATCATCTGTCGGTTCTCACTAGCGTTGGAATAGGACCCTTATCCTTTTGTAAACTATCACTGCGCCTAAAATTCGCAAGTTTGAAGCTCATCACAGTCATCCCTTTCCAGATCCTACTTCGAATACCACAGACAAGGTTTAGACTTTTCGGATCTCAAGAATGCTGCCAATGGTTCTAGCCTATACCACGAAGGTTCTAATCTCAGATTTGGATGCTCTATTGTCAGGAGAGATGATGCGAATCGTGGATCAGAGACCCAAGAGAATATACTCCGGCTGTCGTCCAATGACTACGTTGAACATCATGTAGACCGCCTGTGGTTGTCAGGCACGCGGATCTTGGCTAAGCGAGTAACGAAGATAGTGGGTGATTGTCACGGGTCACCCCTTCATTCTGACTTAACTAAATTAAGTACAAGAGTATATCTTGGAGAAGAAGTAAGTGTGAATTGAAAGAGAAATAATAGTACTTGCATTTATTCATGAAGAACAGCAGAGCTCCGCACCTTAATCTATGAGGTGTAGAAACTCCACCGTAGAAAATACATAAGAGAAAATAGTCTAGGCATGGCCGAATGGCCAGCCTCTCCAAACGTGAAAATATGGCATAAGCTCCCTAATACAATAGTAAAAAGTGCTATTTATACTAAACTAGTTACTAGGAATTACAGAAAATAAGTAACTAAGTGCAGATAGTGCAGAAATCCACTTCCGGGACCCAGTTGGTGTGTGCTTGGGCTGAGCATTGAGCTTTACATGTGCATAGGCCATTCTTGGAGTTAAACGCCAACTTGGGTGCCAGTTTGGGCGTTTAACTCCAGTTCTGGTGCCAGTTTGGGCGTTTTACTCCAGAAAAGGGTCTTTGGTGGGCGTTTGAATGCCAGTTTGGGCCATCAAATCTCAGGCAAAGTATGGACTATTATACATTGCTGAAAAGCTCAAGATGTCTACTTTCCAAAGCAATTGAGAGCCCGCCAATTTGGCTTTTGTAGCTCTAGAAAATCCACTTTGAGTGCAGGAGGGTCAGAATCCAACAGCATCTTCAGTCCTTTCTCAGCCTTTGAATAAGATTTTTGCTCAGGCCCCTCAATTTCAGCCAGAAATACCTGAAATCACAGAAAAACTCACAAACTCATAGTAAAGTCCAGAAATGTTATTTTTGCATAAAAACTAATAAAAATATAATAAAAAGTAACTAAAACATACTAAAAACTATGTAAAAACACTACCAAAAAGGGTATAAATTATCCGCTCATCACAACACCAAACTTAAATTGTTGCTTGTCCCCAAACAACTAAAAACAAAATAGGATAAAAAGAAGAGAAAATACAATAAATTCCAAAAATATCAATGAAGATTAGTTTCAATCAGATGAGCGGGCTAGTAGCTTTTTGCTTCTGAACAGTTTTGGCATCTCACTTTATCCTTTGAAGTTCAGAATGATTGGCATCTATAGGAACTCAGAATTCAGATAGTCTTATTGATTTTCTAAGTTCAGTATGTTGATTCTTGAACACATCTACTTTATGAGTCTTGGCCGTGACCCTAAGCATTTTGTTTTTCAGTATTACCACCGGATACATAAATGCCACAGACATATAACTGGGTAAACCTTTTCAGATTGTGACTCAACTTTGCTAGAGTCCCCAGTTAGAGGTGTCTAGAGCTCTTAAACACACTCTTTTTGCTTTGGACCACAACTTTAACCGCTCAGTCTCAAGCTTTTCACTTGACACCTTCACGCCACAAGCACATGGTTAGGGACAGCTTGATTTAGCCGCTTAGGCCAGGATTTTATTCCTTTGGGCCCTCCTATCCATTAATGCTCAAAGCCTTAGATCCTTTTTACCCTTGCCTTTTGGTTTAAAGGGTTATTGGCTTTTCCTACTTGCTTTTTCTTTTTCTTTCTTTTTCTTTATTTTTTCGCCATTTTCTTTCGCAAGCTTTTGCTTTTCACTGCTTTTTCTTGCTTCAAGAATCAATTTTATGATTTTTCAGATTATCAATAACATTTCTCCTTTTTCATTATTCTTTCAAGAGCCAACAATTTTAACATTCATAAACTTCACTTTCAAAAATATGCACTGTTCAAGCATTCATTCAGAAAAACAAAAAGTATTGCCACCACATCAAAATAATTAAACTATTTTCAAGATAGAATTCGAAACTCATGTCTTTTTCTATTTTTAGAAAACATTTTTTTTAAGAAAGGTGAAGAATTCATAGGACATTCATAGCTTTAAGATATAGACATTAAACACTAGTGATCATGTAATAAAGACAAAAACATAGACAAAACATAAAGCATAGAAACCGAAAAACAGAAAAATAAGAACAAGGAAATTAAAGAATGGGTCCACCTTAATGATGGCAGCTAGTTCTTCCTCTTGAAGATCCTATGGAGTACTTGAGCTCCTCTATGTCTCTTCCTTGCCTTTGTTGCTCCTCTCTCATGGCCTTTTGGTCCTCTCTGATTTCATGGAGGATGATGGAGTGCTCTTGTTGAGGTCCATGAGTGGGCTCTCTTGTTTGCTCCATCCTCTTTCTAGTGATGGGCTTTTGAGATGAATCTCTCCATTTCCCATAACTCGGAGTTGGAAGCAACTTCCTTCCATTTCCTCTTCCTAGAGGTTTCTCCAGCCTTAGGTGCCATTAGTGGTTATGGAAAGCAAAAAGCTGAGCTTTTCCACACCAAACTTAAAAGCTTTGCTCGTCCTCGAGCAAAATAAGATAGAAAGGAGTAGAAGAAGAATGATGCAATTCATTTTGAAAACTTATTACTGTATGCAAGAAAAATTAAAAAGAGTTGAAAAGAATTTGAAAAGACATGTAAGTTTTGAAAACGTTTTGGAAGGAATTGAAAAGATTTGAAAAAAAAGAATTAAAAAGAATTGGAAAGATTATTAATATTTGAAAATAGAAATTGAAAGATGAACGTTTAAAATATGTTTGATGCAAAAAAATTATGAATTAAAACATGAAAAATTGAAAAAAATCGAATTGGAAACAAAATTACCTCCCTTGTGTCATCCTGGCGTTAAACGCGCAGAATGCTATCCATTCTGGCATTTAACGCCCACTTGACTGCCTTTTTGGGCATTTAACGCCCAGCCAGATACCCTGGCTGGTGTTAAACACCAGGAATCCTTCTTTACTGGGCCTTTTTCTGAATGCCCAGAATGCTGCCATTTCTGGCGTTAAACACCCAGAATGCTGCCTGCATGGGCATTAAACGCCCATTCTGCTATCCTTATTGGCGTTTAAACACCATTAAGCCTGTCCTCCAGGGTGTACTGTTTTTGATGTTGTTTTTTATTCTACTTTAATTCTATAGCTATTTTTATGACTTCACATGATCATCAACCTAAAGAAAACATAATATGACAATGGAAAACAAATGTCTATATAAATAAATATAATTAAATAACATTGGGTTGCCTCCCAATAAGCACTTCTTTAATGTCAATAGCTTGACAGTGAGCTCTTAGAGAGCTTCACAGAGACTCAGAGCTTAATGGTGGCCTCACAACACCAAACTTAGAAGTTGAGTGTGGGAGCTCTGTTTGACTCTGTATTGAGAGAAGCTTTTCATGCTTCCTCTCCATGGTTAGAGAAGAAGATCCTTGAGCCTTAAACACAAGGTAGTCCTCATTCAATTAAAGGACTAACTCTCCTCTGTCCACATCAATCACAGCTCTTGCTGTGGCTAGGAAGGGTTTTTCAAGGATAATGGATTCATCCTCATCTTTCCCAGTGTCTAAGATTATGAAATCAGCAGGGATGTACAGGCTTTTAACCTTCACTGAGACATCCTCTACAAGTCCATAAGCCTATTTCACTGATTTGTCTGCCATCTCTAATGAGATTCTTGCAGCTTGTACCTCAAAGATCCCTAGTTTCTCCATTACAGAGAGTAGCATGAGATTTATACCTGACCCCAGGTCACACAGAGCCTTCTCAAAGGTCATGGTGCCTATGGTACAAGGTGTTAAGAACTTTCCAGGATCCAGTTTCTTCTGAGGTAATTTCTGTTGAACCAAGGCATTCAGTTCATTAATGAGCAATGGAGGTTCAACCTCCCAAGTCTCATTACCAAATAACCTGGCATTCAGCTTCATGATTGCTCCTAGATACTGAGCAACTTGCTCTTCAACAATATCTTCATCATCTTCAGAGGAGAAATACTCATCAAAGCTCATGAATGGCAACAGTAAGTTTAGTGGAATCTCTATGGTCTCTGTATGAGCCTCAGATTCCTTTGGTTCCTGATGAGCGGATAATTTATACGCTTTTTAGCATTGTTTTTAGTATGTTTTTAGTAGAATCTAGTTACTTTTCGGTATGTTTTCATTAGTTTTTATGTTAAATTCACACTTCTGGACTTTACTATGAGTTTGTATGTTTTTCTGTGATTTCAGGTATTTTCTGGCTGAAATTGAGGGACTTGAGCAAAAATCAGATTCAGAGGTTAAAGAATGACTGCTGATGCTGTTGGATTCTGACCTCCCTGCACTCAAAGTGGATTTTCTAGAGCTACAGAACTCAAAATGGCGCGCTTCCGATTGCGTTGGAAAGTAGACATCCAGAGCTTTCCAGAAATGTATAATAGTCCATACTTTTCCCAAGTTTAGATGATGCAAACTGGCGTTCAACGCCAGCTCTCTGCCCAATTCTGGAGTTCAGCGCCACAAAGGGATCAAAAACCAGAGTTGAACGCCAGAAATGGATCAAAACCTGGCGTTCAACTCCACAAATGGCCTCTGCATGTGGAAAGTTAAAGCTCAGCTCAAGCACACACCAAATGGGCCCCGGAAGTGGATTTATGCATCAATTACTTACTTCTGTAAACCCTAGTAGCTAGTTTATTATAAATAGGACCTTTTACTATTGTATTAGACATCTTTTGATCATCTTAGGATCTTAGGATCATCTTTGGACGCCTGGTTCTTAGATCAGAGGGGCTGGCCATCTCGGCCATGCCTGGACCGTTCACTTATGTATTTTCAACGGTAGAGTTTCTGCACTCCATAGATTAAGGTGTGGAGCTCTGCTGTTCCTCAAAGATTAATGCAAAGTACTATTGTTTTCTATTCAATTCATCTTATTTCGCTTCTAAGATAGTCATTCGCACTTCAACCTGAATGTGATGCACGTGACAATCATCATCATTCCCTATGAACGCGTGCTTGACAACCACTTCCGTTCTACATTAGATTGAATGAGTATCTCTTAGATCTCTTAATCGGAATCTTCGTGGTGTAAGCTAGAATGATGGTGGCATTCAAGAGAATCTGGAAAGTCTAAACCTTGTCTGTGGTATTCTGAGTAGGATTCAATGATTGAATGACTGTGACGAGCTTCAAACTCGCGATTGCTGGGCGTAGTGACAGACGCAAAAGGATAGTAAATGCTATTCTAGCATGATCGAGAACCGACAGATGAATAGCCGTGCCGTGACAGGGTGCGTTGACCATTTTCACTGAGAGGATAAGATGAAACCATTGACAAGGGTGATGCCTCTAGACGATTAGCCGTGCCGTGACAGGGCATTTGGATCATTTTCCCGAGAGAAGACCGAAAGTAGCCATTGACAATGGTGATGTATCACATAAAGCCAGCCATGGAAAGGAGTAAGACTGATTGGATGAAGATAGCAGGAAAGCAGAGGTTCAGAGGAACGAAAGCATCTCTATTCGCTTATCTGAAATTCTCACCAATGATTTACATAAGTATTTCTATCCCTATTTTATTAATTAATTTTGAAAACCCCATTACTATTTTATATTCGCCTGACTGAGATTTACAAGGTGACCATAGCTTGCTTCATACCAACAATCTCCGTGGGATTCGACCCTTACTCACGTAAGGTATTACTTGGACGACCCAGTGCACTTGCTGGTTAGTTGTGCGAAGTTGTGAACCATGGTATTGGCATCATGTTTTTGGCGCCATTACCAAGGAAAGAAAGAGCGATGAATTTTACATAATCACAGTATAATCACAATTTCTGCGCACCAAGTTTTTGGCGCCGTTGCCGGGGATTGTTCGAGTTTGGACAACTGACGGTTCATCTTGTTGCTCAGATTGGGTAACTTTCTTTTTGTTTTGTTTTCAAAAAAAAAAATAATAAAAATAATGTTTTCAAAAATAAATTATTCTATGGCTTCAAAACATTCAAGAATGAATTCTAGAGTTTCATGGTAACATGTTGAATCCTATCTGGCTGAAAAGCCATACCCAAACTCCTTTGGGATTGGTCTTCAACTAATCACCTCAATGGATGTAAATCCATTCTAAAGCTTGACTGGCTATTAAGCCATGTCTAACCCTCAGATTGGAGCTTTAGACTAAAGAGTACAAGATTCCTGGAATTCATATGAAAAATTTTGAATCCTTATTTTTCTTTTTCAAAATGATTTTCGAAAAAAATTAAAAGAAAATACAAAAAAATTCATAAAATCATAAAAATCAAAAATATTTTGTATTTCTTGTTTGAGTCTTGAGTCATGTTACAAGTTTGGTGTCAATTGCATGTGCATCTTGCATTTTTCGAAAATTTCATGCATTCATAGTGTTCTTCATGATCTTCAAGTTGTTCTTGGTAAGTCTTCTTGTTTGATCTTTCCATTTGCATGTTTTGTGTCTTTTTTTTTTGTTTTTCATATGCATTCTTGAATTCTTAGTGTCTAAGCATTAAAGAATTCTAAGTTTGGTGTCTTGCATGTTTTCCATGCATTAAAAAATTTTTCAAAAATATGTTCTTGGTGTTCATCTTGACATTCATAGTGTTCTTGGTGTTCATCTTGACATTCATAGCATTCTTGCATGCATTCATTGTTTTGATCCATAACTCTCATGCATTGCATCATTTTTCTTGTTTTTCTCTCTCATCATAAAAATTCAAAAATCAAAAAAATATCTTTCCCTTTTTCTCTCTTAAAATTTCGAATTAGATTTGACTTTTTCAAAAAATTTTAAAATCTAGTTGTTTTTATGAGTCAAATCAAATTTTCAATTTAAAAATCTCATCTTTTTCAAAATCTTTTTCAAAAATCAAATCTTTTTCATTTTTCTTAGTTATTTTCGAAAATTTTAAAAATATTTTTCAAAAATCTTTTTCTTATTTTTATATCAAATTTTCGAAAATAACAATAACAATTAATGTTTTGATTCAAAAAATTTCAAGTTTGTTACTTACTTGTTAAGAAAGATTCAAACTTTAAGTTCTAGAATCATATCTTGTGATTTCTTGTGAATCAAGTCATTAATTGTGATTTTAAAAATCAAATCTTTTTCAAAACTAATTTCAATCATATATTTTCAAAAATATCTTCTTATCTTATCTTTTTCAAAAATTTGATTTCAAAATATCTTTTCTAACTTCTTATCTTCTTATCTTTTCAAAATTGATTTTCAAAATTTGTTTCAACTAACTAACTAACTTTTTGTTTTTTTCTTATCTTTTTCAAAACCACCTAACTAATTCTCTCTCTCTCTCATTTTCGAAAATATCTTCCCTCTTTTTCAAAATTTCTTTTTAATTAACTAATTATTTCAATTTTTAATTTTAATTTTCGAAAATTACTAACCTTTTTCCAAAACTATTTTCGAAAATCACTAACTCCTTTTTCAAAAATAATTTTCGAAAATTTTCTTCTCTCTCATCTCCTTCTATTTGTTTATTCATCTACTAACATCTCTCCCTTACTCAAAAAAAAAGAGGATCTCTATTATTATTATTTTTCTGTGCCCTCTTCTTTGTCATATGAGCAGGAGCAAGGACAAGAATTTTCTTGTTGAAGCAGATCCAGAACCTGAAAGGACTCTGAAGAGGAAACTAAGAGAAGCTGAATTACAACAAACCAGCAAGCACCTATCAGAAATTATCAAACAGGAAAAGAAGATGGCAGCTGAAAATAATAATAATGCAAGGAGAATGCTTGGTGACTTTACTGCTCCTAATTCCAATTTACATGGAAGAAGCATCTCCATTCCTGCCATTGGAGCAAACAATTTTGAGCTGAAACCTCAGCTAGTTTTTCTAATGCAGCAGAACTGCAAGTTTCATGGACTTCCATCTGAAGATCTTTTTCAGTTCTTAACTGAATTCTTGCAGATATGTGATACTGTTAAAACTAATGGAGTAGATCCTGAAGTCTACAGGCTCATGCTTTTCCCTTTTGCTGTAAGAGACAGAGCTAGAGTATGGTTGGACTCTCAACCTAAGGATAGCCTGAACTCTTGGGATAAGCTGGTCAAGGCTTTCTTAGCCAAGTTCTTTCCTCCTCAAAAGCTGAGTAAGCTTAGAGTGGATGTTCAAACTTTCAGACAAAAAGAAGGTGAATCCCTCTATGAAGCTTGGGAGAGATACAAACAGTTGACCAAAAAGTGTCCTTCTGACATGCTTTCAGAATGGACCATCCTGGATATATTCTATGATGGTTTATCTGAATTCGCTAAGATGTCATTGGATACTTCTGCAGGTGGATCTATTCACCTAAAGAAAACGCCTGCAGAAGCTCAAGAACTCATTGACATGGTTGCTAATAACCAGTTCATGTACACTTCTGAGAGGAATCTTGTAAGTAATGGGACGCCTATGAAGAAGGGAGTTCTTGAAGTTGATACTCTGAATGCCATATTGGCTCAGAACAAAATATTGACTCAGCAAGTCAATATGATTTCTCAGAGTCTGAATGGAATGCAAGCTGCATCCAACAGTACTCAAGAGGCATCTTCTGAAGAAGAAGCTTATGATCCTGAAAACCCTGCAATAGCAGAGGTGAATTACTTAGGTGAACCTTATGGAAACACCTATAACTCATCATGGAGAAATCATCCAAATTTCTCATGGAAGGATCAAAAGCCTCAACAAGGCTTTAATAATGGTGGAAGAAACAGGTTTAGCAATAGCAAGCCTTTTCCATCATCCACTCAGCAACAGACAGAGAATTCTGAGCAGAATCCATCTAGCTTAGCAAACTTAGTCTCTGATCTGTCCAAGGCCACTGTGAGTTTCATGAATGAAACAAGATCTTCCATTAGAAATTTGGAAGCACAAGTGGGCCAGCTAAGTAAGAGGATCACTGAAATCCCTCCTAGTACTCTCCCAAGCAATACAGAAGAGAACCCAAAAGGAGAGTGCAAGGCCATTGACATAAGCACCATGGCCAAACCTGTAAGGGAAGGAGAGGACGTGAATCCCAAGGAGGAAGACCTCCTGGGACGTCCAGTGATCAATAAGGAGCTTCCCTCTGAGGAACCAAAGGACTCTGAAGCTCATCTAGAGACCATAGAGATTCCATTGAACCTCCTTATGCCCTTCATGAGCTCTGATGAGTATTCCTCTTCTGAAGAGAATGAGGATGTTACTGAAGAGCAAACTGCCAAGTTTCTTGGTGCAATCATGAAGCTGAATGCCAAATTATTTGGTATTGAAACTTGGGAAGATGAACCTCCCTTGTTCACCAATGAACTAAGTGATCTGGATCAACTAACATTACCTCAGAAGAGACAGGATCCTGGAAAGTTCATAATACCTTGTACCATAGGCACCAAGATCTTTAAGACTCTGTGTGACCTTGGTTCAGGGATAAACCTCATGCCCCTCTCTGTAATAGAGAAACTGGGAATCTATCGGGTGCAAGCTGCTAAAATCTCATTAGAAATGGCAGACAATTCAAGAAAACAGGCTTATGGACAAGTAGAGGACGTGTTAGTAAAGGTTGAAGGCCTTTACATCCCTGCTGATTTCATAGTCTTGGATACTGGAAAGGAAGAGGATGAATCCATCATCCTAGGAAGACCTTTCCTAGCCACAGCAAGAGCTGTGATTGATGTGGACAGAGGAGAATTGATCCTTCAAATAAATGAGGACAACCTTGTGTTTACAACTCAAGGATCTCTCTCTGCATCCATGGAGAGGAAGCATAAAAAGCTTCTCTCAAAGCAGAGTCAAACAAAGCCCCCACAGTCAAACTCTAAGTTTGGTGTTGGGAGGCCACAACCAAACTCTAAGTTTGGTGTTGAACTCCCATATCCAAACTCTAAGTTTGGTGTTGGAGATTCTCAACAATGCTCTGAACATCTGTGAGGCTCCATGAGAGCCCACTGTCAAGCTATTGACATTAAAGAAGTGCTTGTTGGGAGGCAACCCAATTTTTATTTATCTAACTATATTTTTCTTAGTTATATGTCTTTATAGGTTCATGATCATGTGGAGTCACAAAATAAACAAAAAAATCAAAAACGGAATCAAAAACAGCAGAAGAAAAATCACACCCTGGAGGGAGCACCTGCCTGGCGTTCAACGCCAGAACAGAGCTTGGTTCTGGCACTAAACGCCCAAAATGGGCAGTGTCTGGGCGTTGAATGCCCAAAATGGGCATCATCTGGGCGCTGAACGCCAGAATGGCACCCTGGAGAAGAGCTGGCGCTGAACGCCCAGAACAAGCATGGTTCTGGCGTTCAACGCCAGAAATGGCCAACAAATGGGCGTTGAACGCCCAAAATGGGCACCAACCTGGCGCTGAACGCCCAGAGTTGTGTGCAAGGGCATTTTACATGCCTAATTTGGTGCAAGGTTGTAAATCTTTGAACACCTCAGGATCTGTGGACCCCACAGGATCCCCACCTACCTCACCCTCTCTCTCCATTCATGATCATCCCTTCTGTTTTCCATTCACCACTCACATCCATACATCCCACTTACCTACAAAATTCAATATCTCTTTCCCACCCAATCCCACCCAATCCCACCCATATGGCCGAATACACACATCCCCCCATCTCCTCCATATCTTCTTCTTCTTCTTCTTCTTCTATTCTTTCTTCTTTTGCTCGAGGGCGAGCAACATTCTAAGTTTGGTGTGGTAAAAGCATAAGCTTTTTGTTTTTCCATAACCATTAATGGCACCTAAGGCCAGAGAAACCTCAAAGAGGAAAGGGAAGGCAAGTGCTTTCACCTCTGAGCCATGGGAGATGGAAAGATTCATCTCTAAAGCCCATCACTAAGAAAAAGATGGAGCAAGCAAGAGAGCCCATTCATGGAGCTCAAGAGGCGTATGAAGCTCATCACCATGAGATCCAGGAGATGCCTCAAATGCAGTTTCCTCCACAAAACTATTGGGAGCAAATCAACACCTCCCTAGGAGAATTGAGTTCCAATATGGGACAATTAAGGGTGGAACATCAAGAACACTCCATCATCCTTCATGAAATTAGAGAAGATCAAAAAGCAATGAGGGAGGAGCAACAAAGACAAGGAAGAGACATAGAAGAGCTCAAGGACATCTTTGGTTCCTCAAGAAGGAAACGCCACCATCACTAAGGTGGATTCATTCCTTGTTCTTATTTCTTCTATTTTTCATTTTCTATGTTATGTGCTTATCTATGTTTGTGTCTTCATTACATGATCATTAGTAGTTAGTAACTATGTCTTAAAAGTTATGAATGTCCTATGAATCCATCACCTCTCTTAAATGAAAAATGTTTTAATTCAAAAGAACAAGAAGTACATGAGTTTCGAATTTATCCTTGAACTTAGTTTAATTATATTGATGTGGTGACAATGCTTCTTGTTTTCTGAATGTATGCTTAAACAGTGCATATGTCTTTTGAAGTTGTTGTTTAAGAATGTTAAATATGTTAGCTCTTGAAAGAATGATGACTAGGAGACATGTTATTTGATAATCTGACAAATCATAAAAATGATTTTTGAAGCAAGAAAAAGCAGCAAAGAACAAAGCTTGCAGAAAAAAAAAATAGGCGAAAAAAAATAGAAAGAAAAAGAAAAAGCAAGCAGAAAAAGCCAAAAGCTCTTAAAACCAAGAGGCAAGAGCAAAAAGCCAATAACCCTTAAAACCAAAAGGCAAGGGCAAATAAAAAGGATCCAAGGCTTTGAGCATCAGTGGATAGGAGGGCCTAAAGGAATAAAATCCTGGCCTAAGCGGCTAAACCAAGCTGTCCCTAACCATGTGCTTGTGGCGTGAAGGTGTCAAGTGAAAACTTGAGACTGAGCGGTTAAAGTCAAGGTCCAAAGCAAAAGAAGAGTGTGCTTAAGAACACTGGACACCTCTAATTGGGGACTTTAGCAAAGCTGAGTCACAATCTGAAAAGGTTCACCCAATTATGTGTCTGTGGCATTTATGTATCCAGTGGTAATACTGGAAAACAAAGTGCTTAGGGCCACGGCCAAGACTCATAAAATAGCTGTGTTCAAGAATCATCATACTGAACTAGGAGAGTCAATAACACTATCTGAACTCTGAGTTCCTATAGATGCCAATCATTCTGAACCTCAATGGATAAAGTGAGATGCCAAAACTATTCAAGAGGCAAAAAGCTATAAGTCCCGCTCATATGATTGAAGCTATGTTTCATTGATAGTTTGGAATTTATAGTATATTCTCTTCTTTTTATCCTATTTGATTTTCAGTTGCTTGGGGACAAGCAACAATTTAAGTTTGGTGTTGTGATGAGCGGATAATTTATACGCTTTTTGGCATTATTTTTAGTATTTTTTTAGTAGAATCTAGTTACTTTTCGGGATGTTTTCATTAGTTTTTATGTTAAATTCACATTTCTGGACTTTACTATCCGTTTTTGTGTGTTTCTGTGATTTCAGGTATTTTCTGGCTGAAATTGAGGGACTTGAGCACAAATCAGATTCAGAGGTTAAAGAAGGACTGCTGATGCTGTTGGATTCTGACCTCCCTGCACTCAAAGTGGATTTTCAGGAGGTACAGAACTCGAAATGGCGCGATTTCAATTGCGTTGGAAAGTAGACATCCAAGTCTTTCCAGAAATGTATAATAGTCCATACTTTGCTCAAGTTTAGATGACGCAAACTGGCGTTCAACGCCAGCTCTCTGCCCAATTCTGGAGTTCAGCGCCAGAAAGGGATCAAAAACCAGAGTTGAACGCCAGAAATGGATCAAAACCTGGCGTTCAACTCCACAAATGGCCTCTACACGTGAAAAGTTAAAGCTCAGCCCAAGCACACACCAAGTGGGCCCCGGAAGTGGATTTATGCATCAATTACTTACTTCTGTAAACCCTAGTAGCTAGTTTATTATAAATAGGACCTTTTACTATTGTATTAGACATCTTTTGATCATCTTAGGATCTTAGGATCTTCTTTGGACGTCTGGTTCTTAGATCAGAGGGGCTGGCCATCTCGGCCATGCCTGGACCTTTCACTTATGTATTTTCAACGGTAGAGTTTCTGCACTCCATAGATTAAGGTGTGGAGCTCTGCTGTTCCTCAAAGATTAATGCAAAGTACTACTGTTTTCTATTCAATTCATCTTATTTCGCTTCTAAGATAGTCATTCGCACTTCAACCTGAATGTGATGAACGTGACAATCATCATCATTCCCTATGAACGCGTGCCTGACAACCACTTCCGTTCTACATTAGATTGAATGAGTATCTCTTAGATCTCTTAATTGGAATCTTTGTGGTGTAAGCTAGAATGATGGCGGCATTCAAGAGAATCCGGAAAGTCTAAACCTTGTCTGTGGTATTCCGAGTAGGATTCAATGATTGAATGACTGTTTCTGGGCGTAGTGACAGACGCAAAAGGATAGTAAATCCTATTCCAGCATGATCGAGAATCGACAGATGAATAGCCGTGCCGTGACAGGGTGCGTTGACCATTTTCACTGAGAGGATAAGATGAAACCATTGACAAGGGTGATGCCTCCAGACGATTAGCCGTGCCATGATAGGGCATTTGGATCATTTTCCCGAGAGAAGACCGAAAGTAGCCATTGACAATGGTGATGTATCATATAAAGCCAGCCATGGAAAGGAGTAAGATTGATTGGATGAAGATAGCAGGAAAGTAGAGGTTCAGAGGAACGAAAGCATCTCTATTCGCTTATCTGAAATTCTCACCAATGATTTACATAAGTATTTCTATCCCTATTTTATTAATTAATTTCGAAAACTCCATTACTATTTTATATTCGCCTGACTGAGATTTACAAGGTGACCATAGCTTGCTTCATACCAACAATCTCCGTGGGATTCGACCCTTACTCACGTAAGGTATTACTTGGACGACCCAGTGCACTTGCTGGTTAGTTGTGCGAAGTTGTGAACCATGGTATTGGCGTCATGTTTTTGGCGCCATTACCAAGGAAAGAAAGAGCGATGAATTTTACATAATCACAGTATAATCACAATTTCTGCGCACCAGTTCCTCAATAGGAAACTCCTTATTGGTCAGTGGACGTCCATGGAGGTCTTCCTCATTGGAAATCGCTGCCTCTTATTCCTCTATAGGTTCGGCCACTTTGGATATATTGATGGTCTTGCACTCTCTCTTTGGATTCTCTTCTATATTGCTTGGGAGAGTACTAGGAGGAGTTTCAGTAACTCTTTTACTCAGCTGACCCACTTGTGCCTCCAAATTTCTGATGGAGGACCTTGTTTCAGTCATGAAACTGAGAGTGGTCTTAGATAGATCAGAGATTATGGTTGCTAAGTCAGAAAGCCTCTGCTTAGAATTCTCTGTCTGTTGCTCAGAAGATGATGGAAAAGGCTTGCTATTGCCAAACCTATTTCTCCCACCATTATTATTATTGAAGCCTTGTTTAGGCTTCTGCTGATCCTTCCATGAGAAATTAGGGTGATTCCTCTATAAAGGATTATAGGTGTTTCTATAGGATTCTCCCATGTAATTCACTTCTTCCATTGAAGTCAGAAGTTGGTGCAGTAAAGTCACCAAGCACCTTCCTTGCATCTCCACCATTGTTATTGGGTTCGGCTGCCATCTCTACTTCCTTTTCAAAAATTTCTGTAAGGTCCTCTCCAGAGTGTTGTGCTTTAGCTTCTCTTAGCTTCCTCTTCAGAGTCCTTTCAGGTTCAGGATCAGCTTCAACAAGAATGTCTTTATCCTTGTTCCTGCTCATATGAAAAAGAAGATAACAGAAAGAAGAGGAATCCTCTATATCACAGTATAGAAATTTCTTTATGTGAGTATAAGAATAGAAGAATAGAAAAATAGAAGAATGAGGTAGAGAGAAATAAGAAGAATTCGAACACACAGAGAGGGAGAGGGTTCGAATTTTGAAAAGAGGGAGAAGAGAAATATTTTTATTTTTATTTAATTAATTAAGTTGGAATTTGAAATTTAAGAAAAGAAATAAAATAAAATTAGAATTTAAAACAATTAGTTAATTAAAAAGAATTTTGAAAAAGTGGTTAGTGGTTTTCAAAAATTAGAGAGAGAAACGTACTTAGGTGGTTTTGAAAAATATAAGAAATAGTAAACTTTTTAACATTAAAACAAACAAGTCAAGTGGTTAATTGAAAAAGATTTGAAAATAAATTTTGAAAAGATAAGAAGTTAGAAAATGATTTTGAAATTAAGTTTTGAAAAAGATATGATTGAAATTTATTTTGAAAAAGATTTGAAAAAGAAATTTAAAAATATTTGATTTTGAAAATTAAAGTTGATGACTTGACTAACAAGAAACTAAAAGATTTGATTCTAGAATTTAAAGATTGAACTTTTCTTAATAGGAAATTAACAAACTTGAAATTTTTGAATCAAAACATTAATTGCTAGTAAAGTTTTTGAAAATTTGAAATAAAAATAAGAAAAAGATTTTGAAAATTTATTTAGGAAATTCGAAAATATTAAGAAGAAAAATGAAAAAGATTTGATTTTTGAAAAAGATTTGAAAAGATAAAGTTTTTAAATTGAAATTATGACTTGACTAACAAGAAACAACTAAATTTTAAAAATTTTGACTAAATCAACCCAAAATTTCGAAATTTATGAGTAAAATAAGGAAAAGATATTATTTTTTATTTTTTTGAATTAATGAAGAAAGAGAAAAACAACAAAATAACACAAGACATAAGAAATTAAGATAAAAACAAATAATGCATGCAAGAACACTTTGAATGTCAAGATGAACATCAAGAACACATTTTTGAAAATTTTTAAGAAAAGAAACACATGCAAGACACCAAACTTAAAAATTTTTTAGTGTTTAGACACTATGAATTCGAAAATGCATATGAAAAATAAGAAAAGACACAAAACAAGAAAAATTAAAGATCAAACAAGGAAAATCATCAAGAACAACTTGAAGATCAAAGAAGAACACAATGCATGAATTTTCAAAAATTTAAGAAAATTAAAAAATGCAATAGACACCAAACTTAAAATTTCACACTAGACTCAAAACAAGAAACACAAAATTTTTTGGTTTTTATGATTTTATTAATTTTTTTTGTATTTATTTTTTTTTTGAAAATAAAAATAATAAAAACTTAAACATAAAATAAAATTACCCAATCTAAGCAACAAGATGAACCGTCAGTTGTCCAAACTCGAACAATCCCCGGCAACAGCGCCAAAAACTTGGTGCACGAAATTGTGATCACACTTTTCACAACTCCGCACAACTAACCAGCAAGTGCACTGGGTCGTCCAAGTAATACCTTATGTGAGTAAGGGTCGATCCCACAGAGATTGTCGGCTTGAAGCAAGCTATGGTCATCTTGTAAATCTTAGTCAAGCAGATTCAAATGGTTATGAGGTTTTGATAATTAAAAGATAAATAAAATATAAAATAAAATAAAGATACTTATGTAATTCATTGGTGGGAATTTCAGATAAGCGTGTGGAGATGCTTTGTTGCTTCTAAACCTCTGCTTTCCTATTGTCTTCTTCCAACCAAGCGTGCTCCCTTCCATGGCAAGCTGTATGATCCTCTCAGATGAAAAATACCAGGTATGATCTCTGCACGGCTAATCAACTGTCAGATTTCTCGTCTCGGATGAAAAATACCAGGTACAGCTACCGCACGGCTAATCATCTGTCGGTTCTCACTAGCATCGGAATAGGACCCTTATCCTTTTGCACATTGTCACTGCACCTAACATTCGCAAGTTTGAAGCTCGTCACAGTCATCCCTTCCCAGATCCTACTCGGAATACCACAGACAAGGTTTAGACTTTCTGGATCTCAAGAATGCTGCCAATAGTTCTAGCCTATACCACGAAGGTTCTAATCTCAGATTCGGATGCTCTATTGTCAAGAGAGACAATGCGAATCGCAGATCAGAGACCCAAGAGAATATACTCCGGCTGTCGTCCAATGACTACGTTAAACATTATGTAGACCGCTTGTGGTTGTCAGGCATGCGAATCTTGGCTAAGCGAGTAACGAAGATAGTGGGTGATTGTCACGGGTCACCCCTTCATTCTGACTTAACTGAATTAAGTACGAGAGTATATCTTGGAGAAGAAGTAAGCGTGAATTGAAAGAGAAACAATAGTACTTGCATTAATTCATGAAGAACAACAGAGCGCCGCACCTTAATCTATGAGGTGTAGAAACTCCACCGTAGAAAATACATAAGAGAAAATAGTCTAGGCATGGCCGAATGGCCAGCCTCTCCAAACGTGAAAATATGAGATAAGCTCCCTAATACAATAGTAAAAAGTGCTATTCATACTAAACTAGTTACTAGGGATTACAGAAAATAAGTAACTAAGTGCAGATAGTGCAGAAATCCACTTCCGGGTCCCAGTTGGTGTGTGGTTGGGCTGAGCATTGAGCTTTACGCGTGCATAGGCCATTCTTGGAGTTAAACGCCAACTTGAGTGCTAGTTTGGGCGTTTAACTCCAGTTCTAGTGCCAATTTGGGCGTTTTACTCCAAAAAAGGGTCTTTGGTGGGCGTTTGAACACCAGTTTGGGCCATCAAATCTCGGGAAAAGTATGGACTATTATACATTGATGAAAAGCCCAAGATGTCTACTTTCCAACGCAATTGAGAGCGCACCAATTGGGCTTCTGTAGCTCTATAAAATCTACTTCGAGTGCAGGAGGGTCAAAATCCAACAGCATCTGCAGTCCTTTCTCAGCCTTTGAATAAGATTTTTGCTCAGGCCTCTCAATTTTAGCCAGAAAATACCTGAAATCACAGAAAAATACACAAACTCATAGTAAAGTCCAGAAATGTGATTTTTGCATAAAAACTAATAAAAATATAATAAAAAGTAACTAAAACATACTAAAAACTATGTAAAAACAATGCCAAAAATGGTATAAATTATCCGCTCATTAGGACACCATGGCCATGATTCCACGGGATGATCAGTACGTCCCCAACGGGAAGTACATCAGATCTCCAGCAGCCACTATCAATTGGACCACAGAACCGGCGGAAGATATCCCTTCTCCTTCCACATCACAAGAACCTTCAACAAATCAGCTACTCCTACAGATAATTCAGAGGTTAGACCGGCTTGACCGGCAGGTAAAGCGAATGGAGCGCCATAACAAGCACCAATTTACATACCTCAAGGAGCTGATTGTTGGCAACCACTCACCTGAAGAAGACCCAGACACTCCGGACTCCACTTCATCTACTAGCACAAGGAGCCATGACAATCCCAACTGTGAAGATGCTGCTACCAGCCCCCCTTTGTTCCTGACTGATGGCACTGAGGACGGTGCCAAGCTTTAAGTGTGGGGAGGTCGGTCAGTACCTGACTTTCGGAGATAACTGCTCTTTCTTAGCACCAATAAATTATTTATTTTTCTTTTGTTTAGGATATGATAGATTGCATAGTAATAGGTGTTTGCATACATGTTCTTTTTGGTTGAAAAATAATAAGTTTCTTTTCAAGACTCTATTTTGAAAATTTCACTAACTCAAATTAAAATTTTGTGTTAAATTTGTTTGAAGACTGTAAATTGGAACATAAATTATAGCAAAGAACACACAACCTGTGAGATTTGAGCTTAATTACAGGGTTACATTATTTAACCATAATATTTTATTCTTGTGTGTTTTTCTTCTCTATGATTGTAATCTATATTTTGTTCCAGTCTATATGTCCAATGTTTAATGTGTTATACGCATGCATATGATTGAGGCCATTGTTTTATTAGCTCACTTATCCCAAATAGCCTACCCTTTTATGTCACCTTTGTTAGACACTTTGAGCCTTTTTATCCCAGTTGTTCTATATTTTACCACATCACTAGCCTTAAGCAGAAAAACAAATTAAATACCCAAAATTGAATTTTGGTTAGCTTAAGATAAAAATTGTGTAGCAACTAAATGTGAAAAAAAACTGTGGGAACTTGGGTTAATGAAAGTGTACAGTGCTTAAATGATGAAATATTAGGAATTTGGGTACCTACTCATGTGAAACCAGAAAAATTAAAAATCCATGTGCATTGATAAGTAATGTTTATTTTTCTCTATAGAAAAAATATTCAATAATTGATTAAATAAATAAGGGGACAAAATTACCCCAATGTTAAGTTAATGAAAAGATCAATGCATATGTGATACAAATTAAAAGAAGGGTTGATGCATGAGTATGTAATGCAAAAGTGAGAATTTTGGGTAGCTAGGCATGAATTTAAAAGTATATAGAGTATGAATAGGTGAAAGCTTAGGTTGATCAAGGATTCAATTTATAGCTCACTTAGCTATATATATACCCTCACCTTTACCTTGGCCCCATTACAACCTTGAAAAGACCTCATGATGTTTGCATTGGTATATTAAATACTTGTTGATTGGTTAGGTGAAGAACAAAGTTTAGAAAGCATGACTAGGGAAGAGTAGAGTGATTACCCTATACACTTGAGTGATTAGAGTGCACATACACCATCAGTGAGGGTTCAATGCTTGATTCTATGTTCCCTGCTGTCATGAGCTGTCTTCTTACAAGTTTACTTGTCTTTTATTGTATAATTTGAATTAGAGGAATTTGATTATATTTGTCTTGAAGAACTTATTTACTTTTAACCAAGTAGGCAAAATCATTTTAGCATATAGTTGCATTCATAAGTTGCATTGCATTGCATGAGTCTTACTTTTCCCTACTCAGTTATTTTATCTCCTTGAGCTAAGCATGAGGACATGCTAATGTTTAAGTGTGGAGAGGTTGATAAACCACTATTTTATGGTTTATCTTGTGTTTAATTGAGTGGTTTCATCAAGTCTTTACCCACTTATTCATATGATTTGCATGATTTTACAATCCCTTCCTAGTTTTGTTCTATGGTTGAAAACTTGCTTCCTAGAGATCTTTAATTTGTATATTTTAATTCTCCTATATACCATTCGATGCCGTGATCTGTGTGTTAAGTGTTTCAGGCTTTATAGGGCAAGAATGACTTAGAGAATGGAGAGGAAGCTTGCAAAAATGGAAGGAACACAAGAAACTAAGGAGATAACCAGCAAGCATCGACGCGCATGCATGGCTCATGCGAGCGCGCGATATGGATAAATTTGTAGCGACGCGTGCGCGTGCCTGACGCGTATGATGAGAGAACTTTTGCGTGATCTAGAAATTTGCGGATAAATCCTCGTTGCAAGTATAGTTTCTAAACCTTCAAAAGTCCTTTCATACAAATGTTTTGGTTGTCACAAGTAACAAACCCCTTTTAAAATTTATAACCGAGTATTTAAACCTCGGGTCGTCTTCTCAAGGAATTGCAGGGAGGTATGTTCTTATTATTGGTTATGAGTTTGTAAATTGGGGTTCTGGAGTTTGGGCAATGGGCACAGGTATATTTTCAAAGCAATAAAAATAAATAAATAACTGTAAAATAAACTCTTGGCAAGGTATGAGAACTGGAAGTCCTATCCTGGTTATCCTTATCAATTGTAATGAGAATTGGATTTTTCTCCCACTTTGTTAACCTCTAACTATAAAGGTAAGTTGAGTGGATGAATTAATTTTTATTCCTCAGGTCCTAGTCTTTCCTTAGGAAAGGCTAGAGTTATTGGAACTTGAATTAATTCTTGAAGAATTCTAATTTTCAATCAACAATAAGTTTGATAACTCAAGTGTCTCCAATGACTCAACCAAAGCCAAAAGGGAAAAAAGTCTACTTGAATGAAAAGAATTTGGATAAACAAAGAGCATTAATAAATTAAAGAAAGCAATCATAAGTCTGAAATACCTCAAATTATATTAATAAAAGCAATCCAATCTAACATAAAAGATTTATGAATCAAATGGGAAACATAAGTAATTAACAAATAAAAGTATTAGAGTATCTAAAAGTAGAAGAGAAATATAAATTGAAGAACATTGAACCTGGGATTGAGAGTCACTCCTAAAACTAAGAGAAATCCTAAATCCTAATCCTAAGAGAGAGGAGAGAACCTCTCTCTCTAAAAACTACATCTAAAACTATGAAAAGTGAATTATGAAAGCTTGATGATGAATGGATGCATTTCCCCACTTTATAGCCTCTAATCTGTGTTTTCTGAACCGAGAACTGGGCCAGAAAATAACTCAGAAATCGCTGGAGAAGAAATCTGCCACACTGGTTTTTCGTCACTGCGACGCGTCTGTATGGAGCACGCGGTCGCATCGCCTATCGTCAGGGCAACTATGGCATATTATATATTAAATCGAAGCCCCGAACGTTAGCTTTCCAACTGGAACCGCGTCGTTTGGACCTCTGTAGCTCGAGTTATAGCCGTTTGAGTGCAAAGAGGTCAGGCTGGACAGCTTAGCAATTTCTCCAACTTCTTGTATTCCTTCCACTTTTGCATACTTCCTTTCCATCCTCTGAGCCATTCCTGCCCTGTAATCTCTGAAATCACTTAACACAAATATCAAGGCATCTAATGGTAATAAGAGAGGAATTAAACATAGGGAACTTAAGGCCAAAGAAGCATGTTTTCAATCAAAGCACATAATTAGGAAGGCAAATGTAAAACCATGCAAATAGTATGAATAAGTGGGTAATAAAGATTGATAAAAACCACTCAATTGAGCACAAGATAAACCATGAAATAGTGGTTTATCAACCTCCCCACACTTAAACATTAGCATGTCCTCATGCTAAGCTCAAGAGAAGCTATAAAGGTGAAAAGGAGTAGTAGAATGTATGAAATGCAACCTATCTATATGAATGCAACTACATGAAAAATGATTCTACCTACTTGGTTAAAAATAAATAAGTTCTCCAAGACAAACATAAATCAGATTTCACTAATTCAAATTATATAATAAAAGACAAGTAAAGTTGTAAGAAGATAGCTCATGAAAGCAGGGAACATAGAATTGAGCACTGAACCCTTACTGGTAGTGTATATCACTCTAATCTCTCAAGTGTATAGGGTAATTCACTCTACGCTTCTCTAATCATGCTTTCTAAACTTTGTTCTTCATCTAACCAATCAACAAATATTTAATGTACCAATGCAAACATCATGAGGTCTTTTCAAGTAATGGGGCTAAGGTAAGGGTTAGGGTATATATATATGGCTAAGTGAGCTTTATAAATTGAATCTTTAATTAACCTAAGCTTTCACCTAACATACATATACTCTATATAACTCTAGAATCATGCCTAGCTACCCATAGTCTTCACTTTTGCATTACATACTCATGTATCAATTTTTCTTTAATTTTATCACATATGCATTGATCTTTTATTAACTTAACATTGGGGTAATTTTGTCCCCTTATTTATTTATTTATATTATATATTTTTTCTCTTTTTCTTTTTTTCTTTTTTTCTTTTTTTTTAGAGAGACATAAAAACTAGAATAACATATCAATGCATATGAAATATTTTTAAATTTCTGTTTTACATGAGTAGGTACCCAAATTTTCCAATATTCAAAATTAAAAACATGATACATTCCCTTATTAACCCAAGTTCCCACAGTTTTCCCACACTTAGCTGATGCACAATCTCTATCTTAAGCTAACCAAAGATTCAATTGGGGTTTTTAATTTGTTTTTCTGCTTAAGGCTAGTGATGTGGTAAAATACAGAATAAATGGGGATTTAAAGGCTCAAAGTGGCTAAGAAAGGTAATTGAAAGGGTAGGCTTTATTTGGAATAATTGAGTAAAAATCAAATAATGGCCTCAGTCATATGCAAGTATGTAACACATTAAACATTGGACATATAGATTGGAACAAAATATAGATTATAATCATAGAGAAGGAAACACACAAGAATGAAATATTTATGGTTAAGTAATGTAACCATATAAATAAGCTCAAAATCTCACAGGTTGTGTGTTCTTTAGCTCAAAAATCATGTTCCAAATACAACTTCAAACAAATTAACATAATTTTTTTTTAATTTAAATTAGTAAAATACTATAAAATTTCTTGAAAAAGAAATTATTACTTCAACCAAGTAGTAACTAAATGCACAAAATCAAATAAACATGCAATTAACCATGCAAATGCAAGAATGAATAAACAAAGAAAATAAAACAATGGTGTTGAAAAGAAGAAAATAGCTAACACATGGAGATCGGTATCGACCTCTCCACACTTAAAGATTGCACCGTCTTCGGTGCATGCTGAGATGTGCAAGTGGACGGGTTGTTCCAACTGATGCTTTTCTTCAAGGATTGTGCAGATGGACTTGTTTGTCTCCCCTTTTAGAATTTCTCCCTTTCTCTGTCTTTGGTGGCCAGCCTGAAAGAAGAGAAAAAGAAGAAAAGTAACCCAAAAGATAGAAAATAAATAAAATATGGGTGTTAATGCCAAATGATAAGGGTCTCATTTACATGGAAGCTTCAACATGTACGTGAGAAAACAATAGAAGCACATGGCATACTAGTGGTGCAAAATTTGCAACAAAGGAGAGGAAAATGTGGGTAATGCAAGATAGTAGAAGTTCATATCAATGCAAAAGAAGTACAAGTATCATAAAATATTAGCATTGATTTAAATAATGTTACCCAATCAAAATAAAACAAGTCATAAGCACCAAGAAAATACCAGAAAAGATGTAACAGTGGAATAAGAACTTTTGAACACCAATGGAAAAATAATAAATTTAGAAAAAAAATTAAAAATATGCACAAAATTAAAATGCAATGAATGAAAGTATGCAATTAAGTAAAAGAGAATGAAAGTAAAGAAGGAAGAAGAAAAGAAGAAAGAAATAAGAATGGAAAAGAAAAAATTTGGGGAAGAAAAGATAAGATATTTGGCTGATCTGGATAAGCTGTGCGGCGCAGGCGACGCGGACTCGTGGGGCACGCAGTCGCGTGGTGCGCGATAAGGTTAGGTGACGCGGACGCGTGGGGCATGCGATCGCGTGACTCGATTTGTGCTAGTGGTGCGAGTGCAGCTTCGCGGTCGCACAACTCTCTGTTCAAAACTTAGTATTGCCAAAATCCAGGGTGACGCGGTCGCGTGGGGCATGCGATCGCATGAGTGGCCATTATGAGGATATGACGAGGTCGCGTCGGTCACGCGTCCGCGTGGGAAGAATTATGCGTTCAGCACCAATCCAACACCGCTCTAGCACAACTTTCAGTCGTGCACCCTTTTCACGTCGAAATCCAAGGCACGCAGCCGCATGAGTGACGCAGTCGAGTGGGAAGCCAATGTTCCCAAGTGACGCGGACGCGTCGGCGACGCGGTCGCGTGGGATGATTTGTGCCACTGGCACGCCTCTAGCCACGCTTTTGCATGACTCTCTGTTCGTTTTATTAGTCTCTCCCAACACCTGCGACGCGGACACGTCAATGATGCGGTCGTGTCGCGTAAGTTTTTTTTTTATGCAGTATACAGAATGCAATGCTAATGTAGATGCAATAAATAATTCCAGGTTCAATGAAAATAAAATAAAATAAAATAAAAACAAACAAAAACGAAATTAAATTAAAATTAAAATTGAAAAGGAACGATCATACCGTGGTGGGTTGTCTCCCACCTAGCACTTTTAGTTAAAGTCCTTAAGTTGGACATTTGGTGAGCTTCCTGTTATGGTGGCTTGTGCTTGAATTCATCCAGAAATCTCCACCAATGTTTGGAATGCCAACAGCCTCCGGGATCCCAAACTAGGCGCAGAAAGCCTTCAAGTAAGTTAAAGCAAGTGACAAGGCCCCAAGAGTGTTGATTTCTAGACTGAATTCTGGGGTCCCAAATCTTGCTTTTGCACCCATTTTTGTTGGGATCTGTATTTTTCCAGCCGGGTGATAAGTAATTTGAATTCTCACTACAGCTACCAAACAGCTTCCTAGACCCATTCAATTGAGCTCTACACCAACCTTTGCGTTTAAACTTAAAGCTTCCAACTATAATGAACCTTGCAGGACAATTCTGACCACTGACCATCTTCCTCTTACTCTTAATGCCACAAAGAGCTCTAAGTTGACCATCCGTCTCCAGTAGCTCATATTCAAGTGGGATTAGAAAGCTAAGGGATATGAATTTTACCCACTTGAATATTGTGAAGGATGATGGCAACTTAGGGGGAGGGGTCTCCAATAACTTTGGCAAGGTGATTTCAAGCTCCACTCCCTTGTGCTCCTTGACAACTTCCACCTCTTTGCAAACTTCTTTAATTTCAACTTCTTCCTCTTGGTAGCTTTCTTCTAATTCAATCTCTTCTTCATTACTTACCAAGGGCATGGGAGGTTGTGCTTCTTCTTCTTTAATCTCCATCTCTTGATCAACCTCTACAAAGTCTTCAACCATGATCTGCCTTGGAGGTTGTACGCTCTCATCAACATCAACATCAAATACCGTGGAAGGAGGCTCTGTGACTGGACTTTCCAATGGAGGTACAGCATCTCTTAAGTCTGCAACCACTTCTTTCTTTTTAATAATTGCTGCTTTGTCCAGTTGTTTAAGTATGAAATCGTACTCATCCTCGATGATTTTCTTTCCATGACAACTCCTTTTAACTACTCTTTCATTTTCAAGGGTCTCTCCTACCTTTACTCGTAGGGCCTCCTCTACCTCTTTATGAAGTATGGATTCGCGAAGATGATTCTTTCTTTCCTGTTCCATATCAATAGCATAATTGGGATCATCTTGCTCTTGGATTGATGGATGTGGGTGCTCTTCCATGGATGGTGGTGATGGGATGGAGAGATCATTCTGTGGTTGAAAAGGAAGTGCACTAGAGCTTGAGGGTTGAATATTGGAGGTAGCGGGTTGGTTCATGCGGGATATAAGATTTTGGAGTGTAGAGGTGAGACCAATGATGTTAGAGATGAGTGTATTGTTATCCAATGGAGGTTGGGGTGGATCTATGTATGGCTCATTCGGTTCATAGGGTGGTTGGTATGGTGGATGTGGGTTAGGGTCATATGGAGGTAAATGGTGTAAAGGGGCTTGTGAGTTTGGTGGTTCAAAGGTATGTTGGGGAGGTGGTTCATAAGCACAGGGTGGGACTTGTTGGTAATTACAAGGGGGTCCACAGTATCTATCAGCTTGGTATGCATTGTAGAGTGGTCCTTGCCCATGATATCTTGGAGGGTGTTATTGCCTAAAGGGTTGATCAGATCCTCTTGGCTCCATCCATCTTTGATTGCTTAGACCTTGATGCATATTCCTGTTATAGCTTCCACTCCTTTCAACAGATTTAGAACCAAACTCAAAGCGAGAAGGGTGAGAATTCATGGTAGCTAATAAAAATTAAAAATGAAAATAAAAACAAATTTAAATTAAAAGGTTATTTAAATTTTGAATTTGAAAATTAAATTTTGAAATTTGAAATTTTTAAATTTTGAATTTAAAAATTTTGAAATTTGATTTTTGAAATAAGATAAGATAAGATTTTTGAAAAAGATATGATTTTTGAAAAAGATTTGAATTTTGAAAATCAAAATTTGAAATTTGAAATTTGAGTTTTAAATTTTGAATTTTTGAATTTAATGAGGAAAGAGAAAAACAATAAAATGACACCAAACTTAAAATTTTTAGATCAAAACGAAGAAAACAACTAAGAACAACTTGAAGGTCAAGATGAACATGAAGAACAAATTTTTGAAAAATTTTTAATAACTAAATAAAAAACCAATAACCTCTTAATTTATGAAAAAGCAAAAATAAAAACAAAAATAAAAAAAATAAACAAGAAAAAATAAATATTTACAATAACCAATAATAAGGCACACGTTTGCAACTCCCCAGCAATGGCGCCATTTTGATGAGAGAACTTTTGCGTGGTCTAGAAATTTGCGGATAAATCCTCATTGCAAGTATAGTTTCTAAACCTTCAAAAGTCCTTTCATACAAACGTTTTGGTTGTCACAAGTAACAAACCACTTTTAAAATTTATAACTGAGTATTTAAACCTTGGGTCGTCTTCTCAAGGAATTGCAGGGAGGTATGTTCTTATTATTGGTTATGAGTTTGTAAATTGGGGTTCTGGAGTTTGGGCAATGGGCACAGGTATATTTTCAAAGCAATAAAAATAAATAAATAACTGTAAAATAAACTCTTGGCAAGGTATGAGAACTGGAAGTCCTATCCTGGTTATCCTTATCAATTGTAATGAGAATTGGATTTTTCTCCCACTTTGTTAACCTCTAACTATGAAGGTAAGTTAAGTGGATGAATTAATTTTTATTCCTCAGGTCCTAGTCTTTCCTTGGGAAAGGCTAGAGTTATTGGAACTTGAATTAATTCTTGAAGAATTCCAATTTTCAATCAACAATGAGTTTGATAACTCAAGTGTCTCCAATGACTCAACCAAAGCCAAAAGAGAAAAAAGTCTACTTGAATGAAAATAATTTGGATAAACAAAGAGCATTAATAAATTAAAGAAAGCAATCATAAGTCTGAAATACCTCAAATTATATTAATAAAAGCAATCCAATCTAACATAAAAGATTTATGAATCAAATGGGCAACATAAGTAATTAACAAATAAAAGTATTAGAGTATCTAAAAGTAGAAGAGAAATATAAATTGAAGAACATTGAACCTGGGATTGAGAGTCACTACTAAAACTAAGAGAAATCCTAAATCCTAATCCTAAGAGAGAGGAGAGAACCTCTCTCTCTAAAAACTACATCTAAAACTATGAAAAGTGAATTATGAAAGCTTGATGATGAATGGATGCATTCCCCCACTTTATAGCCTTTAATCTGTGTTTTCTGGACCGAGAACTGGGCCAAAAAACAGCTCAGAAATCGCTGGAGAAGAAATCTGCCACGCTGGTTTTTTGTCACTGCGACGGGTCCGCATGGAGCACGCGATCGCGTCACCTATCGTCAGGGCAACTATCGTATATTATATATCAAATCGAAGCCCGGAACGTTAGCTTTCCAACTCAACTGGAACCGCGTCGTTTGGACTTCTGTAGCTCGCGTTATAGCCGTTTGAGTGCGAAGAGGTCAGGCTGGACAGCTTAGCAATTTCTCCAACTTCTTGTATTCCTTCCACTTTTGCATGCTTCCTTTCCATCCTCTGAGCCATTCTTGCCCTGTAATCTCTAAAATCACTTAACACACATATCAAGGCATCTAATGGTAATAAGAGAGGAATTAAACATAGGGAACTTAAGGCCAAAGAAGCATGTTTTCAATCAAAGCACATAATTAGGAAGGCAAATGTAAAACCATGCAAATAGTATGAATAAGTGGGTAAAGATTGATAAAAACCACTCAATTGAGCACAAGATAAACTATGAAATAGTAGTTTATCAGCGTACACGTGGATTGGGGTTTGCACAAGGATGCGCACGCGTGACTGACGCGTACGCGTGACACGCCAAAACGACCAGCGACACGCACGCGTGATTGACACGTACGCGTGACATGCGCGATCTGTAGAAATAACAGAAAATGCTAGGGGCAATTTTGGGCCGGGTTTTGACCCAGTTTCCAGCCCAGAAACACAGACTAGAGCCAGGGAACGTGGAGAGACATAAGAGACATTCTCATTAGCATAGTTTTAGTTTTTAGATCTGAATCTAGAGAGAAATTACTCTTCCTCTAGGTTTTCTTTTACATTCATAGTTTCATAGTTTATTGCTTTCGCTTTGTATATTGAAGAGTCATCACCTCCGTTGAAGATACTGTTCTAGTTTGTTTCCTTACTCTTTTATTTATTCCATATTCTTAATTCTTGTTTAGAGTTACAATTGGATTATTTTCATGGATTGTTAATACAAAGGATTACTTTTATTTTTAATTAAATTGCAGTTATTGTCTATCATGTCATTCTTTTATTCCCTTTTTAATTCTATGCAAGTAATTCTCATGTCAATGGAGTAAATTCCCAACTTGATATGGGGGTTGATTAAAAGGAGACATTTAAGTTGGAATGCTCAAGTGATTAGTTAAATTGGAAGTTGTTGGCTAATTCTGTATTTACTAACGCTAGACCTTCCCAAGGGAGAGGACTAGGATTTGCGAATAAGAGTTAGCTTAATCACTTGACTTTCCTTTATTTAGTAAGGGTTAACTAAGTAAAAATAACAACCTCTTTATACTACACTTGAGAGAATTCCAACAAGGATAGAACTTCCAATTAATCATTTCCCCAGTCAAGGCCTTTTATTTTGAATATTATAAATCTCTTTTAATTTTCATTGCTTTAATTTACAAATATTTATTTGCTCAATTCCCAAAATCAAAATTACCTAGAAAACTCCTGATTAATAAATTAGCACCTCTTTGTCAACTCGTTGGGAGACGACCTGCGACTCATACTCCCTGTATTTTTATTCTAAACTTTTGTGACAACCTTTCTATATTGATGAGGCAGATTTTTGCTGGTTAAGAGCTATACTCGCAACGTATTTCCTATATTGAATTCTTAATTGGCTGAATTCCGCCCTGCCATCACAAAGCAAACAAACATATAGAATATGCACATGATGAATTCCTGTCCTATTTGGCTGTGATATCACATTGTTAGTTCAACTGCCAACCCGACACATTCCCATGGGAATGTCGCCTTTTGGTCATAAATATAAATGGGAACCCCCAAGGATATTGTGCCTGGACATGGTCTAGGGATCCTGGTACACTCTTGCGATTCTGAAAGGATGTGAGCAGGATACTCAGCCACAGACCTCACATCTCAACGTAAGCGGGATTAACCACCGTCCTTGCGCCACTGCCGCAACCTCGACAGGCGGGATTAACCTACCGTCCCTGCTAGGCGCATATTGTCTCAATAATACCAGTATAAAACATTATATATGCCATCAGTGATCACTTTCAGTATTTAATCTTTCTCATTTATCTTTGAGTCCAAGACTCGTAAAAAATATTTCCGATTTTCTTATCTCCACAGCTCATCTTACTCATCATCAACATAGTACTTCAACGGTCCACTCATAAACTTTAGAAACCTAAGTCTCCGTCTTCTAAATTTGTTACCAAAAAATATCTAGTTAAACTCACTTAGTGTATTCTCTATGTTCCAAAGCATAAAAAAAAGTTAAGACACCCTAAATAAGCGTTACGGAAGTTTACAAAACTATCAGGAAGGTAAAACGGTTTAAAACAAGGTTTTCATTGAAAATCAGGGCAGTGTGCATATGCATAGGGTTGTGCGTACGCACGCCCAGAAGAGTTTTCTCAATATGTGCATACGCATAGAGGTGTGCGTACGCACACAAAGTAAAATTTTCTATTTTGTGTGCACACATGAATACGTGTAGACGCCTTCAACAGAAGGCACTTCCCAACTTGTGCGTACGCACCACTTGCAAATTTCACTGAGTGTCCGTGCACACCAGAGTGTGCGAACGCTCTCAGCAAGAGGCATATACTTGTGTGTGCGTGCGCACCATAGTGTGCGTACGTACATTTTCTAAAAATCACAGGGTGTGTGTGTGCACAATTGTGTGTGTACGTGTACAAGTGGAAACATGGCCCCTACTCAGAGCATGCGCACAACAATGTTCGTGTGCACACAACCCAGAAGTCAATTTCTGCATTATCACAGAATTCATATTTTTTATACTAACTTCCAACGATCATATATTTTTCTGCAAATTTCTTATTTCCATAAAATCTATACCGTTCTAAAGATCTTTAAATTATCTTTTATTTGATACGAAATTCAATCCATTTCGAAAACTGAAGCTCGAGATATGATCTGCCAAATTTGGCCCAAAATCCATTTTTACCAAAAACCTTAAAACTCAATATTTACCAAAACTCTCAATTCAAAACCAATTGCCCTATGTAAGAACCGTAATTAATCAACCGGTTAATTAAGTGATTAATTTCCCAAATTAGATTCCGAAAAGTTAGAGTGAGAATTTGAGGATTTAAAGGTGATTTTTGGATTCAGTAGGTTTTTCTGAGTCAGAAAATGTGCTTTCTGCGAAAAACCGTAAAAAACCGCGAACTAACAGTTGAACCAGTTGAACCGGTTCAAGTCTATCCGGTACCACATGAGAAAAAGTAAAAACCGGTGAAAACCTTAGAAAAATATTAGAAATAGAAAACCGGGCGTTAATTTTAAAGGTTTGGCCCGAAGTTGGGCCAAACAGGCTAAAAACTCTAATAGGTTGGACCGGGCCCAAGTTGGGCCCAAGCCCAACATATAAAAGACTCAATTAATGAACCAATCAGCATCACAACACACTAACAAGCACACACAATCAGAAATTGAAAGGAGGAGTGGAGAAGAGAGTGAACACTATTCATCATCTTCTTCCAAAGCTCATATCTTGAGCTAGAGAGCTCCGATTTACGTGCCATCAGCAGCTACGCATTCCTTGCGGAGAGGTCTACACATCCCATATAAGAAACTGGTAAGGAAAGCTTGAATCCCTTTTAGTTTCTCTCTTCAAAATTTTGGGTATATAGGGTTTTTGATTAAATGAGTTTTTGTGATTCTTGGTGTTTAGGTTTGCTCTAATCCTTGCTTAGCCTTGGATTCTTGCTAGCAAAATTGTTGGAGGAGGTAAAGCCACTAAACCCTTGGGAAATTATATTTAATTAGAACCCTAGGTTGATTTGAGGTGATTTATATGTATATAGCTTGATTATTGTGGCTTTGGGAGCTCTTGGAACAAATTGTGCTTATTGGAGTGGATTTGAAAGCTTGGATTGTGGTTGGAAGATTAATTGTGCCAAGTTGGAATTTGGGTGCATAGGGAGAATCGGCCAAGGTATGGTTTCGGTTTCCTCTATGTAGTATATAATATTCATGGACACATAGGCTAGTGACCAATAAGATAGGTTAAACTAAAATCATGGTTGGTGTGTTAAATGTTGATGAATTGATGAATGTTGGGTTGATTTGTGATGAATTTTAATGATATGATGTTGTTGAATGATTGTATGGATTGGAAGTTGGTTCCTTATGATAATTGTAGTATGATGATTTATGAAATGGTGAGTGTGATGGTGATTTTGATCATAAGTGTTATATGGTTGATGTTGGAATTGGAAATAAGGAAATGGGAAGGAGAATGTGGTAAAGTTGGTGTATTATGATACAATAGGTACATTTTGATGAAAAATGGAGTTTTGGAATGGTATGGTAAAGGTTGGAATGTGTATGGTAATAAATTGTGTAAGTTATGAAGTTTGGTAAAATTGAGTTTTTGATGAACTTTGTACGATCATAACTTTTGCCTCGGTTTTTGAAATTGATTGAAATTTGTTTATGAATAAAGATTTTTGAAAACTCTTTAAATCGATATAAAAGTTGTGAAAATTAGAATTTTGTAGAGTGAGTTATGATCCTTCAAAGTTGGTGTTAAAAATCTGAAATTCTGCAAAGTTGCAGAATTTCAAGATTTGTTGATGTGTGCAGGCGCACACCCCTACCAGAATTTTGACCTGTGCGGACGCACACACTTGTGCGCACGTACAGGCAGGGAGGTGCATTCTGTTCACAGCGCCAGCACAGCTTGTGCGCGCACACATCTAAGGAAAAACTTCAATCTGTGCAGACGCACAGGTCTGTGCAGACGCACACGTCGGGAAGGCTGGTCTGTTGGGGGCGCTGGCACAGGTTGTGCGAGCGGACAGATCCTTGTAAAAATTGACACATGTGCATACACACACCCCTGTGCGTACACACACATTTCAAAACTCTCAGGAGTGTGCGCACGCACACACCCCTGTGCTGCCCCACACGTCCTATATCTTAAAATTTTCTTATTTTTTAATTATTCTACCTTTCCAACAAGGTCGTAAGTTTCTAAAACACCATTTTAAGACTTTTGGGCCTAGTTTTGAGTATTAGAACATGGTATATAACTTAAGAGTCCTGATACATGGTTTTATGATAACTTAGAAAATGGAGGCTTAGGTTTCTGGCGTGCTGAGAATGATTTGACGTTGGGTGAAGGATGAGTGATATATGAGATAAGTAATGATGAACTTTGGACATTGGAAACTGAGATATGAATGGACAGTGGTTGAGATGAGTCAAGGACTCGGATTGAGGCGATGGATCTCTGTATATTGAAAATGTTTTCTGAAAACCATTGAGATATTATTTTTACTGAGAATATGATACGCTATGCGCCCGGCAGGGACGGCGGTTGGATCCTGCCTATCGAGGTAGCGGCGGCGGAGTAAGGGCGGTGGTTCGTCCCGCTTGCATTGAGATGTGAGGTCTGTGGCAAGAATATCCCGCTCGCATCCCTTCGGACCATAGGCGAGCAGGCGCCGGTACCTGGACAGTGATCCGGGCACTATATCTCGGGGTTCCCATATGAGAAATTCGAAGGGCGATGTCTCCATGGAGATGTGTCGGGTTGGCAGTTGAACCGACAATGTGATATCACAGCCAGTAGGACAGGCATTCATCATATGCATTTTCTATTTGCTTGTTTGCTTTGCCGACTTGTAATTGTATGCCTACTTGAATAACATGCCTATTTGCTTACTTGATCTACTTGAATTGTATGCTTTTACTTGTAAATTACTTGTATTGTTATTAATTGTACTTTCTACTGGGATTGAGGAGGTTCGGAAGGCGGCGGCGATGGGATCGCATGGAGAATAGGTTGGTGAAGGCTGTGGGACAGCGGTGTTTAGTTAGAATAGAAATCCCTTAAGATAAAGCACCCAATTTATTTATGATGAGGTTTATATTATGCTTATTTGTTTTAGAATGCTTTAAGCTTGAATCTTGTGATGGATATGGAGCTTAGGATTGCCTTTGGCGTCCCGGGATCTTATATCCTACATCACTAGGCACTGTTACCATACTGAGAACCTCCAGTTCTCATACCATATCTTTGTTGTGTTTTTCAGATGCAGGTCGCAACCCACCTCGGTGAGTTGCTTTGGATGGTGACAAGGGCGGAGGATCTTGGATTCTTTTGGAGTCTTTTGGTTTAGTTTGTTTATACATCTCTCTTTTTGTATTTTGTATTCACCTAGAGGCTTGTATTTTGAGAGAAAAATTTGTATAAGCTATTTTTAAACTGTCTGGTTTTGTACATCTGTATTTGGCTAGCCGGCTTAAACTCCGCGAGCCGTGGCTAGTTTCTTATGGTATTACACTATTATACTACTATCATTGTTTATATCACTTCTATTTCTTATGCTTTAAGATAGTACGTTTGCGCTTTTGAAATCCTATTTTTTTTAGCTATATCCTTCATCGGGCTTCTAGATTATACCATTCTTCTATATATATATATTATGTATGAGCTTAGAACTGTCGTAATCTCTGATTAACCTTTACTTTACCACGCGAGGTAAGGCTTAGGCTAATTAGGGTGTTACATTTAGTGGTATCAGAGCGGTTGTCCTCGTGAGCCTGAGGGATGGACCGATTGTGCTTCATTGCATACTCTGTGTGTCTTTTCTGTGATGCTATTAGGTTATCTGTTTGATATATGCATAGCATGCTTGTTTGTGAGTGCCTGTTTGGGATAATTGAAGCACTAGGCTTTTGATATTGAGACTGATCACCTTGATATCGATTGTTTGTTGTAGACAGGAACCCTACATGGCCACTCGCGGGCGAGGTCGAACACGTACGCGAGAGAGTAGGAATGAGCAACCAACTGATAACCATGCCGAGTTCATGGCGGCCATGGCTAACTTAGCAAACACCATGGAAGCGAATGCTGCTGCGACTCTGCAAGCTGTGCAGAGATTGGGCCAACCGGCTGGGAACGGAAATGGCAACGGAAATGGTGAAGGGAATGCCAATGATAATGCTGAGGTTAACGGTGATAACACAGGAGGAGTTCTGATGACCTTGGCGACATTTCTCAAGATTCATCCGCCAACTTTCTGAGGATCTACTAATCCTGTGGAAGCGGACCACTGGTTCAAGGCTATGGAGCGTGCTTTACAGGCGCAGCATGTTCCACTCAATCAATATGTAAAGTTTGCCGCTTATCAGCTAGCGGGAGAGGCCCAGCCCTGGTGGCAAGCTAAGTATCGTTTGCTACAGCTTCAGAACACTAACATTCCATGGGAGGTGTTCCAAATGGCTTTCTATAAGAAATACTTCCCTGAGTCTGCAAGGGAAGCGAAGGAGATGGAGCTAATGTAGTTGAAGCAAGGTTCCATGTCTGTGGCAGAGTACACTAATAAGTTTGAAGAGTTTTGTAGGTTTTCTTGGGTATGTCAGGGTAACCCGGAGACTTACGAGAGGTGGAGATGCGTTAAGTACTAGAGGGGTTTGAAGGAGAGAATTATGACTGCTGTGGCTCCTATGGAGATTCGTGTATTCTCTGACTTGGTGAATAAGCCTAGAGTAGTGGAGGAGTATGCCAAGACCGTGGTGGCATCTAAGGACACTCATGGAGGGAGCTCTAGTCGGGGACGTGGCAAGTATTTTCATTCGAGAGGTGATAAACCCTGATTTTGTGGTTTATCTTGTGCTTATTTTGGGGGATTTTATCAATATTTCTCACACTTATTTGCAAGAAATGCATGGTTTTGTGTTCACTTTCCAATATTGCTCGATGATGTAAAACATGCTTATTTTGCCTTAAAATTGCCATATTTTAATCCTCTTCTATTGCCATTCGATGCCGTGATGTATTTCTTGAGTAATTTCAGGAATTATAGGGTAGGAATGACTTAGAAGAGAGGGAGAAAGCATGTACAAAAGGGAGGAACATGAAGAATTGAGATCTTTGGAAAAGCAGCATCGGCGGGCTCGTGAACTCCACGCGTACGCGTGGATGGGATTGGCTGGAAGTGGCGCGCGAGGATGGACGCATCCGCGCGAATCAGGAGAATCTTATCGACGCGCACGCGCACTTGGCGCGCACGCGTAGAACGCAAGAGCAATCGGCGCACGTGCACGCATGGCGCGCACGCGTGGAAGGCTACACGTGACCTCATTAAAGGAAATCGTGCCTGGCGATTTCTGAGGCTCATTAGGCCTAATTTCAAGCTGCTTCTGCATGGAAAAAGACCCAAGGATGCTAGGGGAAAGAGGGGATCACTCATTCTACACTAGGACATAATTTTTAGTTAGTTTTTGCGGTTCTTTGGTTATTCTAGAAGGAGAAACCCTTGTTCCTCTCAAGATCTAGTTTTAATTTGATCTTCCCTTGTTGATTTGTGACTTGAATCTTGTTAATTACTAGTCTTAATTGTTCAATTTGAATTTCTTGTTACAATTTTGCTTATATCTTGTGATAATTTATGAATTCTTGTCAATTCTCATTTTATACCCATTTCATGAATGTTGTGAATCTTGACTTGTTGATGTTACAATGATGATTTCTATGCTTAGCTTTGTTGTTTGGATGATTGCATGTTGATAATCGTTAGTGGGTATTTGTAGAACTCAATTTAATTGCTAATTTGAACATGTCTTTTGTTAGTGCTTACCAAGTGTTTGATGAATTGTTTACTTTGATTATGGAGTAGTTCTTTTTCACTCTTGGCCTAAGTCAAGGGAATTGTGTAAACTTGAGTCATTGGGTCTAATGGATTTGATGATTTGGGAGCCCTAGGTGGTCAATTTGATACTCATTGACGCCAACCCACTACTAATCTAATTAGTAGGTAGGTTGGGACTTATGGGTTGATGTGATCAGGGCCATTTGACGTACTTCAAGTCTAGGAGTAGATATCACGTATTTAAGACTTGAGAGTAGACTTAATGAGCTTGGTTCCTTATAATTGTCAAGGTATAGTTGTTAGACAAGGATGGTGATCCCAATTCCCGAGCCTAGCCAAGAGTTACCTTTATTATTCATACTTGAAAATCAACTTTCTCAACCAATTGCTTCAGTTGTAGTTTCTTGTTTGGGACATAATAGGATTAAGTAGGATGTTGTTTATTCATTTAAGGTGCTTATGTTTTGTTTAGTTGATTGAATTAATTGTTGCATTTTAAGATTACTTGTTTGTTAAGATTTCCATTTATTTTCATGCTCATAACTCACAACCCCGGATTTCTAACCAATGTCGAAGCACATGATTGCCCATTCCTTGTGAGACGACCCGAGGTTTGGATACTTCGGTTATTTCTATTGGGGTTGAACTTGTGACAACCAAATCCCTCTTCTAAATTTGACCCCCGAGGATTGTTGTTGGTAGAGCTATACTTACAACGCGGTTTTCTTGAAGAGAATCTTTACCAATACATCTTCGGGTGCTTCTGTGACAGTGGTCAAATTTTTGGCGACGTTGCCGGGGAATGGTTGCAACATATGCCTTGATATTGGTTATGTGAATATGTGAATATTGTAGATAGTTTACTTCTTTAATTACTTAGCCATAGTTTAGATTTCCTTTACATTTATGCTATGACTTTCAAGTTTGATGACTCAGTCTCAACCGAACTCTAGCTTGGCCAATTTTGATCCCGAGATCGAAAGGACTTTATTACACACTCGGCAAGCTAGGCGGCGGTTGGACTATACACCTAGTACTTCGGCCTCTCTTGAGGAAAACACCGAATCACTAGACGTTACTGAGAGTGACTTGGAGTCTGTTACTTCCTATTCTTCTGTTGGCACTACTAATACATCTTTGCATCCTACAAGTGAGCCACATATGGCGGAGCCACGCCGGATCACTTTGCATGAGCAAGGAGCCCCGGATATCATACTTCAACCGTTGCAAGCAAGGTATCCTAACCTTGATCCGAACTTTGAGTTGAAGAGTAGCTTGATAAATCTACTTCCTAAGTTTCATGGGTTGCCGGGTCAAGACCCCATCCGACATTTGAAGGATTTTCAAGTTGCTTGTTCTACTGCTCAAAGGCATGGAGCCGATGAGGTAGCTGTCATGGTTTTTGCCTTCCCATTCTCTCTTGAAGCGCAAGCAAAAACATGGTTCTATTCGCTACCGGATGAGATTGTGACTAATTGGGATTTCTTGAGAAGAGAGTTTCTTGATAAATTCTTTCCATCGGAGAAGACCGACTACATCCAGAAGGAGATTTCGGGCATAATGCAAAGAGACCAAGAGAGTTTGTACGAGTATTGGTCTCGGTTTAAGAGGTTATTGGAGTCATGTCCACACCACGAAATGACCACTAACTTGCTCATTAGCTACTTTACTAGAGGTCTTTGTACAGAGGATAGAAGATTGCTCACCGCTTCTAGTGGTGGCTCCCTTTCGAAAAACAAGACAGAGGGAGAAGCTTGGGATTTGATAAAGAATGTTGCCGAATCCACACAACACACAAGAGTAAGGAGTAACCCCCTTAAGGGTGTGGTAGAACCATCCCCTTCCGAATCAAGCTTAACTAAGGCACTTGGGGATATGACCACCATCCTTACACAAATTCAAAGGGATCAAAGGGAATACTACTCCATCAACGACGTCCAAGCCCTACCTCCAGTTGCTCAACTTGAAGGCCCTCCTAGAATTTGTGGTTTGTGCTCTAGCACCACACATTACACCGACCAATGCCATCAAATTCAAGAGGAACATGCTCTTGTGGTAGCCAATGTGAATTACAACAACCGTCCACCCTACCCTTCTCAAGGTCAAAACAATTACCATCAAGGTGGTAGTCAACATCAAGGGTGGAGAGATAATGCACAAGGAAGCAATCAAAACCAAAGATGGAACAACTCTCCTTCTCATCACAACAACAACCAATCTTCATCCCAATATCACCACAACAACACCAACTACTAAGCCAACCAAGGCCACTCCAACCAAAACCAAAACAAATACACCAAGTACCAAGCATCACATCATAGATAACAAAATCAAAACCCAACTCCTCCATCTTCCAACAATCAAGTTGAAGAGCTTAGAGCCGCTATGGAAAAGCGAGATGAAAGCAACAAGGCTCAATTTGATGCCTTGAGTACTCAATTGGCTAACCTCACCAACTTGCTCTCCAAGATGAACATGTCAAACCAACCACCAAACCCCAATAACAACACCAACCAACCCTCAAGTTCTTCTAACCTTCCATCCCAACCCCAACCAAACCCAAGGGGCGGTCTCAACGCCATAACTCTAAGGTCGGGGACTACATTAGAGGAGATACCTCCAAAGAGAATGGAGGATGTTCATGAGAAAGAGGTAGTTGTTGAAGCTCCACATGAAGAAGAGGTGGTAGATAAAAGACATGAGGAAGAAGGAGTAAACCTCAAGGAACCCAAGAGGAAAGCTATAGTGGATGAGTCCGTTCCTATTCCATTCCCTTCCATGGTGAAGAAAGCAAAGAAGACACCGGAATTTGATTTGAACATGCTTCAAGTGTTCAAAAAGGTTGAGGTAACTATACCGCTCCTCGATGTTATTCAACAAATTCCAAAGTATGCAAAATTTTTGAAAGACTTGTGTACACACAAAGATAGGATAGGAGAATTGGAGACATTATCCTTGGGTAGTTCAATCTCTTCCTTGATGGAACCTATTCCAAGAAAATGTGGTGAACCGGGACCATGCTTAGTGTCTTGTTGTATTGGTGGATACACTTTTCATGATTGTATGTGTGACTTGGGAGCTTGTGTTAGCATCATGCTGGTGCATGAAATTGTGATCTCAGGCAACGGCGCCAGAAACTCTGTACGCACGTCTTAATAAATCGTTTTTCATTCACAACTTCGATACAACTAACCAACAAGTGCACTGGGTCATCCAAGTAATAAACCTTACGTGAGTAAGGGTCGATCCCACGAAGATTGTCGGCTTGAAGCAAGCTATGGTCACCTTGTAAATCTCAGTCAGGCGGATATCAAATAGTTATGGAGTTTTCGAATATTAATAATAAATAGAAGATAAGGATAGAAATACTTATGTAATTCATTGGTTAGAATTTCAGATAAGCATATAGACATGCATTCGTTCCTCTGAACCTCTGCTTTCCTGCTGTCTTCATCCAATCAATCTTACTCCTTTCCAAGGCTGGCTTTATGTAAGGACATCACTGTTGTCAATGGCTACTTTTTATCCTCTCTGGAAAATGGTCCGATGCGCTGTCACTGCATGGCTAATCGTCTGGAGGCATCACCCTTGTCAATGGCTGCATCCCATCCTCTTGTGAAAATGGTCCAAATGCTCTGTCACAGCATGGCTAATCATCTGAGGTTCTCGATCATACTGGAATAGGATTCACCCTCCTTTTGCGTCTGTCACTACGCCCAGCACTCGCGAGTTTGAAGTTCGTCACAATCATTCAATCCCAGAGTCCTACTCGGAATACCACAGACAAGGTTTAGACTTTCCAGACTCTCATGAATGCCGCCATCAATCTAGCTTATACCACGAGGATTCTGATTAAGAGATCCAAGAGATACTCATTCAATCTAAGGTAGAACAGAAATGGTTGTCAGGCACGCGTTCGTAGGGAATGATGATGATTGTCACGTTCATCACATTCAGGTTGAAGTGCGAATGAATATCTTAGAAGCAGAATAAGTTGAATTGAATAGAAAAACAGTAGTACTTTGCATTAATTCAAGAGGAACAGCAGAGCTCCACACCTTAATCTATGGATTGTAGAAACTCTACCGTTGAAAATACATAAGTGAACATAGGGTAAGCATGGCCGAGTGGCCAGCCTCCCATGGAGGTCTAGAGATCTAAAAATGATCCAAGATGATCCAAAGATGAAAATACAATAGTAAAAAGTCCTATTTATACTAAACTAGTTACTAGGGTTTACAGAAGTAAGTAATTGATGCATAAATCCACTTCCGGGGCCCACTTGGTGTGTGCTTGGGCTGAGCTTAAAGTTTCCACGTGGAGAGGTCATTCTTGGAGTTGAACGCCAGTTTGTAACGTATTTCTGGCGTTCAACTCTGGCTTGTGACTTGTTTCTGGCGTTTAACTCCAGACAACAGCGTAGAACTGGCGTTCAACGCCCTTTTACGTCATCTAAACTCGGCCAAAGTATGAACTATTATATATTTCTGGAAAGCCCTGGATGTCTACTTTCCAACACAATTGGAAGCACGCCATTTTGAGTTCTGTAGCTCCAGAAAATCCACTTTGATTGCAGGGAGGTCAGAATCCAACAGCATCAGCAGTCCTTCTTCAACCTCTGAATCTGATTTTTGCTCAAATCCCTCAATTTCAGCCAGAAAATATCTGAAATCATAGAAAAACACACAAACTCATAGTAAAGTCCAGAAATATGAATTTAACATAAAAACTAACGAAAACATCCCTAAAAGTAACTAGATTCTACTAAAAACAATGCCAAAAAGCGTATAAATTATCCGCTCATCACAACACCAAACTTAAATTGTTGCTTGTCCCCAAGCAACCGAAAATCAAATAGGATAAAAAGAAGAGAATATACTATAAATTCCAAACTATCAATGAAACATAGCTCCAATTGAATGAGCGGGACTTGTAGCTTTTTGCCTCTTGAATAGTTTTGGCATCTCACTTTATCCATTGAAGTTCAAAATGATTGGCATCTATAGGAACTCAGAGTTCAGATAGTGTTATTGATTCTCCTAGTTCAGTATGATGATTCTTGGACACAGCTATTTTATGATTCTTGGCCGTGGCCCTAAGCACTTTGTTTTCCAGTATTACCACCGGATACATAAATGCCACAGACACATAATTGGGTGAACCTTTTTAGATTGTGACTCAGCTTTGCTAAAGTCCCCAATTAGAGGTGTCCAGGGTTCTTAAGCACACTCTTCTTTTGCTTTGGACCTTGACTTTAATCGCTCAGTCTCAAGTTTTCACTTGACACCTTCACGCCACAAGCACATGGTTAGGGACAGCTTGGTTTAGCCGCTTAGGCCAGGATTTTATTCCTTTAGGCCCTCCTATCCACTGATGCTCAAAGCCTTGGGATCCTTTTTGTTACCCTTGCCTTTTGGTTTTAAGGGTCATTGGCTTTTTGCTCTTGCCTCTTGGTTTTAAGAGCTTTTGGCTTTTTCTGCTTGCTTTTTCTCTTTTTTTTTCGCTATTTTTTTTTTCTGCAAGCTTTGTTCATTGCTGCTTTTTCTTGCTTCAAGAATCATTTTTATGATTTTTCAGATTATCAAATAACATGTCTCCTTGTCATCATTCTTTCAAGAGCCAACATATTTAACATTCTTAAACAACAACTTCAAAAGACATATGCATTGTTCAAGCATTCATTCAGAAAACAAGAAGCATTGTCACCACATCAATATAATTAAGCTAAGTTCAAGGATAAATTCGAAACTCATGTACTTCTTGTTCTTTTGAATTAAAACATTTTTCATTTAAGAGAGGTGATGGATTCATAGGACATTCATAACTTTAAGACAAAGTTACTAAATACTAATGATCATGTAATAAGACACAAACTTAGATAAGCACTTAACATAGAAAACGAAAAACAGAGAATGTAAGAACAAGAAATGAGTCCACCTTAGTGATGGTGGCGTTTCCTTCTTGAGGAACCAATGATATCCTTGAGCTCTTCTATGTCTCTTCCTTGTCTTTGTTGCTCCTCCCTCATTGCTTTTTTATCTTCTCTTATTTCATGAAGGATGATGGAGTGCTCTTGATGTTCCACCCTTAATTGTCCCATGTTGGAACTTAATTCTCCTAGGGAGGTGTTGATTTGCTCCCAATAGTTTTGTGGAGGAAAATGCATTTGAGGCATCTCCGGGATCTCATGGTGATGAGTTTCATGCGTCTCTTGAGATCCATGAATGGGCTCTCTTGCTTGCTCCATCCTTTTCTTAGTGATGGGCTTCTCTTCCTCAATGGGAATGTCTCCTTCTATGAAAGCTCCAGCTGAGTAACATAGATGGCAAATAAGATGAGGGAAAGCTAGCCTTGCCCCAGGAGAGAGCTTTTCGGCTATTTTGTAGAATTCAAGGGAGATGACTTCATGAACTTCTACTTCCTCTCCAATCATGATGCTATGAATCATGATGGCCTGATCCACAGTAACTTCAGATCGGTTGCTAATGGGGATGATGGAGCGTTGGATGAACTCCAACCATCCTCTAGCCACAGGCTTGAGGTCCAGTCTTCTTAATTGAACCGGCTTGCCTTTGGAGTCAATCTTCCATTGAGCTCCTTCCACACATATGTCCATGAGGACTTGGTCCAACCTTTGATTAAAGTTGACCCTTCTAGTGTAGGGGCGTGCATCTCCTTGCATCATGGGCAAGTTAAACGCCAACCTCACGTTTTCCAGACTAAAATCTAAGTATTTCCCCCGAACCATGGTGAGATAATTCTTTGGGTTCGGGTTCTTACTTTGATCATGGTTCCTAGTGATCCATGCATTGGCATAGAACTCTTGAACCATTAGGATGCCGACTTGTTGGATGGGGTTTGTTAGAACTTCCCAACCTCTTCTTTGGATTTCATGTCGGATCTCCGGATACTCATTTCTCTTGAGCTTGAAAGGGACCTCGGGGATCACCTTCTTTTTGGCCACAACATCATAGAAGTGGTCTTGATGAGCTTTGGAGATGAATCTTTCCATCTCCCATGACTCGGAGGTGGAAGCTTTTGTCTTCCCTTTTCCTTTTCTAGAGGATTCTCCGGTCTTAGGTGCCATCAATGGTAATGGAAAAACAAAAAGCTTATGCTTTTACCACACCAAACTTAGAATATTGCTCGCCCTCGAGCAAGAGAAGAAAGAATAGATGAAGAAGAAGAAGAAATGGAGGAGAGGGAGAGAGAGATGTGTTTCGGCCAAGAAGGGGAAGAGAGGGTTGTGGTGTGTGAAAATGAGGAAGAATGGAGGGCTATATATAGGGAAGGGAGGGGGGTAAGGTTCGGCCATATAGGGTGGTTTTGGGTGGGAAATTGATTTTGAATTTTGAAGGTAGGTGGAGTTTATGAGGTAGGTTTATGGGGAAGAGTGGATGGATGTGAGTGGTGAAGTGGTGATAGGGAAGAGAGATTGAGGTGATTGGTGAAGAGTTTTGGGGAAGAGTGTTTATGGGATTGTGTGAAAGAGGGGTGAGAAGAAGTGAGTAGAGGTAGGTGGGGATCCTGTGGGGTCCACAGATCCTGAGGTGTTCAAGGATTTACTACCTTGCACCAAATTGGGCATGCAAAATGCCCTTGCACACAACTCTGGGCGTTCAGCGCCAGATTGGTGCTTGTTCTGGGCATTGAACGCCCATTTGTTGCCCATTTCTGGCGTTGAACGCCAGAACCATGCTTGTTCTGGGCGTTCAGCGCCAGCTCTTCTCCAGGGTGCAATTCTGGCGTTCAAACGCCCAGATGCTGCCCATTTTGGGCATTCAGCACCAGAACCATGCTCTGTTCTGGCGTTGAACGCCAGCCAGATGCTTCTTACTGGCGTTTAAATGCCAGTGAGATCCTCCTCCAGGGTGTGATTTTTCTTCTGCTATTTTTGATTCCGTTTTCAATTTTTATATTTATTTTGTGACTCCACATGATCATGAACCTAATAAAACATAAAAGAATAATAAAATTAGATAAATAAAAATTGGGTTGCCTCCCAACAAGCGCTTCTTTAATGTCAATAGCTTGACAGTGGGCTCTTATGGAGCCTCACAGATGTTCAGAGCATTGTTGAGACTTCCCAACACCAAAATTAGAGTTTGGATATGGGAGTTCAACACCAAACTTAGAGTTTGGTTGTGGCCTCCCAACACCAAACTTAGAGTTTGACTGTGGGGGCTCTGGTTGACTCTGTTTTGAGAGAAGCTTTTTATGCTTCCTCTCCATGTTTACAGAAGGATGACCTTGAGTTGTAAACACAAGGGAGTCCCCATTCAATTGAAGGACTAATTCACCTCTGTCAACATCAATCACAGCTCTTGCTGTGGCTAGGAAAGGTCTTCCAAGGATGATGAATTCATCCTCATCCTTCCCAGTATCTAGGACTATGAAATCAGCAGGGATATAAAGGCCTTCAACCTTTACTAACACGTCCTCTACTTGTCCATAAGCCTGTTTTCTTGAATTGTCTGCCATCTCTAATGAGATTTTAGCAGCTTGCACCCCATAGATTCCCAGTTTCTCTATTACAGAGAGGAGCATGAGGTTTATCCCTGACCCAAGGTCACACAGAGCCTTTTCAAAGATCATGTTGCCTATGGTACAAGGTATTATGAACTTTGCAGGATCCTGTTTCTTCTGAGGCAATGTCAGTTGATCCAGATCACTTAGTTCATTGGTGAACAAGGAAGGTTCATCTTTCCAAGTCTCAATACCAAATAATTTGGCATTCAGCTTCATGATTGCACCAAGGTACTTGGTAACTTGCTCTTCAGTAACATCTTCATTCTCTTCAGAAGAGGAGTACTCTTCAGAGCTCATGAATGGCATAAGAAGGTTCAATGGAATCTCTATGGTGTCTGGATGAGCCTCAGATTCCTTTGGTTCCTCAAAGGGAAACTCCTTATTGATCACTGGACGTCCCAGGAGGTCTTCCTCCTTGGGATTCACGTCCTCTCCTTCCCTTATAGGTTCGGCCATGGTGATCAATTCAATGGCCTTGCACTCTCCTTTTGGATTTTCTTCTGTATTACTCGGGAGAGTACTAGGAGGGATTTCAGTGATCCTTTTACTCAGCTGGCCCACTTATGCCTCCAAATTTCTAATGGAGGACCTTGTTTCATTCATGAAACTCACATTGGCCTTAGATAGATCAGAGACTAAGTTTGTTAAATTAGAAGTATTTTGTTCAGAGTTCTCTGTCTGTTGCTGAGTGGATGATGGAAAAGGCTCGCTATTGCTAAACCTGTTTCTTCCACCATTATTAAAGCCTTGTTGAGGCCTTTGTTGATCCTTCCATGAGAAATTTGGATGATTTCTCCATGATGAGTTATAGGTGTTTCCATAAGGTTCACCCATGTAATTCACCTCTGTTATTGCAGGGTTTTCAGGATCATAAGCTTCTTCTTCAGAAGATGCCTCTTGAGTACTGTTGGATGCAGCTTGCATTCCATTCAGACTCTGAGAAATCATATTGACTTGCTGAGTTAATATTTTATTCTGAGCCAATATAGCATTCAGAGTATCAATTTCAAGAACTCCTTTCTTCATAGGCGTCCCATTACTCACAGGATTCCTCTCAGAAGTGTACATGAACTGGTTATTAGCAACCATGTCAATGAGTTCTTGAGCTTCTGCAGGCGTTTTCTTTAGGTGAATGGATCCACCTGCAGAAGTATCCAATGACATCTTAGCTAATTCAGACAGACCATCATAGAATATATCCAGGATGGTCCATTCTGAAAGCATGTCAGAATGACACTTTTTAGTTAGTCCTTTATATCTCTCCCAAGCTTCATAGAGGGATTTACTTTCTTTCTGTCTGAAGGTCTGAACATCCACTCTAAGCTTACTCAGCTTTTGAGGAGGAAAGAACTTGGCTAAGAAAGCCTTGACCAGCTTATCCCAAGAGTTCAGGCTATCCTTAGGTTGAAAGTCCAACCATACTCTAGCTCTATCTCTTACAGCAAAAGGAAAAAGCATGAGCCTGTAGACTTCAGGATCTACTCTATTAGTCTTAACAGTATCACATATCTGCAAGAATTCAGTTAAGAACTGAAAAGGATCTTCAGATGGAAGTCCATGAAACTTGCAGTTCTGCTGCATCAGAGAAACTAATTGAGGTTTAAGCTCAAAATTGTTTGCTCCAATGGTAGGAATGGAGATGCTTCTTCCATGTAAATTGGAATTAGGTGCAGTAAAGTCACCAAGCATCCTCCTTGCATTATTATTATTTTCGGCTGCCATCTCCTCTTCCTGTTCGAAAATTTTTGAAAGGTGCTTGCTGGATTGTTGTAATTTAGCTTCTCTTAGTTTCCTCTTCAGAGTCCTTTCAGGTTCTAGATCTGCTTCAACAAGAATGTTCTTGTCTTTGCTCCTGCTCATATGAAAAAGAGGGACAGAAAAATAATAATAATAGGGGTCCTTTTTACCACAGTATAGAGGTCCCTGTGTGAGTAGAAGAAAAGAAGAAGAAAAAATTCGAACACAGATGGAAGAGGGGGTTCGAATTTGGGTAAGATGAAGTGTTAGTAGATGAATAAATAAATAGAAGGAGATAAGAGAGAGAGAGAATTTTCGAAAATAATTTTTGAAAAAGAGTTAGTGATTTTCGAAAATAGTTTTTGAAAAAGGTTAGTAATTTTCGAAAATTAAAATCAAAAATTAAAATAATTAATTAATTAAAAAGAAATTTTGAAAAAGAGGGAAGATATTTTCGAAAATTAGAGAGAGAGAGTTAGTTAAGTAGTTTTGAAAATGATAAGAAACAAACAAAAAATTAGTTAGTTAGTTGAAACAAATTTGAAAATCAATTTTGAAAAGATAAGAAGATAAGAAGTTAAAAAGGATATTTTAAAATCAAATGTTGAAAAAGATAACATAAAGAGATATTTTTGAAAAGATATGATTGAAATTAGTTTTGAAAAAGATTTGATTTTTAAAATCACAATTAATGACTTGATTCACAAGCAATCACAAGATATGATTCTAGAACTCAAAGTTTGAATCTTTCTTAACAAGCAAGTAACAAACTTGAAATTTTTGAATCAAAACATTAATTGATGATGTTATTTTCGAAAATTAGGAGATAAAGATAAGAAAAATATTTTTGAAAAATATTTTTGAAATTTTCGAAAATAAATAAGAAAAATGAAAAAGATTTGATTTTTGAAAAAGATAAGATTTTTAAATTGAAAATTTGATTTGACTCATAAAAACAACTAGATTTTAAAAATTTTTGAAAAAGTCAAATCTAATTTTCGAAATTTTAAGAGATAAAAAGGGAAAGATATTTTTTTTTTATTTTTTTGAATTTTTATGATGAGAGAGAAAAACATGAAAATGATGCAATGCATGAAAATTTTTAGATCAAAACAATGAACGTATGCAAGAATGCTATGAATGTCAAGATGAACACCAAGAACACTTTGAAGATCAAGATGAACATCAAGAACATATTTTTGAAAAAGTTTTAATGCAAAGAAAATATGCAAGACACCAAACTTAGAAATCTTTCATGTTTAGACTCTATGGATGCAAGAATGCATATGAAAAACAAGAAAAGACACAAAACATGAAAACATCAAGATCAAACAAGAAGACTTACCAAGAACAACTTGAAGATCATTAAGAACACTATGAATGCATGAATTTTTTGAAAAATGCAAGATGAATATGCAATTGACACCAAACTTTCAACTTGACTCAAGACTCAAACAAGAAACATGAAATATTTTTTATTTTTATGATTTTTTTTATTTTTTTGGATTTTTGTATTTTTATTTTATATTTTTCGAAAAATATTTAGAAAAAGAAAAATAAGGATTCCAAAATTTTTAATATGAATTCCAGGAATCTTGTGCTCTTTAGTCTAAAGCTCCAATCTGAGGGTTAGGCATGGCTTAATAGCCAGCCAAGCTTTAGTATGTAACTCAGACATGACACAACTGACATACCAATTAACCTGCCTCTATGCTGATGGTTGGAAGCCCCTATCCAAAAGAATTAGACATGGCTTTACAGCCAGCCAGGCTTCAACATGCTTCATGAAACTCTAGAATTCATTCTTAAAAATTCTGAAGAAAAATATATTTTTGAAAAGATTTAATTTTGTTTTTCGAAAACAGATGAGAAATTTTCGAAAGGTTTTTGAAAAATTTTTGAAAATAAAACAAAAAGAAAATTACCTAATCTGAACAACAAGATGAACCGTCAGTTGTCCAAACTCGAACAATCCCCGGCAACGGTGCCAAAAACTTGGTGCACGAAATTGTGATCTCAGGCAACGGCGCCAAAAACTCTGTACGTACGTCTTAGTAAATCGTTTTTCATTCACAACTTCGATACAACTAACCAGCAAGTGCACTGGGTCGTCCAAGTGATAAACCTTACGTGAGTAAAGGTCGATCCTACGAAGATTGTCGGCTTGAAGCAAGCTATGGTCACCTTGTAAATCTCAGTCAGGCGGATATCAAATAGTTATGGAGTTTTTGAATATTAATAATAAATAGAAGATAAGGATAGAAATACTTATGTAATTCATTGGTTAGAATTTCAGATAAGCGTATAGAGATGCATTCGTTCCTCTGAACCTCTGCTTTCCTGCTGTCTTCATCCAATCAATCTTACTCCTTTCCATGGCTGGCTTTATGTAAGGACATCACCGTTGTCAATGGCTACTTTTTATCCTCTCTGGAAAATGGTCCGATGCGCTGTCACTGCATGGCTAATCGTCTGGAGGCATCACCCTTGTCAATGGCTGCAGCCCATCCTCTTGTGAAAATGGTTCAAATGCTCTGTCATAGCACGGCTAATCATCTGAGGTTCTCGATCATACTGGAATAGGATTCACCCTCCTTTTGCGTCTGTCACTACGCCCAGCACTCGCGAGTTTGAAGTTCGTCACAGTCATTCAATCCCAAAGTCCTACTCAGAATACCACAGACAAGGTTTAGACTTTCCGGACTCTCATGAATGCCGCCATCAATCTAGCTTATACCACGAGGATTCTGATTAAGAGATCCAAGAGATACTCATTCAATCTAAAGTAGAACGGAAGTGGTTGTCAGGCATGCGTTCGTAGGGAATGATGATGATTGTCACGTTCATCACATTCAGGTTAAAGTGCGAATGAATATATTAGAAGCGGAATAAGTTGAATTGAATAGAAAAATAGTAGTACTTTGCATTAATTCATGAGGAACAGCAGAGCTCCACACCTTAATCTCTGGAGTGTAGAAACTCTACCGTTGAAAATACATAAGTGAACATAGGGTAAGCATGGCCGAGTGGCCAGCCTCCCATGGAGGTCTAGAGATCTAAAAATGATCCAAGATGATCCAAAGATGAAGATACAATAGTAAAAAGTCCTATTTATACTAAACTAGTTACTAGGGTTTACAGAAGTAAGTAATTGATGTATAAATCCACTTCCGGGGCCCACTTGGTGTGTGCTTGGGCTAAGCTTGAAGTTTCCACGTGGAGAGGTCATTCTTGGAGTTGAACGCCAGTTTGTAACGTATTTCTGGCGTTCAACTCTGGCTTGTGACGTGTTTCTGGCGTTTAACTCCAGATAGCAGCGTAGAACTGGCGTTCAACGCCCTTTTACATAATCTAAACTCAGCCAAAGTATGGACTATTATATATTGATGGAAATCCCTGGATGTCTACTTTCCAACGCAATTGGAAGCGCGCCATTTTGAGTTCTGTAGCTCCAGAAAATCTACTTTGAGTGCAGGGAGGTCAGAATCCAATAGCATCAGCAGTCCTTCTTCAACCTCTGAATCTGATTTTTGCTCAAGTCCCTCAATTTCAGCCAGAAAATACCTGAAATCATAGAAAAACACACAAACTCATAGTAAAGTCCAGAAATGTGAATTTAACATAAAAACTAATGAAAACATCCCTAAAAGTAACTAGATTCTACTAAAAACATACTAAAAATAATGCCAAAAAGCGTATAAATTATCCGCTCATCACATGCCGCTTTCTATCTATGTGTGGTTGAATTTAGCTCCACTGAAGAAGTCGGCGGCGAGGTTTGCCTTAGCCAATAAAAGTGTGATCACAGTGATGGGAATAGCGGAAGATGTACTTGTGGCAATTAAGGATTTGGTCTTTCCGGTCGACTTCTACATCCTTGAAATGCCTCCAACAGAAAATAGAAGCTCATCCTCCGTTCTACTTGGTAGACCATTCCTCAAAACCTCCAAATTCAAGCTAGATGCCTTCACCGGTATATATTCCTTTGGGGTTGGAGACAAGACTATCAAGTTCAATTTAGAGGAAGCCATGAAACATCCTCCCGAAGAACATTCTATGCTCCGATGCAATGTAATTGATAAAGTGGTAGCAGAAGTGCAAGAGGAAAACCATGACAAGTTATGCTACCCCACTGTTGAGGAGAAGGATGAACAAGAGGATGAACAAGAAGAAGAAATTGCCAAGAATGAGTCCCATGAGCTTGATGAAAAGGAACTTCATCTTGAGGTAAAAAGTGAACTGAAGCCCCTTCCATCTCATTTGAAATACGCTTTCTTAGAGGACAACTAAGGGTTTCCGGTCATTATTGCTAGTGAGCTCTCAAGTGAAGAAGAGAAAAAGCTCCTAGACGTTCTAAGAAAGTACAAGAAAGCGATAGGATGGAGCCTAGCGGATATTGTGGGAATTGACCCCCACAAGTGCATGCATAGGATATTTCTCCAAGATGGAGCCAAGCCGGTTAGGCAACCGCAAAGGAGGCGCAACCCGACCATCCTTGATGTAGTGAAGAAAGAGGTCACTCGATTACTGGATGCGGATATCATATATCCAATTTTTGACAGTGAGTGGGTGAGCCCGGTTCAGGTTGTTCCCAAGAAGTCAGGCATCACAACGGTCAAGAAAGACAACGGTGAAATGGTTACTAAAAGGGTACAAAATGCGTGGCGAGTATGTATTGACTACAAAAGATTGAACGCCGCCACACGGAAGGACCATTACCCCCTACCCTTCATTGATCAGATGCTAGACCACTTGGCAGGTAAATCTCACTACTGTTTTTTTTTTATGGATTTACTGGATATTTTCAGATACATATCGCTCCTGAAGATCAGGAGAAGACCACGTTTACATGTCCGTTTGGCACCTTTGCCTATAAAAGGATGCCATTTGGACTATGTAACGCACCTGCTACCTTTTAGCGGTGCATGACGAATATCTTCTCCGATCTAATGGAGAATTGTCTAGAAGTTTTTATGGACGACTTTAGCATTTATGGTGTCTCATTCGATTGTTGTTTAGAGAGCTTGGCCAAGGTCCTAGCTAGATGTGTAGACACTAACCTTGTCTTAAATTTTGAAAAATGTCACTTTATGGTACGACAAGGCATAGTGTTAGGACATGTAGTCTCTAGTGAAGGCATTTCTGTGGACCCGGCCAAGGTCGATGTTATTACTACTTTGCCTCACCCCTCATCCGTGAGGGAGGTCCGCTCGTTTTTGGGATATGCAGGATTTTACAGGCGCTTCATCAAGGACTTCAGCAAGATTGCTTTGCCATTGTCGCGCCTACTCCAAAAAGATATGGATTTTGAGTTTGACAGTAAATGTGTAAAAGCTTTTGAAGAGTTAAAGAAAGTTCTCACCATAGCACCGATTGTGCGAGGCCCCAATTGGACGTTGCCATTCGAGATAATGTGCGATGCGTCAAACTATGCTGTAGGCGCCGCACTTGCACAGCGCGACGGTAAACTCCCTTATGTCATTACTTACTCTTCTAAGACACTAGATGCAGCACAATCCAACTATACCACTACCGAAAAAGAACTCTTAGCCATTGTTCATGCTTTAGATAAATTTAGATCTTATTTGCTAGGTTCAAAGATAGTGGTATACACAGATCATGCAGCTTTAAAGTACTTATTGACAAAGAATGAGTCAAAGCCTAGACTCATACGCTGGATCTTGCTTTTGCAAGAATTTGACATTGAGATTAGGGACCGGAGTGGATCTCAAAACCTGGTTGCGGATCATTTAAGCCGCATTGAGAATTCAAAAACTGATCCATTTCCGATCAATGACTCATTCCCATTGGATAGTTTGCATGCTGTGTCGGATAGCCTTCCTTGGTTTGCCCCAATGCAAACTACTTGGTTGTAAGAATCTTCCCTCCCAACTTTTCGAAAAACCAAAGGGACAAGTTAAGGAGTGATTCCAAATACTATATTTGGGATGACCCTCACTTGTGGAAGAGAGGCGTAGACCAAGTAATCCAAAGGTGTGTCCCGGAATTTGAATTCCAACCAATTCTGGAAGCTTGTCATTCGTCCGAATGTGGTTGCCACTTTGGCCCACAAAGGACCACTAAAAAGGTGTTGGATTGTGGATTCTGGTGGCCAACCTTATTCAAGGATGCTAACCAGTTATGTGTGTCTTGCCATCAGTGTCAGAAGTCAGGAAACGCATCCCAAAGGGATGAAATGCCTCAGCAACCTATGTTGTTCTGCGAGATATTTGATGTATAGGGCATTGACTTTATGGGACAGTTTCCCAACTCTAGTGGGTATCTGTATATTCTGTTAGCGGTTGACTACGTGTCAAAGTGGGTAGAGGCCGTGCCTACCCGCCTTGATGATGCCAATACCGTTGTTTCTTTCATACAGAATCATATTGTATGTCGTTATGGGTCGCCATGAGCAATCGTGAGCGACCAAGGATCCCACTTTTGTAACAGGAAAGTAGAAGCATTGCTCAAGCGCTATGGAGTGACGCATAAGGTTGCTACTGCTTATCATCCGCAAACAAATGGGCAAGCGGAAGTGTCCAACCGGGAAATCAAGAGAATCTTGGAAAAAGTGGTCAATCCACAAAGAAAAGATTGGAGCCTCCGGTTAGGAGATGCACTATGGGCATATAGAACGGCCTACAAGACTCCGATAGGGATGAGCCCTTTCCGGATCGTCTATGGTAAGGCATGCCACCTTTCGGTGGAGATTGAGCATCGAGCCTATTGGGCGGTAAAGTAGTGCAACATGGATCTAGCCAAGGCGGGTGAAGCTAGGAAGCTACAATTAGAGGAGCTTGAATGCTTGAGGAATGAGTCATATGAGAATGCCCGAATCTACAAAGAAAAGACTAAAGCATTCCATGACCATCACATTCGGAAGAAGGACTTTCAAGAAGGAGATGAAGTCCTCCTCTACAACTCAAGGCTCCGATTTATGCCTGGCAAGCTCCGCTCTAGATGGGAAGGACCTTTCAAGGTGAAGGAGATGAAGCCCTACGGAGTGGTGGAATTGTTTGATCCCAAAAGTGAAGCGACTTTCAAGGTGAACGGACATAGGGTGAAGAAATATCATGGTTGCAAGCCTCCAAGGGAGCTAGAGGTGTACATATTGGAGGACGCACCAAGAATTGAGGAAGCTTAAGAAAAGGACCATCCAACTTAAGGACGTTAAAGAAAAGTGCTCGGTAGGAGGCACCCCACCATGGTAAGATCTTCCTTGTTTATATAGTCTTCTTAGTATTTTTGGTTTCTTGTGAATTTTAGGATCTTTTGTTGATTGATTGAGTGCATAGGGATGTTAGTTTTGCTGATTCTACTAGGAAGGAAGAATGTTCTTGTAGATAGGGTGTGCAAAAGTGAAGAAAACAACAATTTGTCTTTGAAAAATGGCACCGACGCGCCAGCGCACAGTGCGCGCGCGTGCCGGTAGCAATCCCCAACTCTTGGGCCAATTACTCGAGAGTTATGCCCACTTCATGCCCAAGTCGCGCCAGGCACTCACGCGTCCGCGTACATGCCGCCTGCGCGCACTCTGGCAATTTACCCATCAATGCGCTAGCGCACGGTGCGCGCGCGCGCCAATGGCGAATATGACTTCTCTAGTACAACAACCAGAGAGTTGTGCCACAATTGGGCCGACCTTGTGCCAGAACATATGCGTCCACGCGTAGTGCGCGTTCGCGCCAGTGGCGAAATACCTCTAGCACGCGTCCGCACAGGGTGCGCGCCCGCGCGCCTACCTCACTGACTCACTCTGGTACAAAAACCAGAGACTTGTGCTAACTTTGTGCCACTTTTGTGCCTGAGGCACAACCTCTCTTGCGCGCGCACGCCACTGACGCGCTCGCGCCATCTGCTAGCACTCTCATCGACGCGCCAGCGCACCTTGTGCCCGCGCGCCGGTTGCGCGAGTCAATTTAAGGCCTTCGCGCCTTGCCCTGTTTTCCTTTCTTTCAACCCCTTCTCTTCTTTAGTTTCTTTCTCCTCTCAATCCATCACTTCCCTTCTCTTTTTCTCCTTCCACAACCCACCACCATTGTCTCCGGCCACTCACCGGTGACAACCACCCTTTCCGGTGGCGCTACACTTCTCCTATTTTCTCTCTCATCTTCACAAAAGAAGATTCAACCTTGCTTTTTCATACTCATCAAGGTTTAGCTTCTTCCATTCCTTTACTTCCATTTTTCCTTGCATTATTTCTTCTAATTAGATGTTCCTTATTGCCTTACTTAGTTTCTCTTTTACTTGATGATGATGTTTCTTGTTTTTGTTTGCTTACTTTTCCTTTATTTCTCCATGGATGTTGAACTTGAGCTTAATTTGCATTACTAGATCTTTTGTCACTCTTTTACCATTGAGTGATGTTTATGTGATGATTGATGTTCCATTTTGGGCTTTGAATTGGTTTAGTATCTCATAATTTCTCATTGCTTGATTATCGCACGCCAAGTGTTCGAGGAAATGCACACATCCTATTTTGGCTTAATTTAGCCATGTACTTTTCAATTGTTGCTCCTTCCTCATTCACTTGCTTTCTCTTAAATGCATTGAGCCTAACTTGTGTGCTTGTAGTTGATACTTACCAGTTAGATATTCATTGAATATGACTTGCTCTTTATTATGGGTGCTTGAGACTACTCTTCTCATGCCATTGCATGCATTACTCCCTCTTGCATCCCATACCAAGTGTTATGACCCTTGCTTTTACATCTACCACGGGCATTACAATTCACTTGCATGTCTTTTGTTAAATTGATTCTTGGGTTTAATGTTTTCCTTCTTTCTCTCCCTTTTTAGGATGGCCACCAAGAAAGGCAAGGAGATAGCTCCAAGGAAACCGGCCGCAAGGAGGGCACCCCAAAAATCAAATTCTAAGGCGCGTTCTTTAATAGGAGCCAAACTCTTATAAAAAAAAGGAAAGACACCCGCTCCTATTGATGAGAATGACAAGGGCAAACCGGCAAGAGACTCTTCAAGGTTCCCCAACCGCTTCTGTGAACTTAAGTTCCCTTCCATAGCCGTAAGGAACTATCACCCTGAGCATCTACTAGCTCCGCCGGATAATGTTGCTCCTTATATTCTGTCCCGCATTGAACAGCGAGGATGGGAGTTTCTCTTGAGGAAACCAAAGGAAATCAACCTCTCTTGGGTGGAAGAATTTTATACTAACTACCACCTTTCCTCTCTTCAATCGGTATACATGCGCCGGAAACAAGTCTCAGTTTCAGAAGAGGCTATTCAGCAAGTGCTTAATGTTCTACCAGTGCCAAGTGACATGGATGGCTACCAAGAAGTCCTACGTCAGCGAGAGGAGTATAGATTCAATTAGGACTCGATCCTCTGAGTCATTGCTGAGTCAGAATCTTCTTGGATCCAAGGTCGACAGCGGATGAGGCCCAAGAGTATTGATGCTCGCTTACTCACTGTGGAAGCTAGAGCTTGGGCCCAAATCCTATCCCACTATGTGTTGCCTCGCACTCACAAGTCGTCCATCACGGCGGACCTTGCCTTGCTTGTTTGGTGTGTTCTCACGGAGAAGCCAGTGAACATTCCACCTCTTGTCAAGCAAGCAATGAGTCAAGTTCACGACCGGGGTAATTTGCCATTTCCAGCATTGGTGTCTGACTTAGTTGCTGCTGCGGGTGTTTCTTGGGAAGCCAAGGATAAGAGGATTATGATTCCGGCTAAGGGCGATGTAGTCCCAAGCTGAAAATACCTACACCTTCCCATGAACAAACCAAGCCTCGACATGGCCCCGCCACTTCTTTTTCCTTCTAGCTCATCATCACCACCACTGAGATCCACACATCAAAGGATAGAAGATCTTCACCGGAAGCTTGATAGATATGAGCGGCACCGCCGCTATACTTACATCAAGACACTTCTGGGTTTTGTTGCCCCTAGCATGGAGGAACCCAAAATATTCACATCCACCTCAAACCCAACCGATGGGAGTTCTGATGAAGGGGATAGTGAAGGCTCCGGTCCCGACCGTCCCTTGCGTATCATTCGTAGCACGGAGGACCGTGCTAAATTCTAAAAGTGTGGGGAGGTCGTTCGACCGATCTCCATGGGTAACGCCCTCTTCTCCTCAATACCCATGGATTTATTTTTCTCTTTTTATATATTGCATGTGTAGTTAGTCTTACTTGTAAATACTCTTTGCATGATGGTTAGTTTCTATAGAGTTACTTGGTCAAAACAATAACTTTCTTTCCAAGAAACTGTGGTCTGGGTAACCTACCAAAAATTTTGAAAATTTTTGTAGTAAACTTGCTTTAAGAATGTATTTTGGAACATAGTAATTGAGTTAAGAACACAAGCATGAAAGTTTTGAGCCTATTGCATGGTTACATTTTTTAACCATTATTTCTATTCTTGTGTGCATATCTCTCTCTCTATGAATGTGATCCTTGCTTTGTTGATTCTATATGTCCATTGCTTTATGTATGAATGCATTTTCATGATTGAGGCCATCATTTCAATAGTCACTTTTTCCAAATAGCCTTGACCCTTATATCTACCATTGCTAACCAATTTTGAGCCTTTGATAAACCCTCTTGTTCTTAAATAAAGCTCATCAACAACCCTAAGCGAAAAACCATGAATGTCCCTAAATTTGAATCCTTGATTGGCTTAGGTAAGTTAGGATGTGTATCATTCAAATAGGAGGGTATACTTGGGGAATTCGGGTAGATATATGGGGATGTAATTGTAGTGTAATCGAAGATTCTAGGATTTTGGGAATATACTCATGTGTTAAATGATTACACCGTATGCATTGACACTTTGGTTCACAAAAAAAAATCCCAAGAAAATGGGATACATAGATATAGATATATATATATATATATATATATATATATATATATATATATATATATATATATGAAAAATAATAATAATAATAATAAAAAGAGAGAGAAAGCAATGAAAGGGGACAAAGACGCCCCAAGATAAAGTAATAAAAATAACGCATATGGGTGTGAATTGAAAAGAATGCATGAGTATGCAAAAAGGATAAAACTCAAGGGTAGCTAGGAATGTATTGTAGTTGTATAGGTTGTTCTATGTGTCTAGTGGATCCTAGGTTGATCAAGGACTCAAATTTTGAACCCACTTGGCCATATACATCCTTACCTTCACCCTAGCCCCGTTACAACCCATGAATAAGACCTTATGATACTTGTAAGCATGCATTAAGTAATTGTTGATTGATTAGATGAAAGACAAATCTTGGAAAGCATGATTAGGAGGAGATTGAGTGACGAACCCTAGACACTTGAGTGAATAGAGCGGATACACTTCTGGTGAGGGTTCGATGCTCAATGCTTGTTCCTGGCTTTCACAAGCGTTCGTTCAGCAAGTCATATGCACTCTTTAGTGATATTCAATTTGGTAGGATTCATGAATTGCATACTATTTTCACCCTATATGCTCACATGTATTCTTGAAGGATAGATTTACTCTTGACCAAGTATATAGATGATTTTACATTAGTTGCACGCATCCACTTAGGTAGTTTGCATTTCATAAACCCTTTCTCACCATGATCCTTGGTCTTTTCTTTTTATTTTAAGCATGAGGACATGCTTGGTTTAAGTGTGGGGAGATTTGATAAACCCCGATTTTGTGGTTTATCTTGTGCTTATTTTGGGAGATTTTATCAATATTTCTCACACTTATTCGCAAGAAATGCATGGTTTTGTGTTTACTTCCCAATATTGCTCGATGATGTAAAACATGCTTATTTTGCCTTAAAATTGCCATATTTTAATCCTCTTCTATTGTCATTCGATGTCGTGATGTATTTGTTGTAATTTCAGGAATTATAGGGTAGGAATGACTTAGAAGAGAGGGAGAAAACATGTACAAAAGGGAGGAACATGAAGAATTGAGATCTTTGGAAAAGCAGCATCAGCGCGCTCGCGCACTCCACGCGCACGCGTGGATGGGATTGGCTGAAAGCGGCGCGCGGGGATGGACGCATCCGCGCGAATCAGGAGAATCTTATTGACGCGCACGCGCACTTGGCGCGCACGCGTAGAACGCAGGAGCAATCGGCGCGCGCGCGCGCACGCGTGGAAGGCTGCACGTGACCTCATTAAAGGAAATCGTGCCTGGCAATTTCTGAGGCTCATTAGGCCTAATTTCAAGCTGCTTCTGCATGGAAAAAGACCCAAGGATGCTAGGGGAAAAGGGGGGGATCACTCATTCTACACTAGGACATAATTTTTAGTTAGTTTTTGGGGTTCTTTGGTTATTCTAGAGGGAGAAACCCTTGTTTCTCTCTAGATCTAGTTTTAATTTGATTTTCCCTTGTTGATTTGTGACTTGAATCTTGTTAATTACTAGTCTTAATTGTTCAATTTGAATTTCTTGTTACAATTTTGCTTATATCTTGTGATAGTTTATGAATTCTTGTCAATTCTCATTTTATACCCATTTCATGAATGTTGTGAATCTTGACTTGTTGATGTTACATTGATGATTTCTATGCTTAGCTTTGTTGTTTGGATGATTGCATGTTGATAATCGTTAGTGGGTATTTGTAGAACTCAATTTAATTGCTAATTTGAACATGTCTTTTGTTAGTGCTTACCAAGTATTTGATGAATTGTTTACTTTGATTATAGAGTAGTTCTTTTTCACTCTTGGCCTAAGTCAAGGGAATTGGGTAAACTTGAGTCATTGGGTCTAATGAATTTGATGATTTGGGAGCCCTAGGTGGTCAATTTGATACTCATTGATGCCAACCCACTACTAATCTAATTAGTAAATAGGTTGGGACTTATGGGTTGATGTGATCAGGGCCATTTGACGTACTTCAAGTCTAGGAGTAGATATCACGTACTTAAGACTTGAGAGTAGACTTAATGAGCTTGGTTCCTTATAATTGTCAAGGTATAATTGTTAGACAAGGATGGTGATCCTAATTTCCGAGCCTAGCCAAGAGTTACCTTTATTATTCATACTTGAAAATCAACTTTCTCAACCAATTGCTTCAGTTGTAGTTTCTTGTTTGGGACATAATAGGATTAAGTAGGATGTTGTTTATTCATTTAAGGTGCTTATGTTTTGTTTAGTTGATTGAATTAATTATTGCATTTTAAGATTACTTGTTTGTTAAGATTCCCATTTATTTTCATGCTCATAACTCACAACCCCGGATTTCTAACCAATGTCGAAGCACATGATTGCCCATTCCTTGTGAGACGACCCGAGTTTTGAATACTTCGGTTATTTCTATTGGGGTTGAACTTGTGACAACCAAATCCCTCTTCTAAATTTGACCCCCGAGGATTGTTGTTGGTAGAGCTATACCTACAACGCAGTTTTCTTGAAGAGAATCTTTACCAATACATCTTTGGGTGCTTCTGTGACAGTGGTCAAGAGGACAAAGCTTCAAGAGAGGAGGATATGCATCTCAATGCCAAGGGGGTTTCAAAAAGAACAATCAGAATCAGTTTCAGTATGCTAGGGGAAGAGGAAATCAGAGTAAGGATTCTCCGGATTTAGCTTGTAATCGTTGTGGACGTTTTCACCCTTATGACTCATGCAAGATTGGTATAGGTGCATGCTTCAACTGTGGGTTGCCTGGCCACATTGCAAAGGATTGCCCTCGCGGTGATAAATCCTTAGTTGCATTATATGATACTGGAGCTTTGCATTCGTTTATTTCGTTTGCTAAAATTGAGGAATTAGGCTTGAAAGTGTCAGAGTTACCTTTTAATCTGTATGCACATACTCTGCATCAAACAGTTATGACTAGGTCAGGTTGTAGACAAGTAGGTTTCAAGCTTGAAGGTAGAGAGTTTATGCATGATTTGATCTGTTTACCAATGGTGGGGCTTGAAATGATTTTAGGGTTTGATTGGTTGTCGAAGAATCGGATTTTGTTGGACTGTTTTGAGCGGACCATTCGGTTTATGCCGGAAGGAGAGAATGGGGCAGTGGTAGCTACGGGATATTACCTGAACTCTGTAATAGTGCATTGTAATGGGGAGGAGTGTCAGGGTTATATTCTATTGGCTGCGAATACGTTGGGTGATGCACAGAACTTAGATCAGATATCGGTGGTTAAAGATTTTCCAGAAGTGTTCCCGGAAGATATCCCTGAGTTCCCACCTCAAAGGGAAATTAAATTTGCGATCGAGTTGGTGCCGGGAGCTGGACCAGTATCGATTGCGCCATATAGAATGGCTCTGATAGAGTTGGCAGAGCTAAAGGCTCAATTGGAAGAGCTTCTGAACAAGAGGTTCATTCGACCGAGTGTATCACCAAGGAGAGCGCCAGTTTTATTGGTGAAGAAGAAAGATGGAGGAATGTACTTGTGTGTGGATTACAGACAGTTGAACAAAGTGACTGTGAAGAATAAGTACCCGCTGCCAAGGATAGATGACTTGATGGATCAATTGCAAGGAGCTGGAATGTTTTCTAAGATAGATTTGAGATCCGGTTACCATCAAATAAGAGTGAAGGAGGATGATATCCCTAAGACTGCGTTTAGAACACGCTATGGACACTATGAGTTTGCGGTAATGTCCTTTGGGTTAACGAATGCACCTGCTGTTTTCATGGATTACATGAACAGAGTGTTTCGTTCCTTTTTGGACAAATTCGTGGTGATTTTCATAGATGACATCTTAGTTTACTCTAAGACGGCAAGAGAGCATGAAGAACACTCTAGGATTGTGTTGCAAATCTTGAAGGAGCAGAAGTTGTACACTAAGTTGTCAAAGTGCAAGTTCTGGAAGGAGGAAGTAAAGTTCTTAGGCCACGTGGTGAGTAAAGGAGGAATAGTGGTGGATCCTTCGAAGGTAGAAGCAGTGATGGAGTGGGAAAGACCGACGACGGTGACGGAAGTTAGGAGCTTCTTGGGTTTAGCAGGATATTATCGAAGATTCATTGAAGGATTTTCCTGGATTGCATTACTGGTATGCGAAATTGTTACTCAGGTTGTGAATTATTGTTCGAAATAGATTCCCCGGCGATGGCACCAAAAACGGATGCACAGAACCATGGTCTAAACATATCTTCACAACTTCGCATAACTAACCAGCAAGTGCACTGGGTCGTCCAAGTAATACCTTACGTGAGTAAGGGTCGAATCCCACGGAGATTGTTGGTATGAAGCAAGCTATGGTCACCTTGTAAATCTCAGTCAGGCGGATATAAAATAGTTATGTAGTTTTCGAAATTTAGTAATAAAAGAAGGATAGAAATACTTATGTAAGTCATTGGTGAGAATTTCAGATAAGCGTATGGAGATGCATTCGTTCCTCTGAACCTCCGCTTTTCTGCTGTCTTCATCCAATCAGTCTTACTCCTTTCTATGGCTGGCTTTATGTAAGGATGTCACCGGTGCCAATGGCTACTTTCAATCCTCTTGGGAAAATGGTCCAATTGCTCTGTCACAGCACGGCTAATCGTCTGGAGGCATCACCCTTGTCGATGGTTGCATTATATTCCTCTCTGTAAAAATGGTCCGATGCGTTGTCACTGCATGGCTAATCATCTTGGAGGTTCTCGATCATACTGGAATAGGATTTACTATCCTTTTACGTCTGTCACTACGCCCAGCACTCGTGAATTTGGAGTTCGTCACAGTCATTCATTCCCAGAGTCCTACTCGGAATACCACGGACAAGGTTTAGACTTTCCGGACTCTCATGAATGCCGCCATCAATCTAGCTTATACCACGAAGATTCTGATTAAGAGATCTAAGAGATATTCAATCTAATGTAGAACGGAAGTGGTTGTCAGGCACGCGTTCATAGGGAATGAGGATGATTGTCACGTTCATCACATTCAGGTTGAATTGCGAATGAATATCTTAGAAGCGGAATAAGTTGAATTGAATAGAAAAACAGTAGTACTTTGCATCAATCTTTGAGGAACAGCAGAGCTCCACACCTTAATCTATGGAGTATAGAAACTCTACCGTTGAAAATACATAAGTGAAAGGTCCAGGCATGGCCGAATGGCCAGCCCCCTAAAACGTGATCACAGGATCAGAATACAATCCAGGATGATCCGAAGATAAAACTCAGGATGTCAAATACAATAGTAAAAAGTCCTATTTATAATAAACTAGCTACTAGGGTTTACAGAAGTAAGTAATTGATGCATAAATCCACTTCCGGGGCCCACTTGGTGTGTGCTTGGGCTAAGCTTTGAAGTCTACACGTGGAGAGGTCATTCTTGGAGTTGAATGCCAGCTTTTGTGCCATTTTGGGCGGTGAACTCCACTTTGCAACTTGTTTCTGGCGCTGGACGCCAGAATTGGGCAGAGAGCTGGCGTTGAACGCCAGTTTGCGTCATCTAAACTCGGCCAAAGTATGGACTATTATACATTGCTGGAAATCCCTGGATGTCTACTTTCCAATGTAATTAGAAGCGCGCCATTTTGAGTTCTGTAGCTCCAGAATATCCACTTTGAGTGCAGAGAGGTCAGAATCCAATAGCATCAGCAGTCCTTCTTCAACCTCTGAATCTGATTTTTGCTCAAGTCCCTCAATTTCAGCCGGAAAATACCTGAAAGTCCAGAAAAACACACAAACTCATAGTAAAGTTCAGAAATGTGAATTTAACATAAAAACTAATGAAAACATCCTTAAAAGTAACTAGATTCTACTAAAAACATACTAAAAACAATGCCAAAAGCGTATAAATTATCCGCTCATCAATTACCAATGACAAAATTAACAAGGAAAGAAGTGCCATTCGTGTGGACGTCGGAGTGTGAAGAGAGTTTTCAGACCTTGAAGTAGAAGTTAACTTCAGCACCTGTTCTAATCTTACCGAAACCGCATGAACCGTTTGAAGTATATTGTGATGTGTCACTGAAAGGTTTGGGTTGCGTGTTGATGCAACACCGGAATGTGGTGGCTTACGCATCGCGTCAGCTAAGACTGCATGAGGTGAATTACCCCACTTATGACTTGGAATTAGCAGCGATTGTGTTTGCATTAAAGATTTGGAGGTACCACTTGTACGGAGTAAGGTTTAGCGTCTTTTCTGATCATAAGAGTCTCAAGTATATATTTGATCAGAAGGAGCTAAATATGCACCAGAGAAGGTGGATGGAATTGCTTAAAGATTATAACTTCGAGTTGAGTTATCACCCTGGAAAGGCGAATGTGGTGGCAGACGCTTTGAGTCGAAAATCTCTAACAATAGCTTGGATGAGGATTAAGGAAGAGGAGCTAGTAGATAAGTTTGTGGATCTTAAGCTGGATATTGGTGAAATTGCCGGGAGAGCTTGTTTGAACTAGCTACAAATCTCAAGTACGTTTAAATTAGAAATACAAAGGGCTCAGCAAGATGAGCAGAAGCTTCAACAATTGTTCCAACTAGTTGGTGATAAGAGGCACGAAGAATTCACTAAGGATGATGAAGGGTTATGGAGATACAAGGGAAGAATTTGCATACCGGATGTTGGGAGTTTGAGGCGAGACTTGCTGTCAGAGGCTCACAACAGTGGGTTTTCTATCCATCTCGGAAGCACAAAAATGTATTATGACTTGAAGAAGATGTTCTGGTGGCCGGGGATGAAAGGTGATATAGCAACCGTAGTATCCAAGTGTTTGACTTGTCAGAAAGTGAAGATAGAGCATCAGAAACCGTCAGGAATGCTACAACCACTTGAAATTCCTCAGTGGAAAAGGGAAGGAATTGCGATGGATTTTGTGACCGGTTTACCAAGGACTAGGTCGGAATTTGATGCGATTTGGGTGATCGTGGATCGCTTAACTAAATCCGCTCATTTTCTGCCTATCCGAGTAAACTGTTCTGTGGATGAGTTGGCGAGATTGTACATCAAGGAGATAGTAAGGTTGCATAGTGTGCCGTCAAGCATAGTATCGGACCGTGATCCCCGATTCACATCAAGGTTTTGGGGAGCTTTCCAAAGAGCTTTCAGTACGAATCTATGTCTTAGCACCGCATATCATCTGCAAACCGATGGACAGTCGGAAAGGACTATTCAGACGTTAGAAGATATGCTAAGAGCATGTGTGTTGGATCAACCGGGAGTTGGGATCGTTACATGCCGTTGGTGGAGTTTGCATATAACAACAGCTTTCATGCGAGCATTGGGATAGCTCCGTATGAGGCTTTGTATGGACGGAAGTGTCAGTCTCCACTTTGTTGGTATGAATCCGGTGAAGCAATTGTTTTGGATCCAGATTTGATAGCAGAGACTACTGAGAACATTAAGAAGATTCGTGCAAGGATTTTAACTACGCAAAGTCGACAAAAGAATTATGCGGATCAGAAAAGGAAACCGTTAGAGTTTGAAGTAGGAGAACATGTATTCCTTAAGGTTATACTGACAACTGGGGTTGGAAGAGCAATCAAGACCAAGAAGTTGAACCCAAGATACATAAGACCGTTTGAGATTCTAAAGCAATTCGGGCCGGTGGCGTATCAAGTCGCTTTGCCACCTCATCTGTCTAACTTGCATGACGTATTCCACGTGTCACAGCTCCGTAAGTATACGTCGGATGTGGCTCATGTGTTGGAGCCTGAATTGGTCGAGTTGGAAGAGAAATTGACTTTCCGAGTAACGCCAGTGAGAATCAATGACACTAGTGTGAAGAAGCTGCGAGGAAAAGAAGTCTCGTTGGTTAAGGTTGCTTGGAAGCGAGCAGGAGTTGAAGAGCATACTTTGGAATTGGAATCTGAGATGTGGAAGGATTATCCCGAGCTTTTCTCAGGTAATTCAAATTTTGAGGGCAAAATTTCTTATTTGGTGGGGAGAATGTAAGAACCGTAATTAATAAACCGGTTAATTAATTGATTAATTGCCCAAATTAGATTCCAAAAAGTTAGAGTGAGAATTTGAGGATTTAAAGGTGATTTTCGGACTCAGTAGGTTTTTTCTGAGTCAAAAAATGTGCTTTCTGCGAAAAACCAGGAAAAATTGTGAACCAGCAGTTAAATCGGTTGAACTGGTTCAAGTCTGCCCGGTACCGCATGAGAAAAAGTGAAAACCGGCGAAAACCTTAGAAAAATGTTAGAAATGAAAAACCGGGCGTTGATTTTAAAGGTTTGGCCTGAAGTTGGGCCAAACGGGCTAAAAACGCTAACGGGTTAGACCAGGCCCAAGTTGGGCTCAAGTCCAACATATAAAAGGCTCAATTAATGAACCAACCAGCATCACAACACACTAACAAGCACACACAATCAGAAATTGAAAGGAGGAGTGAAGAGAGTGAGCACTATTCATCATCTTCTTCCAAAGCTAATATCTTGAGCTAGAGAGCTCCGATTTGCGTGCCATCAGCGGCTACACGTTCTTTGCGGAGAGGTCTACACATCCCATATAAGAAACGGGTAAGAAAGCTTAAATCCCTCTCAGTTTCTCTCCTCAAAATTTAGGGTATATAGGATTTTCTCTAATCTTTGCTTAGCCTTGGATTCTTACTAGCAAAACTGTTGGAGGAGGTAAAGCCACTAAACCCTTGGGAAATTATGTTTAATTGGAACCCTAGGTTGAGTTGAGGTGATTTATATGTATATAGCTTGATTATTGTGGCTTTGGGAGCTCTTGGAACAAATTGTGCTTATTGGAGTGGATTTGAAAGCTTGGATTGTGGTTGGAAGATTAATTGTGCGAAGTTGAAATTTGGGTGCATAAAGAGAATTGGCCAAGGTATGGTTTCAGTTTCCTCTATGTAGTATATAATATCCATGGACACATAGGCTAGTGACCAATAAGATAGGTTAAACTAAAATGATGGTTGGTGTGTTAAATGTTGATGAATTGATGAATGTTGGGTTGATTTGTGATGAATTTTAATGATATGATATTGTTTAATGATTGTATGGATTGAAAGTTGGTTCCTTATGATAATTGTAGTATGATGATTTTTGAAATGGTGAGTGTGATGGTGATTTTGATCATAAGTGTTATATGGTTGATGTCGGAATTGGAAATAAGGAAATGAGAAGGAGAATGTGGTAAAGTTGGTGTATTATGATACAATAGATACATTTTGATGAAAAATGGAGTTTTGGAATGGTATGGTAAAGGTTGGAATGTGTATGGTAATAAATTGTGTAAGTTATGAAGTTTGGTAAAAAATTGAGTTTTTAATGAACTTTGTACGATCATAACTTTTGCCTCGGTTTTTGAAATTGATTGAAATTTGTTTATGATTAAAGATTTTTGAAAACTCTTTAAATCAATATAAAAGTTGTGAAAATTGGAATTTTATAGAGTGAGTTATGATCCTTCAAAGTTGGTGTTAAAAATCTGAAATTCTGCAAAGTTGCAGAATTTCAAGATTTGTTGATGTGTGCGGGCGCACATCCCTGCCAGAATTTCAACCTGTGCGGACGCACACACCTGTGCGCACGCACAGGCAGGGAGGTGCATTCTGTTCACAGCGCCAGCACAGCTTGTGCACGCACACATCTAAGGAAAAACTTCAACCTGCGCGGACGCACAGGTCTGTGCAGACGCACATATCGGGAAGGCTGGTCTGTTGGGGGGCGCTGGCACAGGTTGTGCGAGTGCACAGATCCTTGTAAAAATTGACAACTGTGCGTACACACACCCTTGTGCATACGCACGCATTTCAAAACTCTCATGAGTGTGCGCACACACACACCCCTGTGTGGCCGCACACGTCCTGTTTCTTAAAATTTTCTTATTTTTCAATTATTCTACCTTCCCAACAATGTCGTAAGTTTCTAAAACACCATTTTAAGACTTTTAGGCCTAGTTTTGAGTATTAGAACATGGGATATAACTTAAAAGTCCTGATACATGGTTTTATGATAACTTAGAAAATGGAGGCTTAGGTTTCTGGCGTGCTGAGAATGATTTGACGTTGGGTGAAGGATGAGTGATATATGAGATAAGGAATGATGAACTTTGGACATTGGAAACTGAGTTATGAATGGACAGTGGTTGAGATGAGTCGAGGACTCGGATTGAGGCGATGGATATCTGTATATTGAAAATGTTTTCTGAAAACCACTGAGATATTGTTTTTACTAAGAATATGAGACGCTCTGCACCCAGCAGGGACGGCGGTTGGATCCCGCCTGTCGAGGTAGCGGCGGCGGCGTAAGGGCGGTGGTTCATCCCGCTTGTGTTGAGATGTGAGGTCTGTGGCAAGAGTAGGACAGGCATACGAGAAATCCGAAGGGCGACGTCTCCATGGAGATGTGTCGGGTTGGAAGTTGAATCGACAATGTGATATCACAGCCAGTAGGACAGGCATTCATCATATGCATTTTTTATCTGCTTGTTTGCTTTGCCGACTTGTAATTGTATGCCTAATTGAATAATATGCCTATTTGCTTACTTGATCTACTTGAATTGTATGCTTTTACTTGTGAATTACTTACATTGTTATTAATTGTGCTTTCTACTGGGATTGAGGAGGTTCGGAAGGTGGCGGCAATGGGATCGCATGGAGGATAGGTTGGTGAAGGCTGTGGGACAGCGGTGTTTGGTTAGAATAGAAATCCCTTAAGATAGAGCACCCAGTTTATTTATGATGAGGTTTATATTATGCTTATTTGTTTTAGAATGCTTTAAGCTTGAATCTTGTGATGGATATGGAGCTTAGGATTGCCTTTAGCGTCCCGGGGTCTTATATCCTATATCACTGGGCACTGTTACCATACTGAGAACCTCCAGTTCTCATACCATATCTTTGTTGTGTTTTTCAGATGCAGGTCGCAACCCACCTCAGTGAGTTGCTTTGGATAGTGACAGGGGCGGAGGATCTTGGATTCTTTTGGAGTCTTTTGGTTTAGTTTGTTTATACATCTCTCTTTTTGTATTTTGTATTCGCCTAGAGGCTTGTATTATGAGAGAAAAATTTGTATAAGCTATTTTTAAACTATCTGGTTCTGTACATCTGTATTTGGCTAGCCGGCTTAAACTCCACGAGCCGTGGCTAGTTTCTTATGGTATTACACTATTATACTACTATCTTTTTTTATATCACTTCTATTTCTTATGCCTTAAGATAGTACGTTTGCGCTTTTGAAATCCTATTTTTTTTTTAGCTATATCCTTCATCGGGCTTCTAGATTATACCATTCTTCTATATATATATATATATATATTATGTATGAGCTTAGAACTGTCGTAATCTCTGATTAACCTTTGCTTTACGACGCGAGGTAAGGCTTAGGCTAATTAGGGTGTTACACCCTACATCCAAACCAGACACCAACTTCGAACGATCATATCCTTTTCTGTAAAATTATGATTTTCACAAAACCTATACCGTTTTAAAGATCTTTGAATTATCTTTTATTTGATACAAAATTCAATCCTTTTCAAAAATTAAACTAAAGCTCAAGATATGATCTTCCAAAGTTGGCCCGAAATCCGTTTTTAACAAAAACCTTAAAACTCAACTTTTACCAAAACTCTCTATTCAAAACCAATTGCTCTACATCCAAATCAGTCCTAGTGTATCTAAATTATATTCATATACTTTCTAATGATTCCACAACCTATCAACATGCAATTTCATTAATTTCATCAAAAAATTCTCACTTACATACCTCTAATTCTCAATTATTACATTTCAAAGCATCATTTCACTATCCTCAACATTTATCAACATCAACAAGCTTCGTAATTTATTTTCAACACTCATTATCATCATTTTCAACCGCACATCATAAATCAACTTCAACATTCATCAAAATTATAACATTCATCAAAATCATAATACATCAACACTCATTACCAACTAATTCAATCATATCCTAAGGTCTACTAGCCTAAGTGTCCAGAAATATTACATATTACATAGAGAAAACCAAATTCATATCTTATCTAATTTTCAATATGCACAATACACCAATTTGAGTCCAAAACCAAGCCTCCAATCACTAACCAATCCACCAATCAACTCCAATAAGCATCAACAATTTAATTTTCGAAGTTATACACCTTAATTTACCACATATCAATAACTAGGGTTCCTAAATACACAATTTCACAAGGGTAAAGAGTATCTTTACCTTTCTCGATGGTGTTTGGGGCACAAACCACCAATAGCCCAACCTTAGAGACCACCTAATCAATTGAAAACACAAAATCTACTCAAAACTAAAATCTTAAATTTTGAATTTCTTAGGGCTTCAGAATGGAGAATAAATTTCGAAATGTTACCAACAAAAGTTAGATGAAACTAACGGGCTCGGCGAGAGCTTCACGTAGCCATAAACAGTACGCGAATCAGAGCACCGTAGCTCAAGTTATGGCCACCGGAAGAGAGCAGTGAATAGTAACAATGGTGGAAAAGCTCTCACCTTTCTCCTCTTTCCTTTTAGTTGTATTTGTGTTGTTTAAGTGATGAATAGGGCTGAATAGCCTTCATTTGTGTGTTTATATATGTCGGGCTTGGGCCCAACTTGGGCTTGGTCCAACCCGTTAGCATTTTTGGCAGTTGGGCCAAACCTTTAAAATTAGCGCCCAGTTTCAACTTTAATTATTTTCCTAACTTTTTCTACAGTTTTCACTACTCTCAAACAGTACCGGATAAATTTAAGCCGGTATTGCCGGCTAATTTACCGGTACGCATTTTTATGCAATTTTCCGTAGAAAATTATATTTTTCAACTCAGAAAAATCTACTGAGTCCAAAAATCATATTTAAATTTTCTAATTAATATTCTACTTTTTTGGAACCTATTTTGGAAAATTAAATTATTTTAATTAAGTAGTTAATTAATTTCAATTCTTACATTCTCCCTACCAAATAGAAAATTTTGTCCTCAAAATTTAGTGATTACCTGAGAATAACTCGGGATAATCCTTATGCATCTCGGACTCCGATTCCCAAGTATGTTCTTCCACTCCTGCTCTTATCCAAGCCACGTTAACCAACAAAACTTCCTTTCCACATAACTTCTTCACATTAGTGTCAACAATTCGCACCGATGTTACTTGAAAAGTCAGGTTTTCCTTCAACTCAACCGACTCGGGCTCTAACACATGAGACGCATCCGATGTGTACTTACGGAGTTATGACACGTGGAATACGTCATGCAAGTTAGACAAATACGGCGGCAAAGCTACTTGATATGCCACCGGCCCGACTCGCCTCAAGATCTCCAAAGGTCCTATGAACTTCGGATTCAACTTCTTTGTCTTAATCGCCCTTCCAATCCCATCGGAGTAACCCTCAGAAATACATGCTCACCCACTTCAAATTTCAACAGTTTCCTTCTCTGATCCGCATAACTTTTCTATCGGCTCTGTGCAGCTAGGATTCTGGCCCTAATCTATTTGGTCTTCTCAGTGGTCTCTGCTACCAAATCCGGCCCCAACACACTTACTTCACCGACTTCATACTAACATAGTGGAGATTGGTACTTCCATCCATACAAAGCCTCATACGGAGCCATTCCGATGCTCGCATGAAAGCTGTTGTTGTACACAAACTCCACCAATGGCAAGCAACGGTCCCAACTTCCCTGTTGATTCAACACACACGCCCTTAGCATATCCTCCAACATCTGAATAGTCTATTCCGACTATCTATCCGTTTGTGGATGATACGTTGTGCTAAGACATAGTCTCGTACTGAAAGCTCTTTAGAAAGCTCCCCAAAATGTTGATGTGAATCGGGGATCATAGTCCGATACTATGCTCGATGGCACCCTGTGCAATCTTACAATCTCCTTGATGTACAACCTCGCCAATTCCTCCAAAAAGTAGTTCACTCGGATAGGCAGGAAGTGAGCGGACTTGGTTAAGCGATCCATGATCACCCAAACCGCATCAAATCCTGAACTAGTCCTCGATAAATTGGTCACAAAATCTATTGCAATTCCTTCCCACTTCCACTGAGGAATCTCAAGCGGCTGTAACATTCCCAACGGCCTCTAGTGCTCTATCTTCACCTTCTGATACATCAGGCACTTAGATACATGTGTGGCTACATCACTCTTTATACCTGGCCACCAGAACATCTTCAAATCATGATACATCTTCGTACTACCTAGATGAGTGGAGAATCCGCCGTTTTGAGCTTCCAACAACAAATCTTGTCTCAAACTACCGACATCTGGCACACAAATCCTTCCTTTATACCTCCATAACCTTTCATTGTCCTTGGTAAACTCTCTATGCCTCTCCTTACCAATCGGTTGAAATAATCTCTGAAGTTCTTGTTCATTTTGCTGAGCCCTCTAAATTTCTGACTTAAACATACTTGAAACTTGCAACTGATTCAAACAAGCTATTCTGGCAACTTCACTAACATCCAACTTGAGGTCTATAAACTTATCCACTAACTCCTCCTCTTTGATCCTTATCCAAGCGATTGCTAACGACTTTCGACTCAATGCATCCGCCACAACGTTTGCCTTTCCGGGATGATAACTCAGTTCAAAGTCATAATCCTTCAGTAGCTTCATCCACCTCCTCTGACGCATATTGAGCTCTTTCTGATCAAAGATGTACTTAACAATCTTGTGATCAAAAATGACTCTAAACCTCACTCCGTACAAGTAGTGGCTCCAAATTTTTAATGCAAACACAATCGTCGAAAATTCGAAGTCATGGGTTGGGTAATTCACCTCATGTGGTCTCAGCTGACGCGATGCGTAAGCCACTACGTTCTGGTGTTGCATCAACACGCAACCCAAACCCTTCAATGAAGCATCACAGTTCACTTCAAACGGCTCGTGCGGTTTTGGCAAAATCAAAACAAGCGCTGAAGTTAATTTCTCCTTTAAGGCTTGAAAGCTCTCCTCACACTCCGACGTCCATACGAACGGTACCTCCTTCCGGGTTAACTTAGTCATCGGTAATGCAATTTGAAAAAATCCCTTGATGAATATTCTGTAATATCTATCCAAACCTAAGAAACTTATCCTCTGTTACCGTAGTCGGTCTCTCCCACTCCATCACCGCCTCAACCTTCGAAGGATCCACTACTCTCCCTCCTTTACTCACCACGTGACCTAAGAACTTCACTTTCTCCTTTCAGAATTTGCATTTAGACAACTTAGCATACAATTTCCTCTCCTTCAAAACTTGTAGCATAATTCTCAGATGTTCTTTGTGCTCCTTTGTCGTCTTAGAATAAACCAAAATGTCATATATGAACACTACCATAAACTTATCCAAAAAGGGATGAAATACTCTGTTCATGTAATCCATGAACACAGTAGGTACATTTGTCAACACAAAGGATATCACTGTGAACTTGTAGTGTCCATAGCGCGTCCTAAACGCAGTTTTCGGAATGTCATCCTCCTTCACCCTAATCTGATGGTAACCGGATCTTAGATCAATTTTTGAAAACACTCCATCTCCTTGCAACTGATCCATTAAGTCATCTATCCTCGGCAATGGATACTTGTTCTTCACAATCACCTTGTTTAATTGTCGGTAATCTACGCAGAGTCGTATTCTCCCATCTTTCTTTTTTACCAATAAAACTGGCGCTCCCATGGAGAGACACTCAGTCGAATGAACCTCTTATTCAGAAGCTCTTCCAACTGAGTCTTAAGTTCAGATAACTCTATGGGAGCCATCCGGTATGGCACAATCGATGCTGGTCCGACTCCTGGTACCAAGTTAATAGCAAATTTAATCTCCCTTTGAGGAGGGAAATTGGAATATCTTCTGCGAACACTTCTGAAAACTCCCTAACTACCAGAATTTGATCTAACCTCTGTTCATCGCCTAACACATTTACAGCTAATAATATATAACCCTGACACTCTTCTCCAATACAGTTCACCAACACAGAGTTCAGGTAATAACCCTCAGCTACCACTGCTCTACCTTCCCCTTCCGGCAAAAACCGAATTGATCGCTCAAAGCAATCCAACAAAATCCAATTCTTTAATAACCAATCAAACCCCAAAATAATCTCCAATCCAACTATTAGCAAATAGATTAAATCATGAACAAATTCTCTATCCTCAATCTTGAAGGTTACTTCCTTACAACCTGATATAGTCACAACTATTTGGTATGTGGTATGCACATGAAAATCAAAAGCAACTTTCGAAATTTTCAATCCTAGATCCTCAACCTTATCAAATGCAATGAAAAAATGTGAAACTCCAGTATCATACAATACAACCAACATTTTATAACCAAATAAACATTTACCTCTCATCAAAGGGTCCCCTTTGGCCCATCATTGGCGTTCACAGTAAACACTCTTCCATGGTGTTGATTCTGACCCGCATTCGGGCTCCTCGCACGAGTACAATCCCTCGCCAAGTGACCAAGCAATCTGCATTTGAATCAACCACCTATACCCAATTTGCACGAGTCATTTGGATGAAAACGTCCACAACGATCACAAGTTAAATCCGGAGATGTCTTACTCTGGTTACCTCTTCCTCTTGCCTAGTGGTACTGATCAAAAGTGGGTCACCTAATGTTGCCTTGACCTTGAGGTACATCTCCTCCCCTCTTGAAGTTTTGAGCCTTAGGTTGAAAGTACTTGCCACGCTCACGGTTGTTGTTTCCTCCTCTAGGATCTCTCGCTAGGGCCACCTTCTTTGCACAACCTTTCACCACCCTTGCTTTGTTCACAAGCTCAGAAAACACCCGCAGCAACTGGCACTCTCCTTGCCACCAATGTTGTGCCTCTCCCCTTAATTGATAGGCAGCAAATTCTACGTATTAGTTAGCTGGGACATGATGAGTCTGTAGTGCACGCTCCATAGCTCTAAACCAATTGTCTGCTTCAGTGGAGTTCGTCGTTCCTTGAAAAGTTAGTGGATGAACCTTGAGAAATGAAGCTAAAGTCATCGGAGCACCACCTAAGTTATTACCGTCTCCTTCTCTATTTCCATTTCCGTTTCCATTACCATTCCCAGTCGGTTGACCCATCCTTTTCATGGCTTGCATGGTTGCAACAGTGTTGGCTTGCATGGTATTTTCCAAATTGGTTATTGCCGCCATGAACTTGGCATAGTTATCGGCCGGTCGGTCATTCTTAGTTTCTTCTCGTGTATGTGTATGACCTCGTCCGTGAGTAGCTATTAGGGTTTCTGTCTACACCAAATAGTCGATATCAAGGTGATTAGTCTCAATATCAAAAGCCTAGTACTTCAAATATCACAAAAAGGCACTCACAAACAACTATGTTATGCATATATCAAACAGATATCCTAAATAGCATGAAAGAAAAAGACACAGAGTATGCGATGAAGCACAATCGGTCTATTCCTCAGGCTCACAGGATGAACTGCTCTGATACCACTAAATTTAACACCCTAATTACCCTAAGCCTTATCTCGTGCCGTAAAGCAAAGGATAATTAAAGGTCGTGACAATTCTAAGGCTTATACAATATTATATATGTATATATATATATAGAAAAAGATAGTAATTCTAGAAGCCCGATGAAGAAATAAGCTCAAAAATAGAGTTTCAAAAGTGCAAAACGTTCACACAAAGCTAAAAGCATAAAGGTACAAGATAATAAGGCATATGTAGATATAAGAGTATAATAATCATAAGATACTAGCCTCGGCCCGCAGAGTTTAGGCTAACTAGTTATATATAGACTTACAGAGTTTTGAAAGTTAAAATAGTATACAACATATCTCTCTCAAAGTAAGCCTCTAAGGCAAATATAAATACAAAAGTGAGAGTATTAAAAAAATATCAAAAATGACTCCAAAATGGGATAAGGATCCTCCGCTTTGTCACCATCACGTAACTCACCGAGGTAGGTTACGACCTGCATCTAAAAAACAAAAATAGAATATGGTATGAGAACCGGAGGTTCTCATTATGATAACAGTGCCCAGTAATGTAAGATATAAGATTCCGGGACGCCAGAGGCAATCCTAGAACTTCACATCAAGCATAGTATTCAAGCTTATAAAACAGATAAATAAATCCTTAAACAGGTTAACTAACTTAAGGGATTTCTAAACTATTAGTTCACCGCTGTCCCACAGCCTTCACCAGCCTAACCTCCATGCGATCCCATTGCCACCGCCTTCCGAACCTCCTCAATCCCAGTAGAAAACACAAGTAATTCATACAAGCAAAGCACAAGTAATTATCGTGTATCGCAGTAAAGCAAGAAGTAATTAGACATGTTATAAAATTAGGCAAACAATACAAGTCGGCAAAGCAAACAAACATATAAAATATGCACATGATAAATGCTTGTCCTATTTGGCTGTGATATCACATTGTTGGTTCAACTGCCAACCCGACACGTTCCCATGGGAATGTCGCCTTTCAGTCACGAATATAAATGGGAAACCTCAGGGATATCGTGCCCGGCACACAGTCCAGGGATATAGTGCCCGGCACACTCTTGTGATTCCGAAAGGATGCGAGCGGGATACACAGCCACAGACCTCACATCTCAACGTAAGTGGGATTAACCACCATCCTTACGCTGCCGCCGTGACCTTGACAGGCGGGATTAACCTACCGTCCTTGCCAGGCGCATAACGTCTCAACAATACCAGTATAAAACATTATATATTCGTGATCACTTTCAGTATTTAATCTTTCTCATTTATCTTCGAGTCCCAGACTCATCACAAACATTTCCAATTTTTTTATCTCTGCATCTCATCATACTCATCATCAACATAGTACTTCAATAGTCCACTCACAAACTTCAGAAACCTAAGTCTCCGTCTTCTAAACTTATTACCAGAAAATATCTAGTTAAACTCACTTAGGGTATTCTCTATATTCCAAAGCCTAAAAATAAGTTAAGACACCCTAGATAAGCATTACAGAAGTTTACAAGCTTTTTAGAAAGGTAAAACGATTAAAAATAAGGTTTTCTTTGAAAAACAGGACAGTGTGCGTATGCATAGGGTTGTGCGTACGCACGCCTAGAAGAGTTTACTTAACGTGTGCGTACGCACACAAAGTAAAATTTTCTATTTGTGTGCACCCATGAATACATGCGGACGCCCTCAACAGAAGGCACTTCCCAGCTTGTGCGTACGCATGATGTTGTGCATATACACAACTTGCAAATTTCACAGAGTGTGCGCGCACCAGAGTGTGTGAACGTTCTCAGCACAACTTGCAAATTTCACAGAATGTGTGTGCGCACCAGAGTGTGTGAACATTCTCAGCAGTAGGCATATCCCTGTGTGGGCATGTGCACCATAGTGTGCATACGCACTAGTGAAAACATGGCCCCTGCTCGGAGTATGCACACAAACAAGAACTCACAATTTCGGTAACAACATAGAATTCAGATTTTTGACACGAACTTCCAACAATCATATCTTTTTCGGCAAAATTCTAATTTCCATAAAATCTGTACCATTTTAAAGCTCTTTGAATTATCTTTTACTTGATATGAAATTCAATCCATTTCAAAAACTGAAGCTTAAGATATGATCTGCCAAAGTTGGCCCAAAATCCGTTTTTACCAAAATCCTTAAAACTAAATTTTTACCAAAACTCTCAATTTATAACCAATTGCTCTACATCTAAACTAGTCCTAGTGTATTTAAATTATATTCATATACTCTTCAATTATTCCACAACCTATCAACATGCAATTTCATCATTTTCATCCAAAAAATCTCACTTACATACCTTCAATTCTCAATTATTACAATTCAAAGCATCATTTCACTATCCTCAACATTTATCATTAACAAGCTTCATAATTCATTATCAATACTCATTATGATTCATTTTCAACCCCACATCATAAATCAACATCAACATTCATCAAAATGATAATATTCATCAAAATCATCATACATCAACACTCATTACCAACCAATTCAATCCTATCCTATGGTCTACTAGCCTAAGTGTCTAGAAATATTACATATTACATAGAGAAAACTAAAATCATACCTTGGCCAATTCCCAATATGCACAATACACCAATTTGAATACAAACCAAGCCTCCACTCACTAACCAATCCACCAGTTAACTCTAGCAAGCAACAACAATTTAATTTTCCAAGTTATACACCTTAATTTAACACAAATCAACAACTAGGGTTCCTAAATACACAATTTCACAAGGGTAAAGAGTTTTCTTACCTTTTTCAATGGTGTTTGGGGTACAAACCACCAATAGCCCAACCTTAGAGACCACCTAATCAATTGAAAACACAAAATCTACTCAAAACCAAAACCTTAAATCTCGAATTTCTTAGGGCTGCAGAATGGAGAATAAATTTCAAAATCTTACCAACAAAAGTTAGATGAAACTAACGAGCTCAAGAGAGCTTCGTGTAGCCGCAAATAGCACGCAAATTGGAGCACCGTAGCTTGAGTTATGGCCACCGAAAGAGAGGAGTGAATAGTAACAATGGTGGAAAAGCTCTCACCTCTCTTCTCTTTCTTTTCAGTTGTGTTGGTGTTGTTAAGGTGATGAATGAGGCTGGAATGGCATTCATTTGTGTGTTCATATATGATGGGCTTGGACCCAACTTTGGCCCAGTCTAACCCGTTAGCATTTTTGGCCCGTTTGGCCTAACTTTAGGCCAAACCTTTAAAATTTGTGCCCAATTTTTAACTTTAATTATTTTTCTAAGTTTTTCTATAGTTTTTACTGCTCTCACACAGTACCGGACAGATTTAAGCCGGTACTGCCGGCTAATTTACTAGTACGCGTTTTTACGCAATTTTTCATAGAAAATTATATTTTTCAACTCAGAAAAAATATCTTAGTCAAGGTGGGAAAATTTTTCCTCCCAACAGACTTTATGATCCTTGACAAGGATAAAAATGCCTCTATAATCCTAGGAAGACCATTCCTAACCACTGAGAGAGCTCTAATGGATGTGGAAAAAGGTAAATTTGTTCTGAGGGTGCATGGGGAGTTTTTGATATTCAAGGTTTTTAGACCCATATATCACTCAGGTGAAGGAGGCACTTGCATGAAGAGTGAACTCACTAACCCAAGTCTCCAAGGATCCCTGAATGAAGTAAAGTAGAGTTTGCAGTTCAAGCCTCGTTTGGTGGGAACCAATACAACCCCCCCCCCCCCCCCGCGATATCAAACCTAAGTTTGGTGTTGGGTATGCATCATCCACCAAGGAGGAAGTTACCAAGAATAAAATACCCAAGGGATGGAGAAACAAAAAGATCCCCACTGAAGATTTCTCACCAGGAATGAAAGTGGTGTTGACTAAAAGCCCAATCTTGCCTCGTACGATGAACAGGATCCTATCTCTTGATCATATTGAGTTAATCCACAAGAACACAAGAAAAAGATTCACAATTAGAGGTGAGGAGCTAAAGCACTATGATCAACCCTCGCTTTAACAGAGCTGACCGTCAAGCTAGTGACGGTAAAGAAGCGCTTGTTGGGAGGTAACCCAACACTTAGTATCCTTTAATTTCACACTCAGTCTGATTTTCATTTTTTTAGTCACTTTTTATGATTATTCTTAGTTTGTCCTTGGTTTAATAATGTTTGTGGTCATGCAAAGTGCTTAGAATAGGAACAGAAGGAATCTGGAAGAGAGATAGAACACATTGAGGAGTATTTTACTTGAGTGCTCTGGCGCTAAACGGCAGGATAGGCGTTCAGTGCCAGACATGGCACAGTTATCAAGAAGCTCTCTGATGGGTGGTGATAAACGCTAGGTTGGGTGTTCAGTGCCGAGGAGCAGGCAAATCGAGGTGGAATTACGACGATTTAGGTGTTAAATGCCAGGCTGGGCGTTTAGCGCCTGAATTGGCAGCTAGGGTCCTGGCGTTAAATGCCAAGGAGGGCGTTTAATGCCTTGGATGGCACAAAACCCAAGGAGCACATGCTTCATAAGGCGCTCAACGCCACATGGGCACTTAGCGTCCTGAATGTCACGTTTTGCAAAGCGCTGTGGCGTTAAACGCCAGAGTTGGCATTTAGTCCAGTAACCTAGAATTGAATTCGAAGAAAAAGGTTTGCACATTGAAAACGGTAAAACCAGCAGGTCCCACCCCACTTGACCATTCAATCCACACCCCCATTCCCTATTTCCCCCCTTCCCACCTTCCCATCCCCATTCCATCTCCCTTATACCAACCACACCTTCCATTACCCTATCAAATCCCATCAATTCCACCAAATCTCTCTTACCCATTCCCCAACTGTTACCCCCTCCCCATTCAATTCAATTCCAAAATTTTTATTTACCCCATCCCCTCCCTCATACTCGAACCCCCTCCCTCTCCTTTTATATCCACTATTCTCTTTTTACTTTTACCTCACCACAACAACCAACTCACTTGCTTCACCTCCTTTCCTTTCTTTTAACCTCTCTATCTCCATTATTTTTGTTTCCTTCTCAATTCCATATACCCTAACTCTTCGTACCTCTCTCTCTCTTCCCTTCATACATCCATATTTTTTCCATTTTTTCTATCTCTTTTTATCTATTATTTCTATTTTTCTTTTCTTGGGGATGAGCAAAAGCTTTAAGTTTGGTGTTAGGGGCACTCCGCTTTTCCATTTCTATTATTTTTCATATGGCACCAAAAACTAGAGAATCCTCTTCAAGGAAGAGAAAGGAGAAGGATCCTGCTACTGGTCCAGTTGACTATAACCGGTTCTTCTCCAAGACTCACAAGGATCACTTTAACGAAGTTGTGAGCAAAAAGAAGGTGATCTCGGAGGTTCGATTTGATTTGCAACCGGATGAATATCCGGAGATCCGGGAACAAATTCTGAGGATGGGTTGGGGAGTTCTGTGCAATCCTGTGACTGATGTGGGTGTTCTGATGGTCAGGGAATTTTATGACAATGCTTGGGTAACTTACAAGCATCTCAAGGGCATGAACCTCGACCCAAAGAACTGACGCACTATGGTCCGAGGGAGGATCATAGAGTTCGATCCAGAGAGGGTGAGGGATATACTTCAGTTACCACTATCTAGAGATGACCCTTACTCTTACACTAGGAGGGTCAACATTGATCAGAGACTGGACCAGATCCTCACTAATATATGCCTTCCTAGAGCACAGTGGAGGCGTGATTCCAAGGGGCAACTGATAAACCACTATTTTATGGTTTATCTTGTGCTCAATTGAGTGGATTTTATCAACTCTTTACCCACTTATTCATAATATTTGCACGGTTTTATATTTCCTTCCTGATTTTGTGCTATGATTGAAAACAGGCTTCTTTGATCTTATATTTGCTTATTATTAATCCTCTCTTATTACCATTAGATGCCTTGATATGTGTGTTAAGTGATTTCAGATATTATAAGGCAAGAATGGCTTGGAGGATGAGAAGAAAGCATGCAAAAGTGGAAGGAATGCAAGAAGTTGGAGAAATTGCTAAGCGGTCTAGCCTGACCTCTCTGCACTCAAACGACTATAACTTTAGCTACAGATGTCCAAATGACGCGGTTCTAGTTGCGTTGGAAAGCTAACGTCCGGCGCTTCGATTTGATATATAATATGTTATAGTTTCCCTGACGCTAGGCAACGCGACCGCGTGATCCATGCGACCGCGTTGCAATGACGGAAATCCAGCGTGGCAAAATTCGAAACCAGCGAATTCTGGACTGTTTTCAACCCAGTTCGCGGCCCAGAAAACACAGATTAGAGGCTATAAAGTGGGAGATTGCATCCATTCATAAGGAGGCTCTCATATTCACAATTTTAGGAGTAGATGTAGTTTTTAGAGAGAGAGGTTCTCTCCTCTCTCTTAGGATTATGATTTAGGATTTCTCTTAGTTTTAGGAGTGACTCTCAATCCCAGGTTCAACGTTCTTTTACTTTATATTTATCTCTTACTTTCAGATACTTTAATGCTTATATTAGTTATGTTGCCTATTTGGCTTATGCTACATTCATGTTATGATTTTCTTAATTAATATTATTTGAGGTATTTTAGATTTAAGATTGTTTTACTTTTAATTTAATTTAGATATTTCCCTTTTGGCTTTGGTTAAATAATTGGTGACTCTTGAGTTATCAAACTCATTGTTGATTGAGAATTAGAATTTTTCAAGAATTAATTCATCCACTTAACTTACCTTCATAGTTAGAGGTTAATAAAGTGGGAGAAAAATCCAATTCCATTACAATTGATAAGGATAACTGGGATAGGACCTCCAGTCTTCATACCTTGCCAAGAGTTTATTTTATTATTACTATTTTATTTTATTCTTTTTGTGCAACATACTGCTTCCTTACTTCCAAAACCCCCAATTTACAATCTTCATAACCAATAATAAGAACATACCTCCCTGCAATTCCTTGAGAAGACGACCCGAGGTTTAAATACTCGGTTATCAATTTTAAAAAGGGGTTTGTTACTTGTGACAACAAAAAACATTTGTACGAAGGAATTTTTGTCGGTTTAGAGACTATATCTACAACGCGACTGTTTTTATGACATTCTTTACTGGCAAAAATCCTAACGTCAAAATGGCGCCGTTGCCGGGGAATTGCAAACGTGTGCCTTATTATTGGTTATTGTAAATATTTTTTTGATTTTTGCTTGTTTATTTGTTTTTATTTTTGTTTTTATTTTTGTTTTCCATAAATTAAGAGGTTATTTGTTTTTATTTAGTTATTAAAAAAAATTTTTTTAAAAATTTATTCTTAGTGTTCATCTTGATCTTCAAGTTGTTCTTCACGTTCATCTTGACCTTCAAGCTGTTCTTAGTTGTTTTCTTCGTTTTGATCTAAAAATTTGAAATTTGGTGTCATTTTATTGTTTTTCTCTTTCCTCATTAAATTCAAAAATATTTTCAATTAATTTTTTTCGGAAAAAAAATTCAGATTTTTATTTTTAAAATTTTTATCTTATCTTATCTTATTTCAAAAATCAAATTTCAAATTTCAAATTTCAAAATTTCAAATTTCAAATTTCAAAATTTAATTTTCAAATTCAAAATTTAAATAACCTTTTAATTTAAAGTTATTTTTATTTTTATTTTTAATTTTTATTTACTACTATGAACTCTCACCCCTTTGGCTATGAGTCTGGTTACAATTATGTTGCAGGAAGAAGAAATTACAATGAGAACAGGCATCAAGGTTGGAACAATCAAAGATGGGAGGAGCCACAAGGACTTGATCAACCCTCATGGCAACAACCACCTCCAATGGACTATCAACAACCACCATCATATGCCTATGAACCTCCTCAACACAACTTGGGACCACCATACTCACAAGCCCTTTTCCACCATTCACCTCCATATAACCCTAACCCTCATCCACCATACCAACCACCTTATGAACCAAATGAACCCTCCTATCTACCCCAAACCTCCATGGAGAAAGTACTTGCCAATCTAAACTCTACTATACAAGCTCTCTTCACCCAATTCAGACCACCAAATACCTTCAACAATCAACCCTCAAGCTCTAGTGCACTTCCTTGTCAACCACAGAATAATCTCTCCATCCCATCACCACCATCCATGGAAGAGCACCCACATCCATCAATCCAAGAGCAAGATGATCCCAATTATGCTATTGATATGGAACAGGAAAGAATGAATCATCTTCGCGAATCCATACTTCATAAAGAGCTAGAGGAGGCCCTACGGGTAAGGGTAGGAGAGACCCTTGAAGATGAAAGAATAGTTGAAAGGAGTTGTCATAGAAAGAAAAACATCGAGGATGAGTACGATTTTATACTTAAACAACTGGACAAAGCAGCAATTATTAAAAAGGAAGAAGTGGTTGCGGACTTAAGAGATGCTGTACCTCCATTGGAAAGTCCAGTCACAGAGCCTCCTTCCACGGTGTTTGATGTTGATGTTGAGAAGAGCGTACAACCTCCAAGGCAGATCATGGTTGAAGATTTTGTAGAGGTTGATCAAGAGGTAGAAGATGTCAAAAAGGAGCACAAGGGAGTGGAGCTTGAAATTACCTTGCCAAAGTTGTTGGAAACCCCTCCCCCTAAGTTGCCATCATCCTTCACAACATTCAAGTGGGTAAAATTCATATCCCTTAGCTTTCTAATCCCACTTGAATATAGGCTACTGGAGACGGATGGTCAACTTAGAGCTCTTTGTTGCATTAAGAGTAAGAGGAAGATGGCCAGTGGTAAGAATTGTCCTGCAAGGTTCATCATGGTTGGAAGCTTTAAGTTTAAATGCAAAGGTTGGTGTAAAGCTCAATTGAATGGGTCTAGGAAGTTGTTTGGACGCTTCAGTGAGAATTCTAAAGCTGAACCACCTGGATGGAATCATGATAATCAACTTAAAGACGGGTGCAAAAGCAAGATTTGGGACCCCGGAATTCATCCCGGTAATCAACACTCTTGGGGCCTGGTCACTTGCTTTAACTTACTTGAAGGCTTTCTACGCCTAGTTTGGGACCCCGGAGATTACTGGAGATACAAACATTGGTGGAGATTCCTGGATGAATACAAGCATAAGCCACCATAACAGGAAGCTTATCAAATGTCCAACTTAAGGACTTTAACTAAAAGTGCTAGGTGGGAGACAACCCACCATGGTATGATCATTCATTTTTCATTTTTATTTAGTTTTATTTGTTTTTGAGTTTTATTTTATTTTATTGAACCTGGAGTTTTGTATCATATTTATATTAACACTGCATTCTGCATCTTCATTTTTCAGATAAAAAAAAAAGCGAGCACGCGACGCGACCACATCAGCGACGCGTCCGCGTCGCAAGGAGAGAAGAAAAAAATAAAAACGAACAGAGAGTCACGCTGGAGCAAGGCTGGATGTGTGCCAGTGGCACAATTCGTCCCACGCGACCCCATCGCTGACGCGTCCGTGTCGCAAGGGGAATACTGGCCTCCCACGCGATCGCGTACCCCACGCGGCCGCGTGACCTGGATTTTGACGTCAAAGGGTGCATGGCCGAAAGTTGAGCGGGAGTTGGGCTGGAATCGTGCTGAAAGCCCAAGCCTCACCACGCGAACGCGTGCCCCACGCGTCCGCGTCATATCCCCATGATGGCCACTCACGCGATCGCGTCCCCCACGCGATCGCGTCACCCAGGATTCTGGCAATACTAAGTTTTGAACAGAGAGTTGTGTGACCGCGAGGCTGCACTCGCGCCACTAGCACAAATCAAGTCACGCGATCATGTGCCCCACGCGTCCGCGTCACCTAACCTTATTGCGCACCACGTGACCGCGTCACCCACGCGACCGCGTCGCCAGCGTCGCACAACCTATCCAGATTAGTGTCAATTTTCTTATCTTTTCTTCTCCGAATCCTTATTCTCTTATCTTTTCTTATTTCTTTCTTCTTCCTCTCTTATTTTCTCTCACTCCCATTCTATTTTATTTAATTATTTGCATACTTTCATTCATTGCATATTTTTATTTTTTTAAATTTATTAATTTTGGTGTTCAAAAGTTCTTATTCAACTGTTACATCTTTTCTTGAATTACTTTGGTGCTTAATAACTTGTTTTACACTGTGTGATGATATTAATTATCTGCCAATGCCAATCTTTTATAATACTTGCACTTCATTTGCATTGCCACGAACTTACATTGTCTTTCATTACCCACTCTCTCCTCCCATTGTTGCAAATTTTTGCACTCTTGATCTGCCATGTACTTCTATTGTTTTCTCACTTGCATGTTGTAGCTACCATGTAATTGAGACCCTTATTATCTGGCATTAACACCCATATTTTATTTATTTATTTTCTATCTTTTTTGGGTTACTTTTTCTTTTCCCTCTTCTTTCAGGATGGCCACCACAAAGGGAGAGGAAAAGCTTCTTAATGGGAGAGACAAACAAGTTCATACTCACATTCCTTGATGAGAAGAGCATCAGTTGAAGCAACCCGTCCACTTGCACATCTTCGCATGCACCGAGGACGGTGCAATCTTTAAGTGTGGGGAGGTCGATACCGATCTCCATGGGTTAGTACCTTTCTGTTTCAACACCAATATTTTATTTTATTTGTTAGTTCATTGTTGCATTTGCATATTTGTTTGATTTTATGCATTTAGTTACTACTTGGTTAAAGTAATAAAATTCTTTTAAGACCCTATCTTTGAAAAATTTCACTAATTTAAATTGAAAAAAAAATTATGTTAAAACTTGTTTGAAGTTGTATTTGGAACATGGTTTTTGAGCTAAAGAACACACAACCTGTGAGATTTTGAGCTTATTTATATGGTTACATTATTTAACCATAAATTTTTATTCCTGTGTATTTTCATCTCTATAATTGCAATCTTTGCTTTGTTCCATTCTATATGTCCATTATTTAGTATATTTACATGCTTGCATATGATTGAGGCCATTATTTGTTATTAACTCACTTATCCCAAATAAGCCTACCTTTTACATCACCTTTGTTAGCCCCTTGAGCTTTTAATCCCCTCTTATTCTATAACCACATTACTAGCCTTAAGCAGAAAAACAAATTAAAAATCCCAAGTGAATCTTTGGTTAGCTTAAGATAGAAATTGTGCATCAACTAAGTGTGGGAACATTGGTTAATAAGGGAATGTATTTAATTTATTTGAATATTGGGAATTTGGGAACCTACTCATGAAAAACCAAAATAGAAAAAAAATGAAGAATCCATGTGCATTGATAAGTTATGTTTGCTTTTATGATTCAAAAAAAAAAGAAAAAAAAAATATATATATATATATATATATATATATATATATATAATAAATAAGGGGACAAAATTACCCCAATGTTAAGTTAATGAAAAAAATCAATGCACATGTGATAAATTAAAAAGAAAAATTTGGTACGTGAGTATGGGAATCATACAAAAGTGGGAATTAGGGTAGCTAGGTATGATTTTAAAATTTTTATAGAGTATGTACATGTTAGGTGAGATCTTAGACTACTCAAGGATTCACTTTACTAGCTCACTTAGCCTTGTATATACCCTTACTTTCACCTTAGCCCCATTACAACCTTGGAAAAGACCTTATGATGTTTGCATTGGTATGCTAAATATTTGTTGATTGGTTAGATGAAGAACAAGGTTTAGAAAGCATGATTAGAGAAGAGTAGAGTGATTGACCCTAGACACTAGAGAGATTAGAGTGATATATACTACCAGTGAGGGTTCAACGCTTAAATTCTATGTTCCCTGCTTTTATGAGCTATCTTCTTACAAGTTTACTTGTCTTTTTTTGAATTAGTGAAATTTGAATTATTTTTGTCTTGGAGAACTTATTTATTTTTAACCAAGTAGGAAGAAACATCTTAGCATGTAGTTGCATTTATAGGTTGCATTTCATACATCCTACCATTCCTCTTCATCTTTATAGTTTCTCTTGAGCTTAGCATGAGGACATGCTAGTGTTTAAGTGTGGGGAGGTTGATAAACCACTATTTTATGGTTTATCTTGTGCTCAATTGAGTGGATTTTATCAACTCTTTACCCACTTATTCATAATATTTGCACGGTTTTATATTTCCTTTATGATTTTGTGCTATGATTGAAAACATGCTTCTTTGATCTTATATTTGCTTATTATTAATCCTCTCTTATTACCATTAGATGCCTTGATATGTGTGTTAAGTGATTTCAGATATTATAAGGTAGGAATGGCTTGAAGGATGGGAAGAAAGCATGCAAAAGTGGAAGGAATGCAAGAAGTTGGAGAAATTGCTAAGCTGTCCAGCCTGACCTCTCTGCACTCAAACGGCTATAACTTTAGCTACAGAGGTCCAAATGACGCGGTTCTAGTTGCGTTATAAAGCTAACGTCCGGGGCTTCGATTTAATATATAATATGTTATAGTTTCTCTGACGCTAGGCGACGCGACCGCGTGATCCATGCGGCCGCGTCGCAATGACGGAAATCCAGCGTGGCAAAATTCGAAACCAGCGAATTCTGGACTGTTTTCAACCCAGTTCGCGGCCCAGAAAACACAGATTAGAGGCTATAAAGTGGGAGATTGCATCCATTCATAAGGAGGCTCTCATATTCACAATTTTAGGAGTAGATGTAGTTTTTAGAGAGAGAGGTTCTCTCCTCTCTCTTAGGATTATGATTTAGGATTTCTCTTAGTTTTAGGAGTGACTCTCAATCCCAGGTTCAACGTTCTTTTACTTTATATTTATCTCTTACTTTCAGATACTTTAATGCTTATATTAGTTATGTTGCCTATTTGGCTTATGCTACATTCATGTTATGATTTTCTTAATTAATATTATTTGAGGTATTTCAGATTTAAGATTGTTTTACTTTTAATTTAATTTAGATATTTTCCTTTTGGCTTTGGTTAAATAATTGGTGACTCTTGAGTTATCAAACTCATTGTTGATTGAGAATTGGAATTTTTCAAGAATTAATTCATCCACTTAACTTACCTTCATAGTTAGAGGTTAATAAAGTGGGAGAAAAATCCAATTCTCATTACAATTGATAAGGATAACTGGGATAGGACCTCCAGTCTTCATACCTTGCCAAGAGTTTATTTTATTATTACGATTTTATTTTATTCTTTTTGTGCAACATACTGCTTCCTTACTTCCAAAACCCCCCAATTTACAATCTTCATAACCAATAATAAGAACATACCTCCCTGCAATTCCTTGAGAAGACGACCCGAGGTTTAAATACTCGGTTATCAATTTTAAAAACGGATTTGTTACTTGTGACAACCAAAAACGTTTGTACGAAGGGATTTTTGTCGGTTTAGAGACTATATCTACAACGCGACTGTTTTTATGACATTCTTTACTGGCAAAAATCCTAACGTCAGCAACCATACCAGTTGGGAAGGCATGATCTAAAGCCGGTTGCTTGGGGGTGGTTGGAGTTCATTCATCGCTCTATCATTCCTACGAGTAACCGGTCCGAGGTTACTATTGACCGAGCTGTGATGATTTACTGCATCATGCTCGGTAATGAGGTGGATGTGCAGCTTGTGATCCCTCAGGAGCTGTACAACATAGCCGCAAAGGTCTTCACTTCTGCTAGACTAGCCTTCCCTCATCTCATCTTCTACTTGTGTGAGGCTGCTCGCATCCACATTGACCGAGACACCTCCATTGACGTTGACCGACCGATCACTAGGAGGGGTATAGAGTATGCCAAGGAGTTAGGATGAGCACCACCTCAGGAGTCAGTTCCCCCTCCTCAGCTGGAGCAGCCTGAGATGCCTCAGAGATATTATTTTCCTCCTCATGAGTGTTGAGATCAGTTGACTACATCTATTGTGCAGCTGACATTATTAGTCAATTAGTTAAGGATAGAGTATCAGGACCACTCTACCCTCCTCCATCAGCTAATGGAGGAATAGCAGAGCCAGAGGCGAGAGTTAGAGGAGCTGAAGTGCCAGAGAGGATTCTCCGGAGGGAGCACCTACCAGGACTGAGGTGGTTAAGTTTTACTATCTGCTGCTTTATCTATTTCCTATTTTTTCAGTTATTTATCTTGTTTTTCTATTATCAGTTTGAATTTCTTTGCATGATCAGTAGTATTTCCACTTTCTCTAGTTTAGTTGATTAGTTAGTGTTTTATGTTTCTGTTGAAAAGTGTCTCATGTATTGCTCATCAAGCTTGAAAAAAAAAAGAGAGAAGAAAAATGATGTAATTGCATGAGAGCTTGAGTTATATATTTTGCATTGTCTTATTTACTTTGAAGTGGTGGTATTATCTATGATTTTGAATTCATGAATAAATAGTGCATAATTAATTTTGAAGTTGAGAATGTTGAGTCTTGAGGTACATGAATTTAGAGAAGTATTATGGATTCTCTAAATTAAACAAGAAAAATTATCCTTGAGGCAAAAGAAACAGCAAAAAAATAATAAAAAGTAAAGTCCAAGGCTCTGAGCATCAATGGCTAGGAAGGTCAAGTATGATTAAAAACTTAAAGAGTTGTTTTCCTAGCCATATGCTTGTGATGTGAATGTGTCAAGTAATCCTTGAGACGGAGCATTAAGAGTCAAGACCAAATGCAAATGCAGAGTATGCCAAAGGCTTTGAGCACCACTGTCTGGAAGTGAGTAAAAGAGAAATTAGTACTCAAGGAGTTCCCCAGTTAAACATATGTGGTGTTCTTGTATCAAGTTAAGCTTGAGACAAAACACTTAGAGTCATGGTTGGGCTTAAGGTGCAAAGCACCAAGAAAAAGATAAAAAAAAAAAGCTGTGTTCAAGGATTAATCAGAAGTTAAAAAGGAAGAGAATCCATAATATCATCCAAATTCTAGTCTGAAAGGCATCAACATTTCTGAGCTTCAAAGGATAGTGAGATGCCAAACCTATTCAGAATCACAGTGTTATTAACCCCACTCAGTAATTGCTTAGGAGCTTAAATGAACACTCAAGTCTTAGGCGATTTCTCTTCTTAGTTCTATATTGTTTTTAGTTGCCTGAGGACAAGCAACAGTTTAAGTTTAGTGTTGTGATGCGTGGACACCTTTTCTCTATTTTCTGTTTATTTTAAGTTAGAATTAAATGAGTTTTAATTTTTATTTTAGTGTTTAAAACCTCTATGGATTCTACTTTGAGTTGCTTTGGTATTTTAATCATTTCAGATGAAGTTTGGATCAGTTTGGCAGAGTTTGTGTGCAAGAAAAGAGAAGAAAAATGAATCTACCATGCTGGCGCTAAACGCGGACCTGGGCGTTTAGCGCAAGCACTCATTGATGCGTGAGCATCTTTTCTATATTTTACTAGTGAAGTTACATTCAATTTGTTGAGTTTAATCAAGAATTAATTATATTTAAGCCACTATAAATGCTACTTTGAATCGTGTGCAATTCTGTTTATTTTAGGTAGCATTTGGCTGGATTTGATGGAGTTTTCGCAGAAAAAGAGAAGAATGTGAATGATGTTGTCAACCCTGACCTCTTTGCACTCAAACCTGAATAACTCGAGCTACAAAGGTTCAATTGACATGATTTTAGTGGCGTTGGAAAGCCAACTTCCAGATCTTTCCAACGATATATAATAGTCCATACTTCTCTTCCATCAATTCTGCCAGGACTGCGCCTAACTTGAGAATTCTCAAGTTAGGCGCATTGCTCAACAACAACACGCAAGAGAAGTTACTTACTTCAAGTAAGGCGCATTGTTTCCTCTTCAGTTCAAGTTAGGGCCTTGTGTGGTGAACAGCATGAAGTTAGGCGCAGCTCTTTGCCAAGTTAGGCGTGGATCCTAGTGAAGCCAAGTGGTCCCCACGTTATAAGGCACGGATTATTTAATTAATTCTGATTTAAACTTTATTTTATTTTTAAAATAGGAAAAGATATTATTTTAGTTTTAGAAAATAGATTTTAAATTAATTAGAATTAGATATAAAAGAAAAAAAAAACTTCTCTTCAAGAGATTATTCCACCTCAGTCCAATTTACAGTTTACCAGAATCTTAGTTTTCACTCTTTTCCATGAGCAACGAAACCTTCATTGTTAAGGTTAGGAGCTCTGTCTATTGTATAGATTGATTCTATTGTTTTTGTATTTTAATTCATGTTTTGATTCATTTAATTCAAGAACTGTTTTCATTCTTTATTTTATGAAATTGGGTGGAACGGAAGTATGACCCTCTTTCTAGTTGAGTTCTTGTATAACTTAGAAAAGCTCTTTACTTGAACAACAGCTTGAAAACATATTCTCCTAAATTTCTAATTATCTGGATTTAACGGGATACGTGACATATAATCCTCTTATAATTGGATAATTAGGATTTTTGTGGCATAATAACCAGAATTAAACTTCACTCTCTAATTGGAATAAATTGACCAAGGAATTGGCGGTTGATGAGAGTTAGAGGAAACTAAAAAGGTCTAAGGAATTAGGGTTTAGTCACATATGGTTTGCCATGAATTAAATCTTGCATGATTAAAATAGTTATTAAGAAAAGTCAATCCAGAAAATAGATAACTCTGAAACCTTAACTGTTTCTCCATATATTATTCTCTACTTATTTATTGCCTGTCTTCTGATATTCTGAGTTTACTGTTTAATGCTCTTTAAACTCTCAACACTATTTTCTGTTTGTCTAACTAAGTAAATCACTTAATTATTGTTGCTTCGTCCATCAACCCTCGTGGGATCGACCCTCATTCACTTGAGGTACTAGTTGGTACGACCCGGTACACTTGCCGGTTAGTTTGTGGGTTATAAATTCTGCACCAAGTTTTTGGTGCCGATGCCAAGGATTGATTGTGATTGACAACTATTCGTTGTTTGATTGCTTATATTAGATAATTTTTCTTTTAATTAGTTTTGTTTTAGTATTATTAATTTTTATTTTTCATTTTTTTCCTTTAACTTCTCTTCCTTTTCGTTCATTAACCCCCTGCCCCTGTTTTCTTTTTACTTCCTTTTTGCTTTTGATCTTTTTTTTTTTACTTTGGTCCGTTTTTAATTTTTTTTTCATTTTTATTTTATTTTATTTTTTTATTTTTTTTCCTTTTCTTTAATTTTCATTTTTGTTTCCTTCCATTATTTTTTTTCTATATTCTATTAGTTTTTTTTATTTTTGTCTTTAATTTTTTTAGAAAAAAATAATAAAATAAATAAATAAATAAATAAATAGCACTAGTATTTTTCTTAATTTCTGAAATTAAGTTTGGTGTTTTCTAGTTAGTCTTATTTTAATTTTTCTTATTTAATTTGCCAAATAATTTCAAATTTTTTTGTCTTAATTTTAATAGTAATTTTGGAATTTTAGTGTTTGTTTTATTCAGTATTTTTATCTCTTTATACAGGGTACCTCACTAGGAATTCTCTGCACTCTGAAGTAGAGAGTTCCATCCTTTCTTATCTTCTGTCTGGGTATGCGCAGGAACAGAGACAAGGAACCTCTCTTAGACTTTGATCCTGAACCTAAAAGGACTTTCAGGCGATGTTTGCAACAAGCCAAACTTTACAAGGTTGCAGAATCTACTATGGATCCTAATAATGCTGCTAATGCCAACATGGCTAATTCGAATGGGAATGAGCAACAAAGGAGAGTGCTTGGCTCTTACTCTGCTCCTACTGCAGATCTTATGGAAAAAGCATTGTGGTGCCTCCTATAGCTACGAACAACTTTGAGTTGAAGCCACAATTGGTCACCCTGGTACAACAAAACTGCCAGTATCATGGTCTTTCCCAAGAAGATCCAAATCAATTTATTTCTAATTTTCTGCAGATTTGTGATACTGTGAAGACAAATGGAGTGAATCCTAAGGTGTACAAACTCATGCTCTTCTCATTTGCTCTGAGGGATAGAGCAAAGCTATGGCTAGATTCCCAATCCAAGGAGAGTTTGGATACTTGGGACAAGGTTGTTACTGAGTATCTTACTAAATTTTTCCCACCAAAGAAGCTGACTAAGCTTAGGGTGGAGGTTAAGACTTTCAGGCAGAAGGATGGTGAAACTCTTTATGAAGCTTGGGAGAGATACAAGCTATTAACTAGGCAATACCCTCTGGACATGTTCTCCAAATGGACCCAACTAGATATCTTTTATAAAGTTTTGGATGAAATGTCCAAGATGTGCTTAGACAATTCTATAGGTGGTTCATTGCACAAGAAGAAGACACCAGAGGAGACTATTGAGCTTATTGAATTGGTTACTAGGAACCAATATTTATACTCATCTAACAGGAATCCTGTAAACTCTAAGGCTCCTCAGAAGAAGGGTGTTATAGAAGTAGAAGATCTAAATGCTATTCTTGCCCAGAACAAGCTTATGTCTAAGCAAATAAATCTACTTACTCAACAGATTGGTGGAATGCAAGTCTCAGCTATCAACACCAAAAATCCACCTCAAGAAGTCTCTTATGACATGACAAGTTATTTTGTGCAAAATGATAATTATGATTATACTCAATCCTCTTCTGAACAAGTCAATTACATGGGGAGTGGTCCTAGAAATCCCAATAATGATCCATATTCTAAGACATAAATCAGGGGTGGAGAAATCACCCAAATTTTGGGTGGAGGGACCAACCTCAGAGACCTCAGAATTTCAACAATAATTCTCAGGGCGGCTTCCAACAGAACAATCACAATAACTGCCAATTTCAGTCTCATCAACAACAATCACCTCCGTAGGCAAATTCTAAATCCCAAGAAGATTCTAATTGGGAGATGATGAGGAGTTTTATGCAAGAAACCAGAGCCTCCATTAGAAACTTAAAGGTGCAATTGGGCCAACTGAGCAAGCAAATACCTGAGAGGTCTGCAAGTACATTTTCAGGTGATACAGTGGTGAACCCAAGAGAAGACTGCAAGGTTATTCAATTGAGAAATGGTAAAGTAGCTGGCTCTGAGACCAAGGTCAATGGAGAGTTAGTTGAAAAAGAAGCTCCAGAGGAGAAGACGGAAGAAGTGGAGCACACCCCTCCAAAGCGTGCAAACAACCCATTCCCTGACTCTCTTGACACTTATCCTACATTGCCAAAGGCTCCTAAATACAAGCCAAAAATGCCATATCCTCAGAGGCTTCAAAAGGCTTCCAAAGAAAAGCAATTTTCTAAATTTTTAGATGTCTTCAAGAAGCTATAGATCAACATTCCTTTTGCAGAGGCTCTTGAGCAAATGCCTCTCTATGCTAAATTTATGAAAGAGTTGTTGACCCACAAGAGGAATTGGAAGGAACAAGAAACAGTGGTGTTAACCAAGGAATGTAGTGCCATAATTCAACACAACCTTCCTGAGAAAATGCCAGATCCAGGGAGCTTTGTAATTCCTTGCACCATTGGAGATGTCACCATTCAGAGAGCTTTATGTGATCTTGGAGCTAGCATCAATCTAATGCCACTTTCAGTGATGAAAAAGCTTCAAATTGAGGAGGTAAAACCCACTCGTATTTCTCTTCAACTTGCTGATCTTTCTATTAAATTACCTGTGGGTGTTGTTGAGGATTTACTTGTGAAAGTAGGACCATTTATTTTTCCTGTTGATTTTGTTATATTAGACATGGAAGAGGAGGTAAAATCCTCTATTATACTTGGTATACCATTTTTAGCTACAGGTAGAGCTCTGATTGATGTGCAAAAGGGTGAATTAATCCTGAGGGTCAATGAAGAGCAGGTGGTCCTCAATGTTTTTGAAGCTCTCAAGCACCCTAATGATTCTGAAGGGTGTATGAAAATAGATGTTATTGAACCACTTGTTCAAGAGGTACTGAAAGCTGAGGTGCTTGATGATATTCTGGATCCTATTTCTGAGTATGAATTAATGGAAGTTGATGATTCACCACCCCAGAAGGCTATGGTTCACACGCCTAAAGTAGAGGAGGAAGCCCCCAAGCTTGAGCTCAAACCTTTACCTCCTTCTCTAAAATATGTATTCTTAGGTGAAAATGATTCATATCCGGTGATTATTAGCTCTTCCCCGAAGCCTGAAGAGGAAGAGGCACTTATTTCAGTGCTCAGGAGCCATAAAACAGCTCTTGGGTGGACCATTAGTGACTTGAAGGGGATTAGTCCAACCAAGTGTATGCTCAAGATCCTCCTTGAAGATGATGCTAAACCAGTTGTGCAACCATAAAGGAGACTCAATCTAACTATGAAAGAGGTGGTCCAAAAAGAGGTAATAAAATTATAAGAAGCATGTATTATTTACCCTATTTCTAACAGTCCTTGGGTAAGTCCTGTGCAGGTAGTTCCCAAGAAAGGAGGGATGACAGTGATCAAGAATGAAAAGAATGAGCTTATTCCTACAAGAACAGTCACAGGTTGGAGAATGTGTATGGACTACAGGAGGCTCAACACTGCTACAAGGAAGGATCATTTCCCCCTGCCTTTCATTGATCAGATGCTTGAGAGGTTAGCTGGTCATGCTTTTTATTATTTTCTAGATGGATATTCTGGATATAACCAAATTGCAGTGGACCCTCAAGATCAAGAGAAAACAGCATTCACATGCCCCTTTGGAGTATTTGACTACAGGAGAATGCCATTTGGACTTTGTAATGCTCCAGCAACTTTTCAGAGGTGTATGCTTTCAATTTTCTTTGACATGGTTGAAAAGTTCATTGAGGTATTTATGGATGATTTTTCTATTTTTGGTAATTCTTTTGAATCCTGCCTTGAGCATTTTTCTCTTGTCTTGAAACGGTGTCAAGAATCAAACCTTGTTTTAAATTGGGAAAAATGCCATTTTATGGTTACAGAAGGCATTGTTCTTGGACGCCGAATTTCAAGTAAGGGGAGGATTGAGCTTGACAGAGCAAAGGTGGAGGTAATTGAAAAATTACCACCACCAGCTAATGTTAAGGCAGTCAGGAGTTTCTTGGGTCATGCAGGATTTTATAGGAGATTTATAAAGGACTTTTCTAAAATTGCTAAACCATTGAGCAACATGTTGGTTGTTGATGTTCCTTTTGTGTTTGATGCTGAATGTTTGCATGCTTTTGAAACTCTGAAAGAAAACCTTACCTCTGCTCCTATTATAGCTCCCCCTGACTGGGATTTACCATTTGAATTGATATGTGATGCTAGTGACTTTGCTATAAGAGCTATTTTAGGACAGAGGCATGGTAAGCTTATACATGTCATTTACTATGCCAGTCGTGTGTTAAATGATGCCCAAAAGAATTACACAACTACAGAAAAAAATTATTAGCTATTGTGTATGCTGTTGATAAGTTTAGGTCCTATTTAATTGGTTCTAAGGTTATTGTTTATACTGATCATGTTGCTTTGAAGTACCTTCTAACCAAGCAGGACTCTAAACCAAGATTAATCAGATGGGTGTTACTCCTTCAGCAGTTTGATATTGAAATGAAAGACAGGAAAGGGTCAGAAAATCAAGTAGCTGACCATCTCTCCAGAATTGAACCTGAAGCAGGAGTACAACCACCCACAGCTGTGACTGAGACGTTTCTGGATGAGCAATTGTTCTTTATTCAGCAGGCTCCATGGTTTACAGACATTGCGAATTACAAAGCCATGAATTTTATTCCAAAGGAGTACAGTAGGTAGCAAGTAAAGAAGCTATTGACTGATGCAAAGTACTACATTTGGGAGGAACCGTACCTTTTTGAAAGGTGTTCAGATGGTCTAATTTAGAGAGGTGTCCCGGAGGAGAAAAAATAGCAGATTATTTGGCACTGTCATGGTTCTGATTATGGAGGCCACTTTGTTGGTGAAAGGACACCTACAAAGGTCCTTCAGAGCGGGTTCTACTGGCCGACCCTCTTCAGGGACTTAAGAGAATTTATGAAGCACTGTGGCAGATGTGAAAAGGCCATGAATCTCCCTGCCAACCATGAAATGCCACAGCAGGAGATTTTTGAGGTTTAGTTGTTTGATGTGTGGGGTATCAATTTCATGGGACCCTTCTCTCCCTCACATTTAAACAACTACATTCTAGTGGCAGTTGATTATGTGTCCAAGTGGGTGGAAGCTGTGGCTCTACCCACCAATGATGCCAAAGTAGTGATGAACTTTCCTCAGAGATATATTTTTATCCGGTTTGGTGTCCCGAGGACACTCATTAGTGACGGAGGAAGTCACTTATGTAACAGACAGCTGGACTCTCTTTAGCAGAGATATGGAGTCCGTCATAAAGTGGCAACCCCCTATCACCCTCAGACAAGTGGACAGGTTGAAGTTTTCAACAGGAAACTTAAGTGGATTCTAGAAAAGACCGTCAGTGTTTCAAGAAAGGACTGGTCTAGGAAGCTTGATGATGCTCTCTGGGCATACCGAACAGCTTACAAGACTCCTATTGGCATGTTCCCTTATCAGTTGGTCTATGGCAAAGCCTGTAACTTGCCAGTTGAGCTGGAGCATAAAGCTTACTGGGCAATCAGGTATCTGAATCTTGATTCAGAGGCTGCAGAAATTAAAAGAATGCTTCAACTGAATGAGCTTGATGAATTCAGATATTCAGCCTATGAGAATGCCAAGCTCTATAAGGAGAGAACCAAGTTATTACATGACAAGAAGATTGCCATCAGAGTCTTTGAGCCAGGACAGAGAGTGCTTCTGTATAATTCAAGGCTCAAACTCTTTCCCGGAAAGCTAAAATTCTAGTGGTCAGGACCATTTGTGGTTACCAGAGCTTCACCATATGGTCATGTGGAATTACAGGAAGAGAATTCTGATAGAAAATTTACAGTAAATGGCCAGAGGTTGAAGCACTATCTTGGAGGCGAGATCGATCGACAGAGGTCCACTCATCTGCTGAATTAGCAGAACTGACCATCAAGCTAGTGATGTTAAAGAAGCGCTTGTTAGGAGGTAACCCGATGTTTTCGTATCCTTTGTTTTAAGTACTAGTGGTTTGATTTTGTTATTCATTTAGTTTTGGTCGAAATTGTTACTGTTTTTCCTTTGTTTTACGTATGTTTGGATCATGCAGAATTTCTTTGAAACAAAACAGGTTTTACAAAACAAGAAAAATACAGAATTACAGGACGCGCAGAGAAGAATTTCATTCGGGAGGCCCTGCACCTAACTTGAGAATTTTCAAGTTAGGCGCCGTAATACGCATCAAGAACCACTACTCTCGGGAGGGTCTGCGCCTAACTTGAGAATTTCAAGTTAGGTGCAAGATATGACGACTCATGGCGAGTTAGGCACAAAGGAAACCAAGTTAGGTGCCATGGAAGCTTGTACTCTTGGGAGGATACAAGTAAGGCGCAGCAAAGAAGGCCTCCAACCAAGTAAGGCGCAGCCTCCACCCCTACTCCAAGTAAGGCGCAAGCAAGGAGGCGTGCATCAAGTAAGGCGCAAGGCCTTGTTATTTAATCCAAGTAAGGCACAAGGAAGGAAGGTGTAACCAAGTTAGGCGCAAGGCCTTGCCACTTAATCCAAGTAAGGCGTGGTCCCTCACTCTCTCCATTACTAACGCCCCAACCCCCCCCCCCAACAAATCAAAGATCCTTCCCTATCTTCCCTATCTTTTCCTATCTTTCCAACACCGCCCGTGACTTGCACCTCTTCCCTATATATTCCCCTGTCCCATTGACCACCCTTCTTCTTCCCCAGCCCCTCTCCTGATTCCCTGTCCATCCTATCCTTCCCAATATATTCTCCCCCTCCTTCCAACACTAACTCGTGACTCCCCTTCCCACCTACCCGCATTAAACCTCCCTAACCCCTCTCCTATTTAAACCCTCTTCTAACCCTCCATCACACACAGCACAACACTTACTCTCTTCCTTCCTTTCTTTCTTCGGATACACAACAACCACACACGTTTAACTGTGACATCACTCCCTTTCCCAACCTTCCAATTCCTAAACCATAACCCCATCTTCTCTCCACGTTCAACACCCTAAGCCTCTATACCCATTCCCTTAAACACAAACCACCCTCTTCCCTCTGCCCCCTCGTCCCCCTTTTCTTTTTCTGTTTTAGTTTTTTTCTATTAAAAAAAGAGAGGATATAAAAGCAAGGTCCAAGATTCTGAGCATCAATGACTAGGGAGGTCAGACATGATTAAAAGCTCAAAGAGTTATTTTCCTAGTCATATGCTTGTGTTGTTCTTGTGTCAAGTAATCCTTGAGACAGAACATTTAGAGTCGAGATCAATTGCAGTTAGTAGAGTATGCCAAAGGCTTTGAGCATCACTGTCTGGGAGTAGTTGAAAGAAAAATCATAACTTCAAAAGAGTTCTCCAGTTAAGTGCTTGTGGTGTTCTTGTGTCAATTAACCCTTGAAACAGAACATTTAAAGTCACGGCTAGGCTCAAGGTGCAAAGCACCAGTTAATTGAGAATTAAGGGATATCTGTTGTGTTCAAGGATTTAACTGAGGTATAAAGATCAGAGAACTCATAATATGATCCGGATTCTAATTCCGCATGACATTGACATTCATCTGATTCAAAGAAGAGTGAGATGCCAAAACTGTTCAGAATTGCAATAGATAAATCCCACTTTAAGAAGATACACAAGCATAATTGAACTCTCACCTCTCATGCAAATTCACATCTAAAAAATGTGTTAGTTTTGGTTGCTTGAGGACAAGCAACAGTTCAAATTTGGTGTTGTGATGTGTGAGCATCTTTCCTATCTTTTCCTAGTGAAGTTGCATTCAATTTGTTGAGTTTAATCAAGAATTAATTATCTTTAAGCCACTATGAATGCTACTTTGAATCATGTGCAATTCTATTTATTTTAGGTAGCATTTGGCTGGATTTGATGGAGTTTCCACAGAAAAAGAGAAGAATATGAATGATGTTGTCAACCTTGACCTCTCTGCACTTAAACCTAAATAACTCGAGCTACAGAGGTCCAATGGATATGATTCCAGTGGCGTTGGAAAGCCAACTTCCAGATCTTTCTAAAGATATATAATAGTTCATACTTCTCTTCCTTCAATTCTGCCAAGACTGCGCCTAACTTGAGATTTCTCAAGTTAGGCGCAATGCTCAACAACAACACGCAAGAAAAGTTACTTACTTCAAGTAAGGCGCACTCCCATCTCAAGTAAGGTGCATTGTTTCCTCTTCAATTCAAGTTAGGTGCCTTGTGTGGTGAACAGCATAAAGTTAGGCGCAACTCTTTGCCAAGTTAGGCGTAGATCCTAGTGAAGCCAAGTGGTCCCCACGTTACAAGCGCGGATTATTTAATTAATTCTGATTTAAACTTTATTTTATTTTTAAAATAGGAAAAGATATTATTTTAGTTTTAGAAAATAGATTTTAAATTAATTAGGATTAGATATAAAAAAAAAGAAACTTCTTTTCAAGGGATTATTCTACCTCAGTCCAATTTACAGTTTACCAGAATCCTAGTTTTCACTCTTTTCCATGAGCAACTAAACCTTCACTGTTAAGGTTATGAGCTCTATCTATTGTATGGATTGATTCTATTATTTTTGTATTTCAATTCATGTTTTGATTCATTTAATTCAAGAACGGTTTTCGTTCTTTATTTTATGAAATTGGATGGAACGGAAGTATGACCCTCTTTCTAGTTGAGTTCTTGTATAACTTGGAAAAGCTCTTTACTTGAACAACAACTTGAAAACATATTCTCCTAAATTTCTAATTATCTGGATTTAACATGATACGTGACATATAATCCTCTTATAATTGGATAATTAGGATTTTTGTGGCATAATAACCAGAATTAAACTTCACCCTCAAATTGCAATAAATTGTCCAAGGAATTGGCGGTTGATGAGAGTTAGAGGAGACTAAAAAGGTCTAAGGAATTAGGGTTTAGTCACATATGGTTTGCCATGAATTAAATCTTGCATGATTAAAATAGTTATTAAGAAAAGTCAATCCGAAAAATAGATAACTCTGAAACCTTAACTATTTCTCCGTATATTATTCCCTACTTATTTATTGCCTGTCTTCTGATATTCTGAGTTTACTGTTTAATGCTCTTTGAACTTTCAACACTATTTTCTGTTTGTCTAACTAAGTAAATCACTTAACCATTGTTGCTTAGTGATAGAAAGAATTTTTGTTGGTCTAGATTTTCTCTTGTAGAAATAAAAATTTCATTGTAAGCATAGCTCCAAACTAACAAACAACTCTCGCATCAAATTAAAATATGGTTTTGTCACATGTACAAACCCCAAATAAGAATTAACCGGAATATTTAGACTCCGGGTCGTTTCACAAGGAATTGCAATGAAGTGTCTAATTATTGGCTATGAAGAGCAAGGGGGTTTTGGTTGATAAAAGGGGCAATAAAATATAAAGGGGCAAGAATTTAAATGACAAGAAGAGTAAATCAAGCAAGTAAATAAGAGAAAGCAAGTAATAAAGAGAGACATTCATGGCAAGTGTTGAGATCATAGGCTTTCTATCCTAGTCATGCAATTATTAATTCATCTTATTTAGTCAACTCCAACAAATAGGGAGAAAGTCAAACAAGACTAATCAATCATACCACAATAATAACAAGAATTTATCTTATTACGTCATCTCCAATATTGGAAGAAGGTATCATATTATCTTCCATGAGAGAAAGTCTAATAAGACTAGCTAATCTCAATCCAAAAGTCCTAATCAACTTACTAATTATATTAGCAAAAGATTAGCGTCAATGGAAACAATATTAGCTAACAACTCTAGATCACCAACATAAGTTGGGTTTTCATGACTCAAGATTGCCCAATTACTCTTTCCAAGCCAAGAATGCTCAAAATCTACTCTAAAGCCCAACCAAGCATTTTGTCAAACACTTGGTGGGTACAAAGGGAAAGCATGGTAAACATGTAAGAATAATAAAATCTACCAACTACCAATTGCAAGAAAAGTAAATCAACAACTCAAATCATCAATAAAAGAACATCAAACATTAAATTTTATTAAAGAAAAGATCCAAATCCAACAAAGGGTTCATGAACATAAAAAGAGACATAAAAGTAAAATTGACAAGAGAACTAAGAAGAATAGAGTAGTAGCAACAAGAAATTAAAAGGAGAAACTAAATTAAAACAAGAATTAAAAGTTGGATTTAAGAAAATTAAACCTAAACTACCCTAAAATCTAGAGAGAGGAGAGAGCCTCTCTCTCTAGAATTCTACCCTAAAATATGATGAAAACTAAACTATGACTACTTGGTTTATTCTCTCCTCAATCTTTGGGTTCAATAGCATCAGAAATGAGTTGGATTGGGCCCAAAATGCTTCAGAAATCGCTGGGGGCGATTTCACTAAAGTGGACCCACGTGCTCTATCGGCGCGCGCGCATACATGGCACGTGCACGCCCCTATGCGTCAAGCAACATATGACAAATTTTATATCATTTCGAAGCCCCGAATGTTATATTTCCAACGCAACTGAAACCGCCTCATTTGGACCTTTATAGCTCATGTTATGGTCGATTGAGTGCCAGGAGGTCGGGCTTGACAGCTTTACGGTTCCTTCATTTCTTCATGAGTTCTCCCACTTTGCATGCTTTTTCTTCATTCCTTCCATCCAATACTTGCCTTATAAACCTGAAATCACTCAACAAACATATCAAGGCATCGAATGGAATTAAAGTGAATTAAAATCACCAATTTTTGGGCCTAAAAAGCATGTTTTCACATTTAAGCACAAATCAAGGGAGAATTGCAAAATCATGCTAATTCATTGAATAAATGTGAGAAAAGTTGATAAAACCACTCAAATTAAGCACAAGATAAACCACAAAATCGAGGTTTATCAAATCTTCCCACACTTAAACTAAGCATGTCCTCATGCTAAGAATAAAGAAGGACAAGAAAAGGGTATGAACATTTATTCAATGCAAATAAACTATATGCACCTATCTATATGAATGCAACTAAATGCAAGATGATTCTACCTACTTGGTCAAAAGCAAATCAATCTCCAAGAATATATATCAAGTAGGGCTAAGTAGTATGAAGATTCTTGAATCCCACCAATTCAAATATCAAAATGAAGTTCAAATAGACTTGCAAGAAGAAAAGCTCATGAAAGCCGGGAACAAGGAATTGAGTATCGAACCCTCACCGGAAGTGTATCCGCTCTAGTCGCTCTAGTGTATAGAGTCGATCACTCAATTCTCTTCTAATCATGCTTTCCATGATTTGTTTTTCATCTAACAATCAACAATTATTCAATGCATGCATACATTCATCATGAAGAGTTATTCATAGGTTGTAATGGGGCTAGGGTCAAGGTGGGATGTATATGGTCAAGTGAGCTTGAAATTTGTATCTTTGATTAGCCTAAGCTCTCACTAAACACATACAACAACCTATAAAATTCTAATATAGTACCTAGCTACCCATGATTCCCACTTTTTCACATACTCATGCATTCTCTTTAATTCACATTCCATATGCATTGATTTTTATTGAACTTTATTTTAGGGCCTTTTTGTCCCCTTTTTATTTCTTTTTCTCTTTTTTTTTTCTTTTTCTATATATATATATATATATATATATATATATATATATATATATATATATATATATATTTTGTTTACGTTTTTTTTTCACACACATTTTTTTTTAAAGTATATACAAACGTATCAATGCATATGGTTTTACATATTTAATGCATAAGCATGTACCCAATCCCATGATTTTCAACAAAAATAAAAAAAATACACTTTTACTTCAACCAATGTCCCAAGGTTCCCATACCCAAATGATACACACCCTCACTAGCCTAAGCTAATCAAAGATCCAAATTAAGGACATTTATTGTTTTTCGCTTAAGGGTAATGATGTGCTAACATTAAGAACAAAAGGGATTAAATAGGCTCAAATTTGGCTAACAATGGTTGATAAAAGGTAGGCTATTTGGGTAAGTGAGCTAAATGAAATGATGGCCTCAATCATATAAGTACATGTATACATGGAATAATGGACATATAGAATCAAACAAATCAAAGATCACAATCATAGAAAGAGAACAATGCACACAAGAATGAAAATAAGTGGTTATAAGATGTAACCACACAATTAGGCTCAAAACTCACATGCTTGTGTTCTTAGCTCAAAAACCATGTTCCAAAATACATTCTTCAAGCAAGTTCAACACAAAAATTTTTTTTATTTCAAATTGGTAGGATGCCCTAAAAACAGTTTCTTGGAAAAGAAATCATCATCCTAACCAAGTAGTCCTAACATAAAAAGAAGTGGTAAAATATGTACAATTTCTAACTAGCATGCAACCTATCATGCAATGCAACAACTAACTAACAAGGACAAAAATTAAGAATTTGGTGTTGAAAAAGGAAGTTGTTACCCATGGAGGTCGGTCGGACGACCTCCCCACACTTAGAAATTTGCACCGTCCTCGGTGCATGCAAAGAAGAGCAAGGTGGACAGGTTGCTACAATTGATGAGTTCCTTCAAAAGGTTGTGCGGAAGGACTTGTTTGTTGCCCCATTTGATGTCTTTCCATTTCTTTCCTTCTTGGTGGCCAACCTAAAAGGAAAGAGAAAGAAGGATAAGTAAGCCTACATCAAAGATATCAAAGCAAGTAGAACATAGGCGGGGGCTAATACCAACTAAGAGTAAGGTTCTCACTACATGTTAGCTACGCATGTAAGTGAGAGAGCAATATAGACAAAGGGCATATCAATTAATACTTGATGCAAGAGAAAAGTCAAAGCATGGGCAAATGACATGAAGAGCATGTTGCATCAAGCTTAATCAACAATTGACACAAACAAGATTAGTGATAAGCATGAGAGCATTGGTCCCATCCTAACTCAATGATGATGAGGTACAAAAACAAGGGATCATGCATCAGGACGGACTAAAGCACTAATCTTGTGTGTAGAGCGAATATTACAATTAATGCCAAACAAGTCACAAAGCACCAAGATTAACCAAGAAATTCTCAACAATTGAATATAAGAATCCAACACCATTATTAAAACAAGAAACTTAGAAAATAAAAAGGAAAACAAGTTACAAAAATAAAATTAAAATGCAATGAATGAAAACAAGGAAATACAATAAAAGAAAATGGAAGAAAAGAGAAAAAAAATTTTTATTATTATTATATTTTTTATTTTTTTTTAATTTTTTTTAATTATTTATTATTATTATTATTATTATTTTTTTTTTTAAATAAAGAAAAAAAATTTTCCAAGAGAGGAAGAAGAAAGAAAAAAAAATTAGAAAGAAAGAAGAAGGAAAGAAGAAAGAAGGAGAAAGGAGAAAGGAGAAAAACAGGATGCAAATCCGCGCATATGCGCCATGCGTGCTTAGGCACGGATGCAGCAGGTACAATCCGCGCGCGCACGCCATGCGTGCTTGGGCGCGGATGCAGCAAAAACAATCCGCGCGCGCGCGCCATGCGTGCTTATGCGCGGATGTGGCAGGGACAATCGGTGCGCGCGCGCCATGCGTGCTTACGCGCGGATCGTCTGGCACAAAGTAGGCATAAAGTGGGCACAACTCTCGGGTTTTAGTACTAGGAGTTGTGAAACCACAACGGCGCGCGCGCGCACTGCTCGCTTGGGCGCCGATGCCCTATTTTTTTTTTTTTTGTAAAAACAGGGCACTCTCCTAATCTACAAGAATTCTAAAACAATCAAAATTAAAGTTCAACAACAAATCTTTTTGGTTTTTGAAAAATTTTCAAATACACTAAAAATAAAACTTTTACTACAAGCAAAATGCAATTCAACAACAACTAAACTAATCAAAACAAACTAAGAAATAACCAATCAATCAAAGCAATATGTATAAGAATATAGAAAATAACAAAAACTACATACAATGGCAACTCCAATCATCCATTGATTATATTTACAAGAGAATGGAAAGAGTTTACCATGGTGGGGTGTCTCCCACCTAGCACTTTTAGTTTAAGTCCTTAAGTTGGACATTTGGGAAGCTCCTTGTCATGGTGGCTTATGCTTGAACTCGTCTTGAAACTTCCACTAATGCTTGGACTTCAAGTAAGCTCCAAAATTCAAGATCAATGGCACCAAACTTTGATGAAGTTCCACACAAGCTAAGGGCTTCCAAAATTGGTCTTCATATATTCCCGGATCCCAAATCTTGTTTCTACACCCATCTTCAAGTTGATCATCACAATTCCAATTGGGTGGCAAGTGATTCGAATTCTCATGTAAGCATCCAAATATTCTCCTAGACCCATGTAATTTGGTTTTACACCAACCATTGCCATTCAACTTTGAGCATGCAACCATCATGAACTTAGAGTGATGTTTCCAACCATTACATAACTCTCTCCTACTCTTAATTTCACAAAGAGCTCTAAGTTGCCCATCCGTCTCAAGCAAACCATATTCAAGTGAGAGATTAAAGCTTAGGGATAAGAATTTTACCCACTTGAATGTTGTATTGGATGGAGACTTAGGAAGGGATGGTCCTAATAATCTTGCAAGTTCCACTTCCTTGTGCTCTTCCATGATTACCTTCACCTCTTTGCAACTTTCCTCCACTTCAACCTCTTCCTCTTGGTGGCTTGCTTCCAATTCAAGTTCTTCTTCATTGCTCACCAAGGGCATGGGAGGTTGGGCATCTTCTTCTTTGATCTTCATGTCAAACCCAATTGGAGAGGATTCAATTGTACATAAGAATTCTTCAATGATTGAATCCATCTCTTGGTCAACCTCTTCAAAGGCTTCAACCACTTCTTCCGGCTCAATTGTCTTAACTTCCTCCTCTTGTTGCACTCCTTGCTTCAACTCCTCTTCTTCACCTTGAAGCTCTAAACTCACTCCCTCACTAGGCTCCTTAATTGCTTCTCCACATTCGTCAATGGGAGTGCCTTGGTTGGTTAGGCTTAGTCGGGAGGAGGCCATATTGCTAACGGCTTCCACTAGGATAACCATTTTGGCTCCTAGCTCTTTAAACTTCTTTTCATCCTCCTCTTGTTGCCTTAAGATATGAGATTCAAGATCTCTCAATTCCAACATGGAGGCTTCATCGGAGGGTAGTGGTGGAAGAGAGGGTTCATTGTTTGAGGGGAAGGCATTGTAGTTGGAAGGTGGTTCATCTTGGTAAGGATATGGAGATGGTGTATATTGAGGTGGTTCTTGAGAGTAATTGTGTTGGAATGGTGGTGGTTCCATGTGTGGTTCATATGGTTCATAAGGTAGTTGGTATGGTGGATAAGAATTAGGGTCATAATGATGTGTTTGGTGGTAGGGGGCTTGTGAGTAAGGTGGTTCAAAATCATATTGAGGGGGTGGTTCATAGGCATGTGGTGGTGGTTGTTGACAATCACAATAAGGGTCACCACATCCATTAGATTGATATGCATTAGGATTAAAATTATACCCATAAGAAACCGGAGGTTGTTGTTGCCAAGAAGGTTGATCAATCCCTTGAGGCTCCTCCCACCTTTGATTGTCCCATCCTTGATGCATATTGTCATTATAGTTCCCATTTCCTACAGCATAATTTGAGCCAAACTCATAGCCAAAGTGATGAGAATTCATAGTAGCAAACAAAAACAAAAACTAACAAAAATAAGCAACAAAGTCCTAAGGCTAACAAAAACTAACAAACAAACAAAAGGCAAACATATTCACATATTCACAATAGCTAACAATATAACACCGTTGCAACTCCCCGGCTACGGTGCCATTAATTTGATAGCAAGAATTTTTGTCGGTCTAGATTTTCTCTTGTAGAAATAAGAATTTCGTTGTAAGCATAGCTCCAAACCAACAAACAACTCTCGCATCAAATTAAAATATGGTTTTGTCACATGTACAAACCCCAAATAAAAATTAACCGGAGTATTTAGACTCCGGGTCGTCTCACAAGGAATTGCAATGAAGTGTCTAATTATTGGCTATGAAGAGCAAGGGGGGTTTTGGTTGATAAAAAGGGCAATAAAATATAAAGGAGCAAGAATTTAAATGACAAGAAGAGTAAATCAAGCAAGTAAATAAGAGAAAGCAAGTAATAAAGAGAGACATTCATGGAAAGTGTTGAGATCATAGGCTTTCTATCCTAGTCATGCAATTATTAATTCATCTTATTTAGTCAACTCCAACAAATAGGGAGAAAGTCAAACAAGACTAATCAATCATACCACAATAATAACAAGAATTTATCTTATTACGTCATCTCCAACATTGGAAGAAGGTATCATATTATCTTCCATGAGAGAAAGTCTAATAAGACTAGCTAATCTCAATCCAAAAGTCTTAATCAACTTACTAATTAAATTAGCAAAAGATTAGCGTCAATGGAAACAATATTAGCTAACAACTCTAGATCACCAACATAAGTTGGGTTTTCATGACTCAAGATTGCCCAATTACTCTTTCCAAGCCAAGAATGCTCAAAATCTACTCTAAAGCCCAACCAAGCATTTTGTCAAACACTTGGTGGGTACAAAGGGAAAGCATGGTAAACATGTAAGAATAATAAAATCTACCAACTACCAATTGCAAGAAAAGTAAATCAACAACTCAAATCATCAATAAAAGAACATCAAACATTAAATTTTATTAAAGAAAAGATCCAAATCCAACAAAGGGTTCATGAACATAAAAAGAGACATAAAAGTAAAATTGACAAGAGAACTAAGAAGAATAGAGTAGTAGCAACAAGAAATTAAAAGGAGAAACTAAATTAAAACAAGAATTAAAAGTTGGATTTAAGAAAATTAAACCTAAACTACCCTAAAATCTAGAGAGAGGAGAGAGCCTCTCTCTCTAGAATTCTACCCTAAAACATGATGAAAACTAAACTATGACTACTTGGTTCATTCTCTCCTCAATCCTTGGGTTCAATAGCATCAGAAATGAGTTGGATTGGGCCCAAAATGCTTCAGAAATCGCTGGGGGCGATTTCACTAAAGTGGACCCACGTGCTCCATCGGCGCATGCACGTACATGGTGCGTGCGCGCCCCTATGCATCAAACAAAATATAGCAAATTTTATATCATTTCAAAGCCTCAGATGTTATCTTTCCAATGCAACTGAAACCACCTCATTTGGACCTCTGTAGCTAAAGTTATGATCAATTGAGTGCCAGGAGGTCGGGCTTGACAGCTTTACGGTTCCTTCATTTCTTCATGAGTTCTCCCACTTTGCATGCTTTTTCTTCATTCCTTCCATCCAATACTTGCCTTATAAACCTAAAATCACTCAACAAACACATCAAAGCATCGAATGGAATTAAAGTGAATTAAAATCACTAATTTTAGGGCCTAAAAGGCATGTTTTCACATTTAAGCACAAATCAAGGGAGAATTGCAAAATCATGCTAATTCATTGAATAAATGTGAGAAAAGTTGATATAACCACCCAAATTAAGCACAAGATAAACCACAAAATTGGGGTTTATCACTTACTCCATCAATCCTCGTGGGATCGACCCTCATTCACTTGAGGTACTACTTGTTACGACCCGGTGCACTTGCCAGTTAGTTTGTGGGTTATAAATTCCGCACCACTCATAAACGCAAGGAAGCTCTCTACCCACTAGGGAGCTAAACGCCAAGCCTGGCGTTTAGTGCCAGCAAGCCAGAATTGAAAGGAGACTTTCTGCCCCCTTGGGCGCTAGCGCCAGCAACACGGATCAAGCTTTACCAATGGAGCATCTTTAGTTGGATTTGGCTTTTAATTATTGTATTTTCTTTTGTTTTATTTATTTTTATTTACAAACAAAATATTTTAGGTCTAGAATTTATTATTTTATTTTAGTTTCTAATCAAAATTAGGATAGATATAAAAGGGAAAAGATTTAGCCCTTCGGGAGGTTTTTTTCTCTTACGGACTTCATTCTACAGTTTACGCTTTTCAAAATCCTAGTTTTCTCTCTGAGTCATGAGCCACTAAACCTCCTTGGTTAATGTTAGGAGCTCTATTTATTTCCATGGATTAACACTATTATCATTCTATTTTAATTAATGTATTGATTTAATTTCAAATATTACATAGTTCTACATCTTATGAATATGAGTGTATTGGAAAATAACTCGTTTTCTACATGAATTCTTATTGATTCCTGGAAAAGTGATAAACCACAATTTTGTGGTTTAGCTTGTGTTGAATTTAGGGGATTTTAACAACTTTTCTCACATTTATTCAATGAAATAGCATGGTTTTGTGAATTTCTCCTAATTTGTGCTTAAAAGTAAATACATGCTTTTTAGGTCCGAAAATTGATAAATTTAATTTACTTTAATTCCATTCGATGCCTTGATATGTTTGTTAAGTGATTTCAGGATTAGAAGGCAAAGATTGGGTTGAAGGAATGAAGAAAAAGCATGCAAAAATGGAGAATTCATGAATAAATGAGGATTTGATGAACTCAAGGCTACGCGCACGTGTCACCCACGCGTACGCGAGAGAAGGAGATTCGCAAGCGACGCGCACACGTGAAGAGGAATTTGCAATGCGACGCATATGCGTGAGCCATGCGTACGCGTGATGATGAGCGGATAATTTATACGCTTTTTGGCATTGTTTTTAGTATGTTTTTAGTAGGATCTAGCTACTTTTAGGGACGTTTTCATTATTTTTTTATGTTAAATTCACATTTCTGGACTTTACTATGAGTTTGTGTGTTTTTCTGTGATTTCAGGTATTTTCTGGCTGAAATTGAGGGACTTGAGCAGAAATCAGATTCAGAGGTTGAAGAAGGACTGCTGATGCTGTTGGATTCTGACCTCCCTGCACTCAAAGTGGATTTTCTGGAGCTACAGAACTCAAAATGGCGCGCTTCCAATTGTGTTGGAAAGTAGACATCCAGGGCTTTCCAGCAATAAATAATAGTCCATACTTTGCTCGAGGATAGATAACGTAAACTGGCGTTCAACGCCAGCTCTCTGCCCAATTCTGGAGTTCAGCGCCAGAAATGGATCAAACACCAGAGTTGAACGCCAGAAATGGATCAAAACCTGGCGTTCAACTCCACAAATGGCCTCTGCACGTGGAAAGTTAAGGCTCAGCCCAAGCACACACCAAGTGGGCCCCGGAAGTGGATTTATGCATCAATTACTTACTTATGTAAACCCTAGTGACTAGTTTATTATAAATAGGACCTTTTACTATTGTATTAGTCATCTTTGGACGCCTGGTTCTTAGATCAGAGGGGCTGGCCATTCGGCCATGCCTGGACCTTTCACTTATTTAATTTTAACGGTAGAGTTTCTACACTCGATAGATTAAGGTGTGGAGCTCTGCTGTTCCTCAAAGATTAATGCAAAGTACTACTGTTTTCTATTCAATTCATCTTATTTCGCTTCTAAGATATTCATTCGCACTTCAACCTGAATGTGATGAACGTGACAATCATCATCATTCCCTATGAACGCGTGCCTGACAACCACTTCCGTTCTACATCAGATTGAATAATCAGAGAAACGAAAGCATCTCTATTTGTGCGAAGTTGTGAACCATGGTATTGGCATCATGTTTTTGGCGCCATTACCAAGGAAAGAAAGAGCGATGAATTTTACATAATCAAAGTGTAATCACAATTTTTGCGCACCAAGTTTTTGGCGCTGTTGCCGGGGATTGTTCGAGTTTGGACAACTGACGGTTCATCTTGTTGCTCAGATTAGGTAATTTTCTTTTTGTCTTGTTTTCAAAAAAAATTTTTCAAAAATCTTTCAAAAATTTCTCCCTTGTTTTCGAAAAAAAAATTAATTAAAAGAAAATACAAAAAAAATTATAAAATCATAAAAAATCAAAAATATTTTGTGTTTCTTGTTTGAGTCTTGAGTCATGTTATAAGTTTGGTGTCAAATTGCATGTGCCTCTTGCATTTTTCGAAAATTCATGCATTCATAGTGTTCTTCATGATCTTCAAGTTGTTCTTGGTAAGTCTTCTTGTTTGATCTTTGCATTTGCATGTTTTGTGTCTTTTCTTGTTTTTCATATGCATTCTTGAATTCTTAGTGTCTAAGCATTAAAGAATTCTAAGTTTGGTGTCTTGCATGTTTTCTTTGCATAAAAAATTTTTCAAAAATATGTTCTTGGTGTTCATCTTGACATTCATAGCATTCTTGCATGCATTCATTGTTTTGATCTAAAAAAATTCATGCATTGCATAATTTTCATGTTTTTCTCTCTCATCATAAAAAATTCAAAAATCAAAAAAATATCTTTCCCTTTTTCTCTCATCAAATTCGAAAATTGGATTGACTTTTTCAAAAAATTTAAAAAAAAAATCAAGTTGTTTCTTATGAGTTAAATCAAATTTTCAATTTGAAAATCTTATCTTTTTCAAAATCTTTTTCAAAAATCAAATCTTTTTCAAAATTCTTAGTTATTTTCGAAAATTCCAAAAATCTTTTTCAAAAATCTTTTTCTTATTTTTATATTAAATTTTCGAAAATAACAATAACAATTAATGTTTTGATTCAAAAATTTCAAGTTTGTTACTTGCTTGTTAAGAAAGATTCAGACTTTAAGTTCTAGAATCATATCTTATGATTTCTTGTGAATCAAGTCATTAATTGTGATTTTAAAATTCAAATCTTTTTCAAAAACTAATTTCTATCATATCTTTTCAAAAATATCTTCCTTATCTTATCTTCTTCAAAATATGATTTCAAAATATCTTTTCTAACTTCCTATCTTCTTATCTTTTCAAAATTGATTTTCAAAATTTGTTTCAACTAACTAACTAACTTTTTGTTTGTTTCTTATCTTTTTCAAAACCACCTAACTAATTCTCTCTCTCTCTCTCTCTCTCTAATTTTTGAAAATATCTCCCTCTTTTTCAAAATTTCTTTTTAATTAAACTAATTATTTTATTTTTTTATTTGAATTTTCGAAATTTACTAACCTTTTTCAAAAACTATTTTCGAAAATCACTAACTCTTTTTCAAAAATTATTTTCGAAAATTCTCCCTCTCTCTCATCTCCTTCTATTTATTTATTCATCTACTAACACTTCATCTCACCCAAATTCGAACCCCCTCTTCCATCTATGTTCGAATTTCTTCTTCTTCTTTTCTTCTACTCACACTGGGACCTCTATACTGTGGTAAAAAGGACCCCTATTATTATTATTTTTCTGTTCTCTCTTTTTCATATGAGCAGGAGCAAAGACAAGAATATTCTTGTTGAAGCAGATCCAGAACCTGAAAGGACTTTGAAAAGGAAACTAAGAGAAGCTAAAATACAACAATCCAGAGATAACCTTTTAGAAATTTTCGAACAAGAAGAGGAGATGGCAGCCGAAAATAATAATAATGCAATGAGAATGCTTGGTGACTTTACTGCACCTAATTCCAATTTACATGGAAGAAGCATCTCCATTCCTACCATTGGAGCAAACAATTTTGAGCTGAAACCTCAGCTAGTTTCTCTGATGCAGCAGAACTACAAGTTTCATGGACTTCCATCTGAAGATCCTTTTCAGTTCTTAACTGAATTCTTGCAGATCTGTGATACTGTTAAGACTAATGGAGTAGATCCTGAAGTCTACAGGCTCATGCTTTTCCCATTTGCTGTAAGAGACAGAGCTAGAATCTGGTTGGACTCTCAACCCAGAGATAGCCTGAACTCTTGGGATAAGCTGGTCACGGCTTTCTTAGCCAAGTTCTTTCCTCCTCAAAAGCTGAGCAAGCTTAGAGTGGATGTTCAAACCTTCAAACAAAAAGATGGTGAATCCCTCTATGAAGCTTGGGAAAGATACAAACAGTTGACCAAAAAGTGTCCTTCTGACATGCTTTCAGAATGGACCATCCTGGATATATTCTATGATGGTTTATCTGAGTTATCAAAGATGTCATTGGATACTTCTGCAGGTGGATCCATTCACCTAAAGAAAACGCCTGCAGAAGCTCAAGAACTCATTGACATGGTTGCTAATAACCAGTTCATGTACACTTTTGAGAGGAATCCTGTAAGTAATGGGACGCCTATGAAGAAGGGAGTTCTTGAAATTGATACTCTAAATGCCATATTGGCTCAGAATAAAATATTGACTCAGCAAGTCAACATGATTTCTCAGAGTCTGAATGGAATACAAGCTGCATCCAACAGTACTCAAGAGGCATCTTCTGAAGAAGAAGCTTATGATCCTAAAAACCATGCAATAGCAGAGGCAAATTATATGGGCGAACCTTATGGAAACACCTATAATCTATCATGGAGAAATCATCCAAATCTCTCATGGAAGGATCAACAAAAGCCTCAACAAGGCTTTAATAATGGTGGAAGAAACAGGTTTAGCAATAGCAAGCCTTTTCCATCATCCACTCAGCAACAGACAGAGAACTCTGAACAAAATACTTCTAATTTAGCAAACTTAGTCTCTGATCTATCTAAGGCCACTATAAGTTTCATGAATGAAACAAGGTCTTCCATTAGAAATTTGGAAGCACAAGTGAGCCAGCTGAGTAAAAGGATCACTGAAATCCCTCCTAGTACTCTCCCAAGCAATACAGAAGAGAATCCAAAAGGAGAGTGCAAGGCCATTGACATAACCAAAATGGCCGAACCCAATGAGGGAGAGGAGGACGTGAATCCCAAGGAGGAAGACCTCTTGGGACGTCCAGTGATCAATAAGGAGCTTCCCTCTGAGGAACCAAAGGACTCTGAGGCTCATCTAGAGACCATAGAGATTCCATTGAACCTCCTTATGCCATTCATGAGCTCTGATGAGTATTCCTCTTCTGAAGAGAATGAGGATGTTACTGAAAGCAAACTGCCAAGTTCCTTGGTACAATCATGAAGCTAAATGCCAAATTATTTGGCATTAATACTTGGGAAGATGAACCTCCCTTGTTCATCAATGAACTAAGTGATCTGGATCAACTGACATTGCCTCAGAAGAGACAGGATCCTGGAAAGTTCATAATACCTTGTACTATAGGCACCATGATCTTTAAGGCTCTGTGTGACCTTGGTTCAGGGATAAACCTCATGCCCCTCTCTGTAATAGAGAAACTGGGAATCTATGGGGTGCAAGCTGCTAAAATCTCATTAGAGATGGTAGATAATTCCAGAAAATAGGCTTATGGACAAGTAGAGGACGTGTTAGTAAAGGTTGAAGGCCTTTACATCCCTGCTGATTTCATAGTCTTAGATACTGGGAAGGAAGAGGATGAATCCATCATCCTGGAAAGACCTTTCCTAGCCACAGCAAGAGCTGTGATTGATGTGGACAGAGGAGAATTGATCCTTCAATTAAATAAGGACAACCTTGTGTTTATAACTCAAGGATCTCTCTCTGCATCTATGGAGAGGAAGCAGAAAAAGCTTCTCTCAAAGCAGAGTCAAACAAAGCCCCCACAGTCAAACTCTAAGTTTGGTATTGGGAGGCCACAACCAAACTCTAAGTTTGGTGTCAAACCCCCATATCCAAACTCTAAGTTTGGTGTTGGGAGGTCTCAACAAAGCTCTGCACATCTGTGAGGCTCCATGAGAGCCCCACTGTCAAGCTATTGACATTAAAGAAGCGCTTGTTGGGAGGCAACCCAATTTTTATCTAACTATATTTTTCTTGGTTATATGTCTTTATAGGTTCATGATCATGTGGAGTCACAAAATAAATATAAAAATTGAAAACGGAATCAAAAACAGCAGAAGAAAAATCACACCCTGGAGGAAGCATCTGCCTGGCGTTCAACGCAAGAACAGAGCAAGGTTCTAGCGCTGAACGCCCAAAATGGGCAGTGTCTGGGCGCTGAACGCCCAAAATGGGCATCATCTGGGCGCTGAACGCCAGAATGGCACCCTGGAGAAGAGCTGGCGCTAAACGCCCAGAACAAGCATGGTTCTGGCGTTCAACGCCAGAAATGGCCAACAAATGGGCGTTGAACGCCCAAAATGGGCACCAACCTGGCGCTGAACGCCCAGAAGTTGTGTGCAAGGGCATTTTACATGCCTAATTTGGTGCAAGGTTGTAAATCCTTGAACACCTCAGGATCTGTGGACCCCACAGGATCATCTCAGGATCTGTGGACCCCACAGGATCCCCACCTACCTCACCCTCTCTCTCCATTCATGATCATCCCTTCTATTTTCCATTCACCACTCACATCCATACATCCCACTTACCTACAAAATTCAATATCTCTTTCCCACCCAATCCCACCCATATGGCCGAATACACACATCCCCCCATCTCCTCCATATCTTCTTCTTCTTCTTCTATTCCTTCTTCTTTTGCTCGAGGGCGAGCAACATTCTAAGTTTGGTGTGGTAAAAGCATAGCTTTTTTGTTTTTTCCATAACCATTGATGGCACCTAAGGCCAGAGAAACCTCTAGAAAGAGGAAAGGGAAGACAAAAGCTTTCATCAAGGGTCTATAGCTCAGTGGTAGAACATTTGACTGCAAATCAAGAGATCCCTGAGATACCTCAGGGGATACATTTTCTTCCACACAATTATTGGAAGCAACTAAGGGTGGAACATCAAGAGCACTCCATCATCCTTCATGAAATAAGAGAAGATCAAAAAGCAATGAGGGAGGAGCAACAAAGACAAGGAAGAGACATAGAAGAGCTCAAGGACGTCATTGGTCCCTCAAGAAGGAAACGCCACCATCACTAAGGTGGATTCATTCCTTGCTCTTATTTCTTCTATTTTTCGTTTTCTATGTTAAGTGCTTATCTATGTTTGTGTCTTCATTACATGATCATTAGTAGTTAGTAACTCTGTCTTAAAGTTATGAATGTCCTATGAATCCATCACCTCTCTTAAATGAAAAATGTTTTAATTCAAAAGAACAAGAAGTACATGAGTTTCGAATTTATCCTTGAACTTAGCTTAATTATATTGATGTGGTGACAATGCTTCTTATTTTCTGAATGTATGCTTGAACAGTGCATATGTCTTTTGAAGTTGTTGTTTAAGAATGTTAAATATGTTGGATCTTGAAAGAATGATGACTAGGAGACATGTTATTTGATAATCTGAAAAATCATAAAAATGATTCTTGAAGCAAGAAAAAGCAGCAAAGAACAAAGCTTGCAGAAAAAAATAGGCGAAAAAAAATTGAAAGAAAAAGAAAAAGCAAGCAGAAAAAGCCAAAAGCTCTTAAAACCAAGAGGCAAGAGCAAAAAGCCAATAACCCTTAAAACCAAAAGGCAAGGGCAAATAAAAAGGATCCCAAGGCTTTGAGCATCAGTGGATAGGAGGGCCTAAAGGAATAAAATCCTGGTCTAAGCGACTAAACCAAGCTGTCCCTAACCATGTGCTTGTGGCGTGTAGGTGTCAAGTGAAAACTTGAGACTGAGCGGTTAAAGTCAAGGTCCAAAGCAAAAAAAAAAAGAGTGTGCTTAAGAACCCTGGACACCTCTAATTGGGGACTTTAGCAAAGCTGAGTCACAATCTGAAAAAGTTCACCCAATTATGTATCTGTGGCATTTATGTATCCGGTGGTAATACTGGAAAACAAAGTGCTTAGGGCCACGGCCAAGACTCATAAAATAGCTGTGTTCAAGAATCATCATACTGAACTAGGAGAATCAATAACACTATCTGAACTCTGAGTTCCTATAGATGCCAATCATTCTGAACCTCAATGGATAAAGTGAGATGCCAAAACTATTCAAGAGGCAAAAAGCTATAAGTCCCGCTCATTTGATTGGAGCTATGTTTCATTGATAGTTTGGAATTTATAGTATATTCTCTTCTTTTTATCCTATTTGATTTTCAGTTGCTTGGGGACAAGCAACAATTTAAGTTTGGTGTTGTGATGAGCGGATAATTTATACGCTTTTTGGCATTGTTTTTAGTATGTTTTTAGTAGGATCTAGCTACTTTTAGGGATGTTTTCATTAGTTTTTATGTTAAATTCACATTTCTGGACTTTACTATGAGTTTGTGTATTTTTCTGTGATTTCAGGTATTTTCTGGCTGAAATTGAGGGACTTGAGCAGAAATCAGATTCAGAGGTTGAAGAAGGACTGCTGATGCTGTTGGATTCTGACCTCCCTGCACTCAAAGTGGATTTTCTGGAGCTACAAACCTCAAAATGGCGCGCTTCTAATTGTGTTGGAAATTAGACATCCAGGGCTTTCCAGCAATATTTAATAGTCTATACTTTACTCGAGGATAAATGACGTAAACTGGCGTTCAACGCCAGCTCTCTGCCCAATTCTGGAGTTCAGCGCCAGAAATGGATCAAAAACCAGAGTTGAACGCCAGAAATGGATCAAAACCTGGCGTTCAACTCCACAAATGGCCTCTGCACGTGGAAAGTTAAGGCTCAGCCCAAGCACACACCAAGTGGGCCCCGGAAGTGGATTTATGCATCAATTACTTACTTATGTAAACCCTAGTGACTAGTTTATTATAAATAGGACCTTTTACTATTGTATTAGTCATCTTTGGACGCCTGGTTCTTAGATCAGAGGGGCTGGCCATTCGGCCATGCCTGGACCTTTCACTTATGTAATTTTAACGGTAGAGTTTCTACACTCGATAGATTAAGGTGTGGAGCTCTGCTGTTCCTCAAAGATTAATGCAAAGTACTACTGTTTTCTATTCAATTCATCTTATTTCGCTTCTAAGATATTCATTCGCACTTCAACCTGAATGTGATGAACGTGACAATCATCATCATTCCCTATGAACGCGTGCCTGACAACCACTTCCGTTCTACATCAGATTGAATGAGTATCTCTTAGATCTCTTAATCGGAATCTTCGTGGTGTAAGCTAGAATGATGGCGGCATTCAAGAGAATCCAGAAAGTCTAAACCTTGTTTGTGGTATTCCGAGTAGGATTCAATGATTGAATGACTGTGACGAGCTTCAAACTCGCGATTGCTGGGCGTAGTGACAGACGCAAAAGGATAGTAAATCCTATTCCAGCATGATCGAGAACCGACAGATGAATAGCTGTGCCGTGACAGGGTGCTTTGACCACTTTCACTGAGAGGATAGGATGTAACCATTGACAAGGTTGATGCCTCCAGATGATTAGCCGTGCCGTGACAGGGCATTTGGATCATTTTCCCGAGAGAAGACCGAAAGTAGCCATTGACAATGGTGATGCATTACATAAAGCCAGCCATGGAAGGGAGTAAGACTGATTGGATGAAGATAGCAGGAAAGCAAAGGTTCAGAGGAACGAAAGCATCTCTATTCGCTTATCTGAAATTCTCACCAATGATTTACATAAGTATTTCTATCCCTATTTTATTAATTATTTTTGAAAACCCCATTACTATTTTATATCCGCCTGACTGAGATTTACAAGGTGACCATAGCTTGCTTCATACCAACAATCTCCGTGGGATTCGACCCTTACTCACGTAAGGTATTACTTGGACGACCCAGTGCACTTACTGGTTAGTTGTGCGAAGTTGTGAACCATGGTATTGGCATCATGTTTTTGGCGCCATTACCAGGGAAAGAAAGAGCGATGAATTTTACATAATCAAACTGTAATCACAATTTCTGCGCACCACGTGACAAGCAGCATGTATTTAGGGAATAGGGGCGATTTCTGAGCTCAAGGAGGCCCAAATCTAACTCATTTCTGATGCTTTTGAACCCAAGGATTGCAAGGGAATGGGGGGGGGAGTAGTCATAGTAGAGTTTTGATCATGTTTTAGGTTAGAATTCTAGAGAGAGAAGCTCTCCCTTCTCTCTAGAATTTAGGGTAGTTTAGGTCAATTTTTCTTAGATCCAATTTTTAATTCTTGTTTTTAGTTTTGCTCTCTTTATATTTTGTTGTTCTATTGTCTTAATCTTCTTAGTTTTTCTTGTTGATTTCTTTATTTTGCTATTTTTACTTTCATGAACCCTTGTTGAATTTTTTATTTTCTTTCAATGCAATTTTATGTTTCCATGTCTTTTTATGTTTATCTTAATTTCTATTGTTGGTTTCTTGTGTGTGTTATTTATGGGTTTCATTAATTCTTGCATTTTGTGATGTTTACTTTTATCGCACTCTAGGTGTTTGATGAAATATTTTCACTAGTTATAGAGTAGTTCCACACTCTTGGCTTAGGCTAAGGAAATTGGATGACCTTGAGTCATTGGGTCTCATTGAATTGGTGATTTGAGAACCCTTAGTGGTCAATTTGATACCCATTAACACTAGCCTACTACTAAGTTAATTAGTAGCTGGGTTAGGACTTATGGGTTGATGTTGATCAAGCCTATTTGACGTACTTCAAGCATAGAAGTAGACTTGATGGGTTGGTCCCTCATAATTGTCAATATATGGTTTGTAGACAAGGATGGTGATCTCAATTTCCATGCCTTAGCCAAGAGTTCCTTTCCTTTCCTTTATTAGTTAATTTTCATTTACTTTCTTGTTATTTACGTTTCTTGTCAAATATCAAATCAAACCCCATTGTTCCTTCATAGCCAATAATTGAGCACTTCATTGCAATTTCTTGTGAGACGACCCGAGGTTTAAATACTCTCGGTTTTTATTGGGATTTGTACTTGTGACAACCAATATTAAAATTTGATTGAGAATTATTTGTTGGTTTGGAACTATGCTTACAACGAAGAAATTCTATTTCTATTGAGGAATTTCTAAACCGACAATAATTCTCACTATCAAAAAGTTATCTCACTTGCATACTAGCTTGAAAGTATATTCCTCCTAAACTGCTAATTGCTTGGACTTAACAGGATATGTGACATATAATCCTCTTATATTTGGGTAATTAGGGTTTTTGTGGCTAAAAACTAGAATTGAACCTCACCCTCTAATCTGTGTTAATTGACCAAGGAATTGGCGGTTGATTAGGTTAGAGGAGACTAAATCACTAAGGAATTAGGGTTTAGTCAATTACAGTTTACCATGAAATGAATCTTGCATGATTAAAATAGTTGGTAAAAAAACTTAATTTGGAAGAATAAATAACTCCAAAACCTTAACTATCTTCTCACATATCTTTAACACCAATTTCACTACTTGCGTCCTTACTCTCTGAATTTCTGTTTAATGCTTTTGAACCTCAAAACATCACTTTCTGCTTGTCTAACTAAGTGATTCATTTGACTATTGTTGCTCAGTCCAGCAATCCTTGTGGAATCGATCCTCACTCACCTAAGATATTACTTGGTACGAGCCGGTGCACCTGCCGGTTCAGTTCCATGACCATATAACCAATTACTTATCTTTGAGCAACACATAAAAAATTTGTTCCGATTTCTTAATTGAAACTATATTTCTTTCCACCCTTATATTTTGATTCACTAGATTTATCAAAATTACAATTTTCTTTAGTAAAAGGCAAACATAAGGAGGACCTTTCTTTAATTCAGCCAAATCAACTTCAGCACAATTAGATTCAAATTCATCACTCGAAAATTTCATTCCGACATATGAAACTTTTTTCTTTTCGAGTAAAAGACGTATAATTTTTTTTATTAACTCTCTTTTTTAAAGCCTCTTTTTCTTTCCTTAATAATTCAACTTGTTTAACTCTTTCAGCCAATTGAGCTAGGTCAGGGATATACACATTGACTAATTTTCAACGCATATTAAAACCAAGACTGATAAACCACTATTTTATGGTTTATCTTGTACTCAATTGAGTGGTTTTTATTAACTCTTTACCCACTTATTCATACTATTTACAAATGGTTTTATATGTCCTTCCTAATTATGTGTTTTGATTGAAAACATGCTTCTTTGATCTTATATTTGCTTATTATTAATCCTCTCTTATTACCATTAGATGCCTTGATATGTGTGTTAAGTGTTTTCAGATATTATAAGCCAAGGATGGCTTGGAGGATGGGAAGAAAGCATGCAAAAGTGGAAGGAATGCAAGAAGTTGGAGAAATTGCTAAGCTGTCCAACCTGACCTCTCTGCACTCAAACAGCTATAACTTTAGCTACAGAGGTCCAAATGATGCGGTTCTAGTTGCGTTGGAAAGCTAACGTCCGGGGCTTCGATTTGATATATAATATGTTATAGTTCTCCTGACGCTAGGTGACGCGACCGCGTGATCCATGCGGCCGCATCGCAGTGACGGAAATCCAGCGTGGCAAAATTCGAAACCAGCGAATTCTGGACTGTTTCTGACCCAGTTTGCGGCCCAGAAAACACAGATTAGAGGGTATAAAGTGGGGGACTGCATCTATTCATAGGAGGCTCTCAATATTCACAATTTTAGGAGTAGATATAGTTTTTAGAGAGAGAGGTTCTCTCCTCTCTCTTAGGATTAGGATTTAGGATTTCTCTTAGTTTTAGAGTGACTCTCAATCCCAGGTTCAATGTTCTTTTATTTCTTTTCTCAATTTTGTTTATGACTCTTTATGTTTAGATTGATTTTCTATTTAATATATCTTGAGGTATTTCAGACTTATGATTGCTCCTTTTTATTATATAAATAATTTGGATTTTTCTCTTTTGGCTTTGGTTGATTTATTGGTAACGCTTAAGCTGTCAAATAAAGCAGTGGTTGAAATTGGGAGTTGTTCCAATAACTCTAGTCTTTCCATAGGAATTGACTAGGACCTGAGGATTAAGCTAATTAATCCATTTGATTTACCTTCATAGTTAGAGGTTAACAATGTGGGATTAAAACCCAATTCTCATCGCAATTGACAAGAATAGGACTTCCAGTTCTTATACCTTGCCAAGAGTTTTATTATTTATTTAATTTAATACAATATTACTTTCTTGCCATTTACTATTCTTTCTTTTTATCTTATACATTAAAACCCCCCAATTTACAAACTCATAACCAATAATAAGAACACCTCCCTGCAATTCCTTGAGAAGACGACCCGAGGTTTAAATACTCGGTTATCAATTTTAAAGGGGTTTGTTACTTGTGACAACCAAAACGTTTGTACGAAGGGATTTTTGTTGGTTTAGAAACTATATCTACAACGCGACTGTTTTTATGATATTCTTTACTGGCAAAAATCTCTAGCGTCAAAATGGCGTTGTTGCCGGGGAATTGCAAACGTGTGCCTTATTATTGGTTATTGTAAATATTTTTTTGATTTTTGCTTGTTTATTTGTTTTTATTTTTATTTTTATTTTTGCTTTTCCATAAATTAAGAGGTTATTTGTTTTTATTTGGTTATTAAAAAAAAATTTTTTCAAAAATTTGTTCTTAGTGTTCATCTTGATCTTCAAGTTGTTCTTAGTTGTTTTCTTCATTTTGATCTAAAAATTTGAAATTTGGTGTCATTTTATTGTTTTTCTCTTTCCTCATTAAATTCAAAAATATTTTTAATTAATTTTTTTCGAAAAAAAAATTTCAGATTTTTATTTTTAAAATTTTTATCTTATCTTATCTTATTTCAAAAATCAAATTTCAAAATTCAAATTTAAAAATTTTCAAAATTTAAATTTAAAAATTTTCAAATTTCAAATTTCAAATTTCAAAAATTCAAATTTCAAAAATTTAAAATTCAAATTTCAAAATTCAAATTTCAAAATTTCAAATTTCAAATTTCAAAATTTAATTTTCAAATTCAAAATTTAAATAACCTTTTAATTTAAATTTGTTTTTATTTTCATTTTTTAATTTTTATTTTGCTACTATGAACTCTCACCCCTTTGGCTATGAGTCTAGTTACAATTATGTTGCAGGAAGAAGAAATTACAATGAGAACAGGCATCAAGGTTGGAACAATCAAAGATGGGAGGAGCCACAAGGATTTAATCAACCCTCATGGCAACAACCACCTCCAATGGACTATCAACAACCACCATCATATGCCTATGAACCTCCTCAACACAACTTGGGACCGCCATACTCACAAGCCTCTTTCCACCATTCACCTCCATATGACCCTAACCCACATCCACCATACCAACCACCTTATGAACCAAATGAACCATACATAGATCCACCCCAAACCTCCATGGAGAAAGCACTTGCCAATCTAAACTCTACTATACAAGCTCTCTTCACCCAAATCAGACCACCAAATACCTTCAACAATCAACCCTCAAGCTCTAGTGCACTTCCTTGTCAACCACAGAATAATCTTTCCATCCCATCACCACCATCCATGGAAGAGCACCCACATCCATCAATCCAAGAGCAAGATGATCCCAATTATGCTATTGATATGGAACAGGAAAGAAGGTATCATCTTCACGAATCCATACTTCATAAAGAGCTAGAGGAGGCCCTACGGGTAAGGGTAGGAGAGACTCTTGAAGATGAAAGAATAGTTGAAAGGAGTTGTCATAGAAAGAAAAATATCGAGGATGTGTACGATTTTATACTTAAACAACTGGACAAAGCAGCAATTATTAAAAATAAAGAAGTGGTTGCAGACTTAAGAGATGCTGTACCTCCATTGGAAAGTCCAGTCATAGAGCCTCCTTCCACGGTGTTTGATGTTGATGTTGAGAAGAGCGTACAACCTCCAAGGCAGATCATGGTTGAAGATTTTGTAGAGGTTGATCAAGAGGTAGAAGATGTCAAAGAAGAGCACAAGGGAGTGGAGCTTGAAATTACCTTGCCAAAGTTGTTGGAAACCCCTCCCCCTAAGTTGCCATCATCCTTCACAACATTCAAGTGGGTAAAATTCATATCCCATAGCTTTCTAATCCCACTTGAATATGGGCTACTGGAGACGGATGGTCAACTTAGAGCTCTTTGTGGCATTAAGAGTAAGAGGAAGATGGCCAGTGATAAGAATTGTCCTGCAAGGTTCATCATGGTTGGAAGCTTTAAGTTCAAACGCAAAGGTTGGTATAAAGCTCAACTGAATGGGTCTAGGAAGTTGTTTGGTCGCTGCAGTGAGAATTCAGATCACCTTTCACCCCACTGGAAAAGTGCAGATCGAGACAAGAACGGGTGTAAAAGTAAAGTTTGGGATCCTGGAATCTGTTCTGACATTTGTCACCCCGGGAGCCTAAGAATCTGTTTGAAGCTTCTTAAGGGTTTTACATGCCTAATTTGGGACCCCGGAGGTTACTGGAATCACAAACACTGGTGGAGATTCCTGGATGAGTTCAAGCATAAGCCACCATAACAGGAAGCTCATCAAATGTCCAACTTAAGGACTTTAACTAAAAGTGCTAGGTGGGAGACAACCCACCATGGTATGATCGTTCCCTTTTCATTACTTAGTTTTATTTATTTTTGAATTTTATTTTATTTTGTTATATTGAACCTGGAGTTTTGCATCACATTCATATTAACACTGCATTCTGCATTTTTCAGACTAAAAAAAAAAAAGTGAGCACGCGACGCGACCGCATCAGCGATGCGACCGCGTCGCAAGGAGAGAAGAGAAAATAAAAAACGAACAGAGAGTCACGCTGGAGCAAGGCTGGAGGTGTGTTAGTGGCACAATTCGTCCCACGCGACCGCATCGCTGACGCGTCCGCGTCGCAGGGGAATACTGGCCTCCCACGCGATCGCGTGCCCCATGCGGCCGTGTGACTTGGATTTCGAAGTCAAAGGGTGCATGGCCGAAAGTTGAGCTGGAGTTGGGCTGGACTCGTGCTGGTAGCCCAAGCCTCACCACGCGAACGCGTACCTCACGCGTCCGCGTCATATCCCATGATGGCCACTCACGCGATCGCGTCCCCCACGCGATCGCGTCACCCAGGATTTTGGCAATACTAAGTTTGAACAGAGAGTTGTGCGACCGCGAGGCTGCACTCGCGCCACTAGCACAAATCAAGTCACGCGAACGCGTGTCCCACGCGTCCGCGTCACCTGACCTTCTTGCGCACCACGCGACCGTGTCACTCACGCGTCCGCGTCACAAGCGGCGCACAGATTATCCAGATCAGCCAAATTTCTTATCTTTTCTTCTCTAATCCTTATTTTTCTTATCTTTTCTTATTTCTTTCTTCTTCCTTTCTTATCTTCTTTCCCTTCTCATTCTTTTTATTTTTCTTTTTATTTTATTTTAGTTTATTTACATACTTTCATTTATTGCATTATTGGTGTTCAAAATTTATTTAGGTCATTATTTCTATATTTTACTTGTGGATTATTAGAGGAATTATTTGACAATTATATATATTTATTTTTAAAGGGTTGCTTGCATGTTCAATTTATTATTTTCATTAGATTATTTAACATGCATGCTATGTGTTTGTGAAAACACCCGTATGGCATTGTGCACTGCTTTTCAGTATCTTTTATCCTACTACTCTGAATGCTTGCTTTTCATAAACTCCCTTTACTATTGTATTAATTGAAATTAATTGTCAATACAAACGTGATGGTTTGTTACAAAGTATTGCTTGGTCTATGCTACTCATGCCCTTTGCCGGCATGCCAATAAACACCTTGCATTCACTTGTCTTTATATGCACTAGCTATTTCTCATTGTTGGCTTGTACTCGCGAGCATGTGATAATGTCAGTTATATCTTAATGTGCATCCATCACCACCTTTTCCGTTGTCTTCCTTGCTATATATATCCCTTTGAATTTAATTTACTTTCTCTTCCCTTTTTCAGGATGACCACCAAGAAAGGAAAAGAGAAAGTCACTCCCAAATCAACAGCAAGGAAAGGAACAAAAAGAGCCCCAGCTGAGGAACCACAACCCCCATCCACTTGCACATCTTAGCATGCACCAAGGACGGTGCAATCTTTAAGTGTGGGGAGGTCGATACCGATCTCCATGGGTTAGTACTTTCCTGTCTCAAACACCAATATTTTATTTTCTTTGTTAATTGTTGCATTTGCATATTTAATTGCATGTTTATTTGATTTTGCATTTAGTTACTGCTTGGTTAAAATAATAAGTTTCTTCTTAAAGATCCTATTTTTTTGAAAATTTTCACTAATTTAAAACCAAAATTTTTGTGTTAAACTTGTTTGAAGTTGTATTTGGAACATGGTTTTTGAGCCAAAGAACACACAACCTGTGAGACTTTGAGCTTATTTACATGGTTACATTATTTAACCATAAATATTTTATTCCTGTGTGTTTCCTTCTCTATGATTGTAATCTGTATTTTGTTCTAGTCTATATGTCCTTTGTTTAGTATATTTACATGCTTGCGTATGATTGAGGCCATATTTGATTATCAACTCACTTACCCCAAATAAGCCTACCTTTTACATCACCTTTGTTAGCCCCTTGAGCTTTTAATCCCCTTCTGTTCTATAACCACATCACTAGCCTTAAGCGGAAAACAAATTAATTATCCCAATTGAATCTTTGGTTAGTTTAAGATAGAGATTGTGTAGCAAATAAGTGTGGGGAAATTTTGGGAACATGGGTTGATAAGGGAATGTAACATGTTTCTAATTTATTTGAATATTAGGAATTTGGGAACTTACTCATGAAAAACCAAAATAGAAAAATAATAGAAAAATCCATGTGCATTGATAAGTTATGTTTATTTCTCTACAAAAAAAAAGAGAGAGAGAAAAAGAAAAAAAATATATATATATATATATAATATAAATAAATAAATGAGGGGACAAAATTACCCCAAATATTAAGTTTAATAAAAGATCAATGCACATGTGATAAAAAAATTAAAGAAAATTTGGTACGTGAGTATGGGAATTATACAAAAAGTGGGAATTATGGGTAGCTAGGCATGAATTTAAAAGTATATAGAGTATATGTATATTAGGTGAGAGCTTAGATTAATTAAAGATTCAATTTATAAAACTCACTTAGCTATATATATACCTTTACCCTTACCTTAGTCCCATTACAACCTTGAAAAAGACCTCATGACGTTTGCATTGGTATATTAAATATTGTTGATTGGTTAGATGAAGAACAAGGTTTAGAAAGCATGACTAGAGAAGAGTAGAGTGAATAACCCTATACACTTGAGAGATTAGAGTGATACACACTACCAGTGAGGGTTCAATGCTTGATTCTATGTTCCCTGCTTTCATGAGCTGTCTTCTTACAAGTTTACTTGCTTTTTATTGTATGATTTGAATTAGTGAAATCTGGTTTACGTTTGTCTTGAAGAGATTATTTACTTTTAACCAAGAAGGTAGAAACATTTTTTGCATGTAGTTACATTCATATAGATAGGTTGCATTTCATGCATTCTACCATTCCTCTTCATCTTTATAGCTTCTCTTGAGCTTAGCATGAGGACATGCTATTGTTTAAGTGTGGGGAGGTTGATAAACCACTATTTTATGGTTTATCTTGTACTCAATTGAGTGGTTTTTATTAACTCTTTACCCACTTATTCATACTATTTGCATGGTTTTATATGTCCTTCCTAATTATGTGTTTTGGTTGAAAACATGCTTCTTTGATCTTATATTTGCTTATTATTAATCCTCTCTTATTACCATTAGATGCCTTGATATGTGTGTTAAGTGTTTTCAGATATTATAAGGCAAGGATGGCATGGAGGATGGGAAGAAAGCATGCAAAAGTGGAAGGAATGCAAGAAGTTGGAGAAATTGCTAAGCTGTCCAGCCTGACCTCTCTGCACTCAAACGGCTATAACTTTAGCTACAGAGGTCCAAACGATGCGGTTTCAGTTGTGTTGGAAAGCTAACGTCTGGGGCTTCGATTTGATATATAATATGTTATAGTTCCCCTGACGCTAGGCGACGCGACCGCGTGATCCATGCGGCTGCGTCGCAGTGACGGAAATCCAGCGTGGCAAAATTCGAAACCAGCGAATTCTGGACTGTTTCTGACCCAGTTTGCGGCCCAGAAAACACAGATTAGAGGGTATAAAGTGGGGGACTGCATCCATTCATAGGAGGCTCTCAATATTCACAATTTTAGGAGTAGATGTAGTTTTTAGAGAGAGAGGTTCTCTCCTCTTTCTTAGGATTAGGATTTAGGATTTCTCTTAGTTTTAGAGTGACTCTCAATCCCAGGTTCAATGTTCTTTTATTTCTTTTCTCAATTTTGTTTATGACTCTCTATGTTTAGATTGATTTTCTATTTAATATATCTTGAGGTATTTCAGACTTATGATTGCTCCTTTTTATTATATAAATAATTTAGATTTTTCCCTTTTGGCTTTGGTTGATTTATTGGTAACGCTTAAGCTGTCAAATAAAGCAGTGGTTGAAATTGGGAGTTGCTCCAATAACTCTAGTCTTTCCATAGGAATTGACTAGGACCTGAGGATTAAGCTAATTAATCTACTTGATTTACCTTCATAGTTAGAGGTTAACAAAGTGGGATTAAAACCCAATTCTCGTCGCAATTGACAAGAATAGGACTTCCAGTTCTTATACCTTGCCAAGAGTTTTATTATTTATTTAATTTAATACAATATTACTTTCTTGTCATTTACTATTCTTGCTTTTTATCTTATACATTAAAACCCCCAATTTACAAACTCATAACCAATAATAAGAACACCTCCCTGCAATTCCTTGAGAAGACGACCCGAGGTTTAAATACTCGGTTATCAATTTTAAAGGGGTTTGTTACTTGTGACAACCAAAACGTTTGTATGAAGGGATTTTTGTTGGTTTAGAAACTATATCTACAATGCGACTATTTTTATGATATTCTTTACTGGCAAAAATCTCTAACGTCAAAAACCCTTGATTACTACTTTGACAATCTTGCTTTCAGGAATCGACACAAAATATTGACTGCGATCATTTTTTAATCGAATCATATAATCATCTATTAATTTATCATCCTCTATTTTAAAGGCAAACAAATCTGTTAGTTACTTTCGATTCACCTCTATAAAATTGACTATGAAATGTATTTTTCAATTGAGCCCAACTCGAATTGGGTCTTAAATTCAAAAACCATGTAAAAATATTTTTTTGTCAAATAAAAAGAAAAAACTTCATTTTCAAATCTTCATTGTTTGCTAGATTTCCAAGTTTAGCCAAATATCGAGCAATATGCTCTACAGTTGATTCTCGTACTTCTCCAACAAACTTGGTAACAATTTTAGGATTTTTTTTACCCCGTAGGTACCTTAGCCATTTGTATTGTTTCAGGAAAAGCTAAAACGATATAGGTCGATGCATAAATACCACATTAATACCTACTCGATTGAGGGTATTTTCAACAATCCTTATCATCTGATAATAACCACCACGCTGATTAGCTCGAATTCAATTCAAGACATCATCAGCATTTTGACCACGTCGAACGACGTGAGGATGATTTTTGTCATTAAGATTGTTATGGAAACTTTTCTCATTATTATAACGTATATTTTGAGGTTGACCATACCATTCATCAAATTTACAATTATAACAATTCTATCGACTTACCTAGCTAACTGATCATACTTAGTATTATTATCAGTCATAATTGGGTTAAGAATTGCAGTCATTTGATGAGTTAGTAAATTAACTAAATCATGATGACTCACATCCATATGCTAACAAAAAGTAGTCATTGATCCTGAACTATTGGACAAGGAACCAACTGAATAATCTCGAGTGGTTGGTTATTCAATGTAACTGGCGCATTTCCAAATCTGACTGGAGGTGCGTAACTGCCTGATGGTGGCATATAGCCAAGAGGAAGGCCAAATAGGCGCCACTTTGTAGTTACTGGTAATAGATTTTGTATTAGCGCACTTCTAGGGCATGGATTTCACCCATTACCCCTAGTATTTGCTTTAACAACTACAACAATTTTCTAGAATTTTAGGTACTTCTTTCTGTATGTGATAATGAATTTGCAGAAGTTTGTGCGATACCTACTGGTACATTTGATTATACATTACTATTTGAAACTTTTTCAAACATATTAATAATTCTACCACTTTGCAATCGCATACACTTTTGAAATCCTTTTATGCATGAAATTGAAAATACAACTTTGATATTTAAAAAACTGTTTTACTGGACTTGTCAATTTGTTTTACAGAGTTTTCACAAATCTATGCAAATAAATTTTAATTGCAAAAACATCTAGGTTGGTTCAATATCTATTTTCTGGGAGCGAAACATAATCCTCTTTGCGGATACCAATTTTACCATGCATTAAAAGCCAATCTGGAATCAAAATTTACTCTTCTTTGTCACGATGAAGAAGCAAGCTTTTTTTTTATATTACTGTCTTTAAGGATGAACTAGTAAATCAAAACCAATCTGACTTGCGAAAATACATACTTAAAATGTAAAGAAAAATTTTACTAAACATAATTAATGCTGCAAAGTATTTAAAATAAAACCAGAATATAAAAGATAAATATTGAACTTGCGAGAAAGATAAACTGCATTAATGTAAAGTGCAAAAATGATAAAGAAATATAAGAATATGGAAGAAAACTTACAGAAATTAACTTAAGACCAAAAGTCTCAGAAAGTCACAGAGGATATGAGTGTTTCTGAAACGATTTTTCAACCTCCAATCCCTTATTTGCTACTCTATTTATAAGCATCTTTCACCAATTATGTGCTGGCACCTGTCGATTTGGTGATGACTCAAAATAACTGTTCTCGGCAAATACAACTTGATAACTGTCTCCTAAGTCATGTTCCCCAATTTTAAAGATTTGCCTTACTATCTAGTCAAAATCGATTACCAATCGAATCGTATCATATTATCAATACCAACTCGAGTCTTTTACAAAATTAAAAATATGCAAGCAAGTGTTGAAATTCTTTATAACTCCCTTTGAATAGAATCTTCTCCCAATTTTATAAGTTGCTAAACTGATCTCGATCAATTATCAATATTTTTTCTACTAAATAACACATTTGTAAGTAAAATTAATTCACCAATTGTCACTTATTTAATTTTTTTTTAATTTTAGAATGTTGATAATTAATGGCTAGAATTTAAGATTTTATATAAAAAAATTTAAAAAAAAGTGTTACAAAATTAAAAGGTTTGAAATATTAGAAACCAAATCCAAATATTTAGAACCAAAATAATACTTTGGTAAGAAAAATAATTGGGGTCAATAGCTGTGTGTTAATGTGCAAAAAAATTGGCAACGGGCGAAGGGCGAAGGGCGAAGAAGAGGAAAATGAAGAAGCTTGCAAGGAAATGGCGCAATTCAGGAGACGACAAGTTCTCTCTTCCCATCCACGACGATGAAGACTCTCGTCCCATGGGCCCTCAAGGTTTCCACTTTTCCATTTTATTCAATGCAACTATCAGTTTAGGTCATTTTGTGATTCCAATTTTGGTTTACAGAGCAAGAAGAGTTTGTTCGCTCTTTAGAGGCCACTCAAGCTGAGAATAATCGCTTTTGGAGGGTATCATCTCCTTTTTCTTTTTAAGTCAATTTGATTTTAATCTTTTTTATATGAACTCATCTCTGATTTTATTTTCCTTTTTTATTATGTAGAGGGTGTTTGCCATTCTGCTCTTCTGTTACATGCAGTTTCTTTTGTATTCCATCTTCAAACAGGTTACATCTCCATGGGAGATGGTATGTTGCAACTCTCTTTCAAGCATGCATGTGATGTGAGAATGTTGCGTGGAATAATAGCTATTTGTTTTTTTCTTTTCTTTTATTTTGTTATCTGATTTTGAGTCTTCTGAGGCTTGTTATGTGTTTGATCCATGTTGAAACTATTAAACTTTTTTGCTTTTGTCTTTGATGATAACGTATTTTGTATGCCTTGGATGAAAATAAGTCGTTTGCCTATTTACCAAGAGGACAATTGAATTTTGTATGTTGGAAGGCTTTGTGGTCGTACACTCTTATTATTCCTTTTCCAAATATATAGCATTGAAGTCATTGTAGCTAATAACGTTTTCATTTTCTGATTTTTGTGATTGTTTGTTTTACTGAATATGCTGTTAACCTTTCTTTGTTCTTGATAAACAGAGGCCTTATGCCTATTTCATGGAGGACATCTACTCATGGATGATTATCTCTGCAGGTTCATTCCTTTACTTATCTAGAATTATATACATATACCTCAGCTAGACTTCCTATTTTAGGTTCCTTATTTTTTTTCTGCATTTTCTATAGAAATTGTGTCTTTAGTCCCTATGTTCGGTTTTTATCGCCTTCGTTATCAGTATGAACTTGCAATTGAAGTAGACACATGATATGCTATTAATTTGTCAATTTATGTGGTGGCGGCTGTTGTCAAAAACTAATTGAATAGCTTTTACAGACTGGATGGCTGTTTTAGTGTGCTCATTTTCCATGAAAGGATTGATTGATGAGTCAGTGCATCACAGAAGATGGATCTGGTACTCGTGGTTTACTGCCATTGTTCCTGCAATGTTCTGGTTATATTACATGTTGAGGTAAGTTCATAGATAACCACCAAATAATCATGGTCACCATATGGAATTGAAAATCAACTAAGATATAAAAGCATGAAATTACTGGAATATAATATATAATTTAGCTATGGGGTTGGTTTTTACTTTTTAGTATACACTATCATAGGGAACTTATTTGTATTTTAGTACATTTGAACCAATGCATATTCAAGAAAGCATTCAAGAAAATCAAGATGTTATGCCTGCTCTGGTAATATTTTCCATTCTATAACTGCTTCCTATACTATCTTCAGCTATTCTTTCTGCTGTTTATATCCCCCTTCAAATATGTGCTATTTCAGGTGCTTCCCTCACCTCTAATATATAACACTAATTTTCTTATAGGCTGCCTAAATTCCGATGGGATGTTATCTTTCTGCCATTTGGTCCTCTTGGGTAAGCGCTGTTAATAATATATTCTTTTCTTTTATCTTTTATTCCTTTTTTACTTATTTAATTTGTGTAGCACTAAACAGGTAAGTTTGTTGCTTGGTTACTAACTTACTATGCTGCTGCAGGGGAGCCACAATCTGCCTCTACGTGGATCATTTGCTAAGTGAGTCATCAGAAGAGATAAGAAAGCTTCGTGGGTACATGTATAGCTATAAAGCAGGCTAGAGTGGACATTGTGCCCTGGTGATATGGGAAGCAATTTTTGGAATGGATTGACCGGATAACCTGTGAATTATTTTCAATCAGTCATATGGATTGAGGCTGATACCCTTATCAGCCAACAACAGCAGGGAGAGTTAAGATAGGAACAGTCACCTGATCAGAGAGCAAGTGACATGGTTTAAGGTGGCATCTGGTGGAGTGGCGATGTTTTGGTGAGATGTGGTAGTAGCAATTTTGGATGCTATAATAATTTTCGTTTTACTGAGCAACTTAGTGAATCACATTTCTCTAAAGTTTATGCAAGTTGTGTCATTGCTGTTAATCAACAGAATTTTATAGCTGTTCGTACCTTGCGTGAATTTGCCATTACGGCTGACAAGTTTAGACTTTAGACATGTTAACTTACATGGGTATTGAATTGTTTGCAAAATAGGTTGGATATTGAAAAAGAACAATTGAACTTTTTGTGGGAATTTCAGTGGGTTCCTTGCTTTATTGGCTGAAGATAGGCAGCATAATGCTAAGCGAATACCTCTGATTTTTGCTTGTGAATAAGAACAAAAATCGTGGAAGAAGCTAATTGTTGTGCAGGAATGAAGACTATGATTGATGCTACGCTTCAATGCAAGGCTTGTATCCAGAAGATACTGAGATTCTTATGCTCTCCAAAGTTATATCGGGTAAAATTAAGGGAAGAAGAAGTTGCTGTTAATCAGCACAAGTCATAATTTAATATTAAGGAAATACACAAGAAATATAAAACCCTTGAATTTTCATTAGAACATAGCATAGCATCAATTTTCTTTGTTGCGAATGAGTTTAAAAGTTAAAACAGTGTTCAACTTTATACAACTACATATAAATGACGAATTGCACAAAATGCAAATCGGACTTTATTCATATTGAATAAATTAAGTACATCTTTGTGTTGTGAGAAGTAAACAGAATATCGTTTCCTGGCCATGCTTAGGAAAATATTTATACAAAGCTCTCTAATGAATGAAATACAATACTGTGGAGATAAATATCTGATTTATATATAAAACCCAGCAAATCCACTATTCATGCTACAAAACTACATCTCTACCTTGTGCAAGAGAAGTGCAACTGGAAATAAAGATCATAGATCTGCTCTACCAGGATATCGTGGGAAGGGAATCACGTCTCTAATATTTTCCAAGCCCGTGGCGAAAAGAATCATCCTCTCAAAGCCAAGACCAAATCCAGAGTGTTTAACTGTTCCATACCGCCTCAGATCAAGGTACCATTCATACGGCTCAAGAGGTAACCCCATCTCCTTAATTCTGCAAAATGTAAATAAGTAAAGACAATGTGAGGTATCTTCTGTGGACGGAAACAAATCACCAGGCAGGGTAAGCAGACAAATTTGGATTTAGATCCTCTAAAGTTTGAATTTGACTTTAGAGATTAAAGTGTGATCTTCTACCCTTAAACAATTTCTCTTTCATATTTATTTTTGGTCCCACATATGAAATCAATGGTAAGAGATCACACTTTACTCTCTAAAGTAGAATTCAAACTTTAGAGGATCCAAATCCGACAAATTTTGTCTCTTCATACCTTTCTTGAATGACATCATATCTCTCTTCCCTTTCGCTCCCACCAACCAACTCTCCAACCTGAATTTAGTTTGAAAGCTTTTATTATGCCAACAAACAATGAAACTAGGCATCTTGATATCTCATCAGCATCCACGCACTGAAGACAATGTTCCAAATCAAATCGACAGATCCATACCTTTGGGACAAGAACATCCATAGCAGCTACAGTCTTTGAGTCATCATTGAGTCGCATGTAGAATGCTTTGATTTCTTTTGGATAGTTATAGACAATGACAGGCTTCTGAAACTTTACCTCTGTTAGGTACCTGCATAACAACATGCCCCCATGATATCATTCAACACAAATCAATAAAAAGAAGAACGTGAAAATACAAATCTAAACCTACCTTTCATGCTCAGATGCCAAGTCGATTCCCCATTTCACTTCATTCTCAAACTTTTTACCATTCTTCACAGCCTCCTCAAGGATTTCCACTGCTTCTGTATAAGTAACTCGAACAAAGGGTGTTGAAGAAACCATTTTCAAACGATCAATGCAACCTTTATCAAACTTGTCAGCCATAAATTCCATATCTTCTAGACAATTGTCAAGTAACCACTGACACAAAAACTTCACGTATGCTTCGGCACAGTTCATATCATCCTACACGACAAAGTACAGCAGAAAATCAATATCTAAGGCCAGGAGGAGTTGGAAGGGATATGGGCAGTTGAACTGCGCATCCAACAAAGTTAACACCAGAGAAGAAAAAATAACCCGGAAACATATTTCCTAAAACTTGAAACAATGGCCATTGACGATATGCCCATCGGTCAGAGAGATAGTCCGAGTTTCACATACCTTCAACTCAGCAAATGCAATTTCAGGTTCTACCATCCAAAATTCTGCCAAATGCCTGGAAGTGTGAGAATTCTCTGCACGAAACGTTGGCCCAAATGTATATACGCCACTAAGAGCAGAAGCATAGGACTCGACTTGAAGTTGGCCCGAAACAGTCAAAAACGCTTGGCGGGCAAAGAAATCATTAGTATAATCCACCTTTCCATCCTTTTGAGGTATACCAGGCTTCAACTTAGATCTCTCCTCCAACTTGGAGAGACTCTCCTTAGCTTGTTTAAGCTCATCCACAGAAGCATTAACTTCTGCCTTGCTTGCTTTAGCAGATTTCAACTGGGAAACAATATCTCCTTTCTCCTTCACAACCAGTCTAGCAGCTTCTACATCAGCTTGGGTCGGAAGAGGATTCTGCGCTAGTTCCTTCTCCAGTTTCTCTGCCTCACTGAGCAAAGTTGTAACTTGAAACATCTCCCCAGCACCTTCACAATCACTGGTCGTGATAATCGGAGTGTGTACATAAAGGAATCCTTGGTTATGGAAAAAGGTATGTGTAGCATAAGCAAGAGCGTGTCGAATTCGGGCAACAGCAGAGATCTGCAGCCATACACGACTATCCCATCAGAAACATAACCTATCTTCAATTATCAAAATACTCTTGCAATAAACTAGGAAATTGAAAACAACATAAAAGAACGGATTTTGAGAATATTACGGTGTTGGTTCGGGAACGAAGGTGAACGAAATCACGCAAGAACTCGAGGGTGAGTCTGGTTTTGGGCAAAGGGTACTTGGCGGGATCGACGGGACCAACATGGAGAACCTTCTGGGTGCGAAGCTCCACCTTCTGCTTGCCCTTAGGGTTTGGGTGCGCCTTGAGCTCGCCGTCTACGACGACGCAGGTTCCGGTGGGGACCAGCTGCCCAAGGTCTCCTAGGGAAGCATCCACGATGACCTGCAAGTTTGCGGCGGAGGATCCGTCGTTGAGCTCCAAGAAGGCGAATGCGTCCTTGTCGGCTTTCCTCCCTGTCTTCACCCACCCACCCACACGGGCTTTCCGGCCCACCAGGCCCGAGCCGCCGTCGGGCCGGGAGACTATGGATCGGATGGGGACACGGTCGGAGAATTGGGCTCTGGGGACTTCATCGGCGTCGTTGAGTGATACGGCTGCCAGTTGGTCCTGCATTGGCGGCGGCGGAGAGGAGAGTGTTTGCGCTGAGAAGTAGAGTGAGCGAGAGAGAGAGATCCGGAATGAACAGAAATTATTTTTTATATGGACAAATAAATGGTGTAATGCAACATTATTGGTTACTGGCGTGATATATCAGTTGCAGTTTGCTCTGACACAACACGCAGCTTGTGTGCTGCGTCAAAAGGCAGGTAGCGTGGAGCTGACGCAGCGAATCAGCTTTCCCCAATGCGCATGCTGCTCGTTCACCGGTGTGTATCAAAACATTCTAGACACTTTATTTCGTCAATCAAACTACTGCTATCATAAATCATAATACATGAGCATTCACGTTGTTTTATCTCCAATGTAGAGACCTCTCTGGATTTTAGGCTGATTCATTTCTGAGGTGGAATTTTCTTCGAATTATCAATTTTTGTCTACAAGACATATTTGTTGGATGCTGATTTGGTGGTGATGGTCAAAGTTCTTCGGGATTTTCTCGTACATGGAGTTGGATTTTCTAATAATTTGGTATAAACGTGATGATTGTCTTCAACCTTAGATACCAGGATTTGACTCTGTCTCACTGTCGTCAATCAGACAAGATAGTAGCTTCTGAAACTTATGTCTTCGAAAAAAAGAATGTTCCTTTGTTAGGTTTTTGTTTCCTCCAAAGGATGGTTTATTTATACGGTTTTCATTATTTTTATTAGTGCTGCAAAGGATAGTTTATTTATACGGTTTTCATTTATTTTCTATTTACGTGTTTTTGTTATTTTAATCATGTTCTTCTGTTATGTAGTTATTTTAATATTTTTTGTGACTGAAAAAAAAAACAAATAACAATCAAGAAAAGGAAAATGAAAGCCAATGAGTTATAACTCAAATGGCATAGTCTCCCATACTCATTTAAGAGGTTGCGGGTTCGAGTCTTTCTATCTTTGGTAAAAAAAAAAAGAAAAGGAAAATGAAATAAGAAACTGCTTAAAAAAGGCAATTTCACTGAATAGTACTCTCAAACTTCTTCCAAGACAACGGAAGTTTCACTTGGGGAGAAAGGATTCGCATTGCCGTTTTTGCCATGATATCTGCTACTGTATTTGCATCTCTCAAGATCTACAGGAAATCAGCATGTCATTTCCAAGGCATGATATCCAAATTTTCAACAACAAAGAATCAATAAAACCAAAACAATCCTAAAAATTATTGACAATAATAAAGGCCTTCACACAGTCTGCCTTACATATAGCATCTCTTTGCCTTGAGTCCCAGGCTAAAAGAGAACATCTCTAAATAGCAAACAACTCTCCTGGCAAAATATTATGACTCTCAATTGTTCTCAGATAGCCTCATTGTCACCTTCCCTTCCAATCTCTACTAACACAGGCAAAACCAACCCGAGCACCATTGCTAGGATAGCTAACGTCACAATTAATTTTAAAGGTACCCACCAAGAGGGGAATTCAAGAGCCACTAATGGTGAAGGGGATAGACACTCCTTGCAACTTAAAAATATTCTGGAGCTCCTTTTCCAAGGACAATGCCATACTAATCACCTTGTCCGTAATCAAAGGCTCGTGGGGATGAAAGATCTTGTTATTCCTCGAACACCAAATCCACCAGAGACCAGAAAAGAATCTAAAGGAGAGTTGTTTGCTATTATGTAAGAACCAACTCATTAAATTCAGAGGTTGACCACAGATCCCCCAAAGCTTGCCAAACTAGCTGGACTTTTGGACAATCCCAAATGCAATGTAAAACCGATCCTTGACCTGAGAAACATCTTGGACAGCTATCCGTGTGCAAAATGCCCCTCCTAAAACGAAATGTAGCAGTAGGGAGTGCCTCCCAAAGCCAATTTTTCTCTATCCTCCCAACTAAACATCTTCTTATTGACCCACAAATAACCACTACGAGCATCATAAACCTTTGAAGCCGCACTAGTCCAACACCAACCAACCTCTGAACCATCTTGAACATCTAGGTTGTTAGAGCTAATGTTGCTCTGCAGAGACTGATTCAGAGAAAAATAGATATTCTCAAAGTTTCACTGTCCAGATGACCAAAGATCCAAGATCCGGAGATCCGAATCAGAAATACGAACATAATCTATCTCATGACACAATCGCCCCTCTCTTCTCCATTTAAAAAACCAAAAATTTTATTTCAAATCCTTAATGCTCCAAATAAATCCTTCTTTTAAGATATCCCAAGCTCGACATATACTTTTCCAAACATAAGATCCCCTACCTCGAGACCGACTGAAGCAATTATCCCTAAAGGAATGGTATTTCTCCATCAACAGTTGAACCCATAGCTTGTCAGGATGGTGAAAAAGTTGCCAAACTAGCTTTCTATGAAGAGCAATATTAGCACAAATAGGATCTCTAATTCCCAGACCCCCAAACTTCTTAGGGGTGACCAACACCTTCCAGTTAAACAGATTCAGATCTCTACTATCAACTTGACCCTTCCATAGAAATTTTTGCATCATGAATTCTATCTTATTAGTTACCCCTTTAGGGAAAAGAGATACCTGCATGCGGTAAGTAGGAATTGCAGTCACTACCGAATTAAGCAAACGTAGTTTACCTACCTTATTAAGTAATCTTCCTTTCCAGCTGGCTAGCCTTCCCTGAATCTTGTACAGAACATTGTTAAAAGTTGCGCATGTCACCCAAGAGTGATTAAGGTTCACCCCTAAATACTTACCCAAGTTATGGACAAATCTGATGGAGGATACTCCGGTGAAAATCTCTTTTCTTCTTGTCGCTGAAACATTCCTAGAGCATAGTGCTTTAGATTTCTCGACATTAACCTTCATCCCAGAGGCTCTGTAGAAGTTTTCCAAAGCTACCATTACAGTTTGAACTTTTTATTTTTTGGATTTACAGAAAAGAAGCAAATCATCGGCGAACATCAAATGAGAAATTCTTGGACCGCCTCTAGAAGCAGCAACCGACTTCCACAAGCCCCTATCAACTTGCTAATTAATAAAACGACACAAATAGATACGATAACATAGGGTCTCCTTACCTAAGACCTTTGTTCGGAGTGAAGCTATTTAATCTATCCCCATTCCAGAGAATAGACAGCAAGGAAGCAGTGACACAATGCATAATCAAATTGACTGTCGGAGGAGGAAAGCCAAACCACACAAGGGTTTGTTTCATAAACCCCCAATCCACTCTGTCGTACGCATTTTCCAGATCAATCTTAAAGGCTAGGGTGCCTCTCTTTGACTTTGTCTTCTTCATAAAATGGAGAACCTCTTGTGCTTCAATGACGTTGTCTGGGGTTCTTCTCCTCGGGATAAACCCTCCTTGAAGGGGTCCAACAATCTCTTTGAGATGAGACGAAGTCTATTGACCAGGACATTCGTTATAACTTTGTAAATCATATTACAGAGACTAATAGGTCAGAAATCCTTCATGGAAATTGAGCTTTCTACCTTCAAAATTAGAACCACAAGAGTTTCCGTCATCCTTGGATCCATATCCAAACTAGAGAATGCATGACGAACCATAGTCCAAACATCAAAATCAATAATCTCCCAATATTCTTTGAAGAAGAAAGCCTGAAACCCATCAGGGTCCGACGCCTTAAAAGTATGCATAAGTTAGCCCGAGTGAATTGTAAAGAGCTGGATAGGAAATTTAAACCTTTAATTTTTATTGTGGTTGAAACTCACTGTCCTTTTCAACACTTAAAACTATTATAGGAAAGACTTGGTTATCACTCTATTGGTATAGTGGAGGCATCAGAACATAAGGGGGTATCTGGTTCTTTTCTGCAATGCAGGGTGCTCACTGCAAATGGATTGATGCTTCCGATCAGTGTGTTACAGTTGAGGTTTAGGTAAATAATGTGATTTGGAGGTGCAGTGGTATCTATAATAGTCCTCAGTTTAATACCAGAGTTCTTCTATGAGATTATCTTGTTACTCAGTCCTTGTCTTTTTGTGGGCCATGGATTGTTCTTGGTGATTTTAATGAAGTACTATTCTCTCATGAATCTAAGGGTTGCCTCTTCTCAAGTCACCATGCAGATCGGCTTGCTGCCTCTCTAGGGGATAGTGGTCTGTTTGACTTGAAGACTATTAGAAGACAATTTTCTTGGTACAGAAGGGTTAAAAATGGTGTTTAGGTGGCGAAAAAACTTGACCGGATTTGTATCAACAGTGGATGGTTATCTCTCTTTCCAGAGGCTTACGCAGAAATTTTAAATAGGCTTCAGTCTAATCAATGTTCTATCCTAGTACGTTGTACATGTCGTCCCCAACCGAAAAAGAATAGACCTTTTCGGTTTCTCGCGGCTTGGGCAACTCACCCGGGGTACAGAGATATTGTGAACTAGTCTTGGCGGGCTGGCTACAGAGAGGTGCATGGCAAGCTTTAAGAAGTGCAGAAGAACTATCTAGAGTTTAATTCTAAAGTGTTCGGCAACATTTTTGTTAGGAAATGCGAATTGGAGAGGCAGATTAATTTCCTTTAGAAGTGACTAGAAGTAATGAAGGATTGACTATGCGGCAAAAAGAACAACAACTAATTGAGGAATTTAATAACATGGTTATGCAGGAGAAACTTCTATAGTTTTAGAAATCTAGAGAGCAGTGGGTAAAATTTGGGGATAGAAATGCCAAGTTCTTTCATGTTCATACTCTTGTGCGGAGAAAGCATAATAAGATTCATGATCTCTTTCTTCAAGATGGGTTGTGAGAAACGGATCCGGAGGTCTTTAGAAGGGAAGCTGGATCCTTTTATAAATGCCTATTCTGCCAGTCGGAGGATGTGGATTCAGATTGTCTTGGTGATGTGCCGTTGCCTTCCCTGAATGATGAAGCCTGTTGTAGCCTCACAGTGCCAGTTACTTTGAAAGAAGTTAAGTCAACTAGTTATTTTGGTGTTTACTTTAATAGGAAATTGGAGTTTTACTTCTGCTATATTATTTTTGCTAATTCATTTTTCTGTCTCAATTCTTCTATTTTTTTAAATTATAACTTCATTCTCTTCTTCTTAAGTTATTTAGTATCTTTCGAGATTTACTCTAATAAGAAGTTGGGGATTAGTCTTTTAATTTTGCTATGATATTTTCTATAATTAGTTATTGTGTATTAGTTCTTCTATTTCATTTTTGTTACTATGACAGTTCAAAGGATTTGTCCAAAGGGGACTTTAGAATTGGGGCTAGGCAGCGTCATTTAGCTACAAATTGAAAAAAGTAATGGTTATTTTGGTGATGTAGATAATAGCTATTCATGATGTTAAACTATTCTGAATTAGAGTAGGTGTGTACAAATTAGATTTTGGTAGTTTGGTGAGAAAAATGACATCATCTACTCTAATAAATAGTATTTTTGGTCAATGAGAATTTCGTTACTTGCGGTCTACTCTCACTCTTACTCCTTTTTTCTATGTTATTACTCAATCACATAAAAGAATCTGAGAAGAAGAGGAAGAATACCATTGTTTGTGTGATTGAAAAATAGGGAAAAATGTACAAGAATGCGGAGAGGAGGTTCTATGGAGAAATGAGTTCTACACAGAGCCTTCATGTAACATCCTATCACCCTAAACCTTACCTCTAGCCGTAAAGCGAAGGATAACAAAGTGCCACGACAGTTATAAAGCTCATACAATAATATATATATATATATATATATATATATATATATATATATATATATATATAATAACACTAGAAGCCCGATGAAGGAATAAAAATTCAAAGTCGCATAGAGTGAAATTACAAAGCGCGAAGCGTTCACACAATAACTAAACGCATAGGCAAGATAAGAACAAAATATATAAATATAGAACCTTGCATTAAAGCTCCAAGATACAAGGTAGAAGCAAATAATTAAACAAAGTAAACATATATATAATTTACAAAAGAAACTAGTCACAGCTGCGGAGTTTAGGCCGACTAGTCAAGAAATACAACAGAGTTTTATAAAAGGCTTACTTCCTATCTCTCAAAGTTTAAAACAAAAACCTCTAAGGTAACCAAGTTATATATATTCAAAAGATCAGAGGATAACTACAACAAAAGTAAAGCAGGATAAAACAAAAGAGAAGCCATCCTCCATTCTGTCACCATGTCTGCAAACTCACCAAGGTGGGTTGTGACCTGCATATGAAAAATAACAACAACATATGGTATGAGAACCAGAGGTTCTCAGTATGGTAACAATGCCCAATATATAAGATATAAGGTCCCAAGACGCCAAAGGCAATCCTAGAACTTTACACCGATATAGAGATTTAAAACTTAGAAACAATTTAACAATCCATAAAGGGTTATCTAAATCCTAAGGAATCTCTAATAATAGAAACACCGTTGTCCCACAGCCTTCGCTAGTCTAACCTCCATGTGATCCCATCACCACCGCCTACCAAGCCTCCTCAATCCCAGCAGAAAGCACAATTAATGCAAATAAGTAGAGTACAAGTAATATACATATACAGCAAGTAAAACAAATAGTAAATAGGCATGGGATTCATTTAGGCATAACAGGAGTTAAGCAAAGCAAACAAGCATATAGAAGATGCATATGATGAATGCATGTTCCTATTGGCTATGATATCACATTGTCGACTATAAATTGCTAACTACACATCCTTTTGGATGTAGCCTTTCTGCCACATCAGTGATATAGTACCCTGCACACTATCGTTCTGATGATATAATGCCTGGCACACTGTTATTCCAAGGATATAGTGCCTGACACACTCTTGTGGCATAGAAGGTTATGCGAGCGGAATACTATCTCAGCCTTCACATCTCAACGTAAGCTGGATTAACCACTGTCCTTACGCCAGCTCCGCGACCTCGACAAGCGGGATTAACTTGCTCATGGCACAAGTTCATATAATTTACTCACAGTGATCACTGCTCATAGCACAAGTCCATGGATTCTCATCTCATCAATCTCATCAACCATGATCATTTAATTCCTATGTTCCAAACTCATCATTAGTCCTTAAAATTTTATCCTTTCAATACTCCCCCAATTCACTCATGTCATTCCATCCATAGTTCATCCCAAGCCTAAGTCACCGTCTCTAAGAATCAAATAGAAAATATCTAATCTTAAGTCATCTAACTTATCCTCAATAGTCTCAAGGCCTAATCACTAGTTATAAGTCTTAAATAGAAGTTATGGAAGTTTAGAAAGGTAGAGGAACCTTTAAAATGAAGAAAAACAAATTTCAGCAAAAAAGAGTCATGCGTACGCATACACCTATCCGCGTACACATGCGTGTCAAAATGCACATGTCACGTACGCATGCTACACTCGCGTACACGAGATCTCATAACAGTAAAGGAGACTCGCGTCGTGTGCAACATGCCACGTACGCATGCCTCAAAAATCATCGTTTAGAAAGGTAGAGGAACCTTTAAAATGAAGAAAAACAAATTTCAGTAAAAAAGAGTCATGCGTACGCTTGCATGTCAAAATGCACATGTCGCGTACGCATGCTACACTCGTGTACACAAGATCTTATAACAGTAAAGGAGACTCGCATCGTGTGTAACATGCCACGTACGCATGCCTAAAAAATCATCGTTTTCGCATACGCACACCTATGCGGTGTAGGCATGGGTGCATGGTAGCAGCCAATCTCTGCGTCGCGTGTAGCAGTCGCATACACATGCCATTTAAAACTTAGAAATTTTTTAAAAGCTACAGAAATCATATTTTTATACCGAACTTCAAACACACATAATTTTTTCATTTTAAAATTTTTTTGTCCATTCTTCAAATGTCTTAAAACTCTCGGACCCAACTTTCATTTAAATTAATTTTTTGTCAAAAACAAAGGACCAGAGGCCAAGTTATCCCTAATCAAAGTTCATCAAAATAAGGTTTTACAAAATTTGGTAAAGTTCTCTAGTTTTTCAAAACTCCAAAACCAAACCAGTTCAAACATACTCAAAACAACCCAAATATCCATAATAAGCACTCTCCAACCATTTCTCAATCATATAACTATCAAAACCATTCAATCCTCACAATTTTCCTTAGGTTCTTATCAACATAATCATCACAAAGCATCATCAATCATTAACCGAATCCATCAAATTCTCATTCCTTAATTCAATCATCCCTCTTTAAATACCATACATACATCGATCATTAATCATCGATCATCATCACATTACAATCCACCACAATCATATTTCAAAACATACAATTATTCAACCTCCATCAATATGCATATGCCACAAACACATTTCAAACAATCATATATTCAATTCAATCTTATCCTATGGTCCGCTAGCCTAAGTTTGACGAAACATTACATATTACATAAAGAAAACTGAAACCATACCTTGGTCGATTTTCAACACTCTCAATTTCACCAAATTGATTCCAACCAAGCTTCCACAGGGTTCCTAAGTTCATCAAGCCACCAAACACAATCCACAAGCTCCAATAATCACAATTTTCAAGCTATACACAATTAATTTATGACAATTAATACCTAGGGTTCACCAAAATCACAAATCCATAAGGGTTTAGGGCATTCTTACCTTACCCAAAGGTGTTTGGGGTGCAAACCAATAATAACCCACTATTGGATGGCACCTAAACAACCAAAATACAAAATTTATTCAAAACCAAAACCTAAATTTTTGAAATTGTTAGGGCTGAATGAAGGAGTGTGAAACATGATTTCTTACCAAAAATTCTTAGGTAGAAATGACAGGCTCAGCAAGAGCTTCACGTAGCTGCAAACGGGATACAAATCGGAGCACTGTAGCTCGAGTTACAAGCAAATGAAGATGAAAGTGAATAGTGCCACTTCTTCTTCCTCTCTCAATTCTCAGTAGCAACCCTCTTTTGTGTGTGTGTGTGTGCGCGCGCGCACGTGTGTATGTGTGTTATGAGCTGATTTGGCTCACTAAAGTTGTTTATATATGTTGGTGTTGGGCCCAACTTGGGCCCGGTCCGACCGCTTAGCACTTTTGTTTTGTTTGGCCCAACTTTGGGCTAAAACCATTAAGATTAACGCCCGATTTTCAATTCTAAATATTTTCTAAGAATCTCTACAGTTTTACTTTCTCTCACGCAGTACCGGACAGACTTAAGCCGGTACTGCCAGCTAATTTACTGATACACATTTTTAAGCAATTTTTCGCAGAAAATTATATTTTTCCACTCGAAAAATATCATTGAATCTGAATCTCACATTTAAATTTTCAAATTAAAATGTCTAAATTTTTGAACCTATTCCAGGTAATTAATTTATTATTTTATTCTTAATTAAGCGATTGATTTAATTTCGCTTCTTACATTCTCCCTTCCTAATTAGGAATTTTGTCTCCAAAATTCAAATCACATGTTATATCCTCAAGACTCCTCCTTCCACGAAGTGTTCTACTACTTATCATCGTCAACCTAAGCAAGTCATCAAGGCATCTCATCTATCACAGTTCTATCGTGCCGATGCTCACTCCCGCCTTCCGCTGTGTCACTCTGATTAGTTGCCATTAAGAATCCGAATTGCTTAACTACACCCACCAGAAATATCCTCTATTCCCATTAGTTCCTCCAACCAAACACTAAGTTCGGCCAGCCCTAACAGCAAAGTTCCATAGGATAAAACTATGCTAAACTTGGTCCTAGCAACATATCATACCAACTTTACATGCTTACTGGTGCACAAAATTGTGATATCTGGTAATGGCTCCAAAAACTTGGTGCTCTAATCTCAATTCATAATTTGTCACAACTTCGATACAACTAACCAACAAGTGCACTGGGTCGTCCAAGTAATAAACCGTACGTGAGTAAGGGTCGATCCCACGGAGATTGTTGGTATGAAGCAAGCTATGGTCACCTTGTAAATCTCAGTCAGGCGGATATAAAATAATTATGGAGTTTTCGAAATTAAATAATAAAAGAAGGATATAAATACTTATGTAAATCATTGGTGAAAATTTCAGATAAGCGCATAGAGATGCTTTCGTTCCTCTGAACCTCTGCTTTCCTGCTGCCTTCATCCAATCAATCCTACTCCTTTCCATGGCTGGCTTTATGTAAGGACATCACCGTTGTCAATGGCTACTTTGTATCCTCTCTGGAAAATGGTCCGATGCGCTGTCACTGCATGGCTAATCGTCTGGAGGCATCACCCTTGCCAATGGCTGCAATCCATCCTCTTGTGAAAATGGTCCAAATGCTCTGTCACAGCACGGCTAATCATCTGAGGTTCTCGATCATACTGGAATAGGATTCACTATCCTTTTGCGTCTGTCACTACGCCCAGCACTCACGAGTTTGAAGTTCGTCACAGTCATTCAATCCCAGAGTCCTACGCGAAATACCACAGGCAAGGTTTAGACTTTCCGGACTCTCATGAATGCCGCCATCAATCTAGCTTATGCCACGAAGATTCTGATTAAGAGATCTAAGAGATACTCATTCAATCTAAGGTAGAACGGAAGTGGTTGTCAGGCACGCGTTCATAGGGAATGGTGATGATTGTCACGTTCATCACATTCAGGTTGAAGTGCAAACGAATATCTTAGAAGCAAAATAAGATGAACTGAATAGAAAACAGTAGTACTTTGCATTAATCTTTGAGGAACAACAGAGCTCCACACCTTAATCTATGGAGTGTAGAAACTCTACCGTTTGAAAATACATAAGTGAATATAGAGGGTAAGCATGTCCGAGTGGCCAGCCTCCCATGGAGGTCTAGAGATCTAAAAATGATCAAAAGATGATCAAAAGATGTCTAATACAATAGTAAAAAGTCCTATTTATACTAAACTAGTTACTAGAGTTTACAGAAGTAAGCAATTGATGCATAAATCCACTTCCGGGGCCCACTTGGTGTGTGCTTGGACTGAGCTTGAATGTTCCACGTGCAGAGGCTCTTTCTGGAGTTGAACGCCAGGTTATAACGTATTTCTGGCGTTCAACTCTGGTTTGTGACTTGTTTCTGGCGTTTAACTCCAGACAGCAGCGTAGAACTGGCATTTAAAGTATGGACTATTATACATTTCTGAAAATCCCTGGATGTCTACTTTCCAACGCAATTGGAAGCGTGCCATTTTGAGTTCTGTAGCTCCAGAAAATCCACTTTGAGTGCAGGGAGGTCAGAATCCAACAGCATCAGCAGTCCTTCTTCTACCTCTGAATCTGATTTTTGCTCAAGTCCCTCAATTTCAGCCAGAAAATACCTGAAATCACAGAAAAACACACAAACTCATAGTAAAGTCCAGAAATGTGAATTTAACATAAAAACTAATGAAAACATCCCTAAAAGTAACTAGATTCTACTAAAAACATACTAAAAATAATGCCAAAAAGCGTATAAATTATCCGCTCATCACAACACCAAACTTAAATTGTTGCTTGTCCCCAAGCAACTGAAAATCAAATAGGATAAAAAGAAGAGAATATACTATAAATTCCAAACTATCAATGAAACATAGCTCCAATCAGATGAGCGGGACTTGTAGCTTTTTGCCTCTTGAATAGTTTTGGCATCCCACTTTATCCATTGAAGTTCAGAATGATTGGCTTCTATAGGAACTCAGAGTTCAGATAGTGTTATTGATTCTCCTAGTTCAGTATGATGATTCTTGAACACAGCTATTTTATGAGTCTTGGCCGTGGCCCTAAGCACTTTGTTTTCCAGTATTACCACCGGATACATAAATGCCACAGACACATAACTGGGTGAACCTTTTCAGATTGTGACTCAGCTTTGCTAAAGTCCCCAATTAGAGATGTCCAGGGTTCTTAAGCACACTCTTCTTTTGCTTTGGACCTTGACTTTAACCGCTCAGTCTCAAGTTTTCACTTGACACCTTCACGCCACAAGCACATGGTTAGGGACAGCTTGGTTTAGCCGCTTAGGCCAGGATTTTATTCCTTTAGGCCCTCCTATCCACTGATGCTCAAAGCCTTGGGATCCTTTTTATTGCCCTTGCCTTTTGGTTTTAAGGGTTACTGGCTTTTTGCTCTTGCCTCTTGGTTTTAAGAGCTTTTGGCTTTTTCTGGTTGCTTTTTCTTTTTCTTTCTATTTTTTTTCGCTATTTTTTTTCTCTTTTTTTTTTTCTGCAAGCTTTGTTCTTTGCTGCTTTTTCTTGCTTCAAGAATCATTTTTATGATTTTTCAGATTATCAAATAACATGTCTCCTTGTCATCATTCTTTCAAGAGCCAACATATTTAACATTCATAAACAACAACTTCAAAAGACATATGCACTGTTCAAACATTCATTCAGAAAACAAGAAGCATTGTCACCACATCAATATAATTAAACTAAGTTCAAGGATAAATTTGAAACTCATGTACTTCTTGTTCTTTTGAATTATAACATTTTTCATTTAAGAGAGGTGATGGATTCATAGGACATTCATAACTTTAAGACATAGTTACTAACTACTAATGATCATGTAATAAGACACAAACATAGATAAGCACTTAACATAGAGAAAACAAAAAACAGAAAGTGAGAACAAGGAATGAGTCCACCTTAGTGATGGTGGCGTTTTCTTCTTGAGGAACTAATGATGTCCTTGAGCTCTTCTATGTCTCTTCCTTGTCTTTGTTGCTGCTCCTCCCTCATTGCTTTTTGATCTTCTCTGATTTCATGAAGGATGATGGAGTGCTCTTGATGTTCCACCCTTAGTTGTCCCATGTTGGAACTGAATTCTCTTAGGGAGGTGTTTATTTGCTCCCAATAGTTTTGTGGAGGAAAATGCATTTGAGGCATCTCCGGGATCTCATGATGATGAGCTTCATGCGTATCTTGAGCTCCATGAATGGGCTCTCTTGCTTGCTCCATCTTTTTCTTAGTGATGGGCTTCTCTTCCTCAATGTGAATGTCTCCTTCTATGAAAGCTCCAGCTGAGTAACATAGATGGCAAATAAGATGAGAAAAAGCTAGCCTTGCCCCAGGGGAGGGCTTTTCGGCTATTTTGTAGAGTTCAAGGGAGATGACTTCATGAACTTCTACTTCCTCTCCAATCATGATGCTATGGATCATGATGGCCTGATCCACAGTAACTTCAGATCGGTTGCTAGTGGGGATGATGGAGCGTTGGATGAACTCCAACCATCCTCTAGCCACAGGCTTGAGGTCCAGTCTTCTTAGTTGAACCAGCTTGCCTTTGGAGTCAATCTTCCATTGAGCTCCTTCCACACAAATGTCCATGAGGACTTGGTCCAACCTTTGATTAAAGTTGACCCTTCTAGTGTAGGGGCGCTCATCTCCTTGCATCATAGGCAAGTTAAACGCCAACCTCACATTCTCCGGGCTAAAATCTAAGTATTTCCCCCGAACCATTATAACATAATTTTTTGGATTCGGGTTCTTACTTTGATCATGGTTCCTAATGATCCATGCATTGGCATAGAACTCTTGAACCATTAGGATGCCGACTTGTTGGATGGGGTTTGTTAGGACTTCCCAACCTCTTCTTTGGATTTCATGTCGGATCTCCGGATACTCATTTTTCTTGAGTTTGAAAGGGACCTCGGGGATCACCTTCTTCTTGGCCACAACATCATAGAAGTGGTCTTGATGAGCTTTGGAGATGAACCTTTCCATCTCCCATGACTCGGAGGTGGAAGCTTTTGTCTTCCCCTTCCCTTTTCTAGAGGATTCTCCGGTCTTGGATGCCATCAATGGTAATGGAAAAACAAAAAGCTTATGCTTTTACCACACCAAACATAGAATTTTGCTCGCCCTCGAGTAAGAGAAGAAATAATAGATGAAGAAGAAGAAGAAAATATGGAGAGGAGGGGGGAGGTGTGTTTCGTCCAAGAAGAGAAAAGAGGGTTGTGTTGTGTGAAAATGAGGAAGAATGAAGGGTTATATATAGGGAAGGGAGGGGGGTAAGTTCGGCCATTTAGGGTGGGTTTGGGTGGGAAATTGATTTTGAATTTTGAAGGTAAGTGGAGTTTATGAGGTAGGTTTATGGGAAAGAGTGGATGGATGTGAGTGGTGAAGTGGTGATAGGGAAGAGAGATTGAGGTGATTGGTGAAGAGTTTTGGGGAAGAGTGTTTATGGGATTGTGTGAAAGAGGGGTGAGAAGAAGTAAGTGGAGGTAGGTGGGGATCCTGGGGGGTCCACAGATCCTGAGGTGATCCTGTGGGGTCCACAGATCCTGAGGTGTTCAAGGATTTACAACCTTGCACCCAATTAGGCATGCAAAATGCCCTTGCACACAACTCTGGGCGTTCAGCGCCAGATTGGTGCTTGTTCTGGGCGTTGAACGCCCATTTGTAGCCCATTTCTGGCGTTGAACGCCAGAACCATGCTTGTTCTGGGCGTTCAGCGCTAGCTCTTCTCCAGGGTGCATTTCTGGCGTTCAGCGCCAGAACCATGCTCTAATCTGGCGTTGAACGCGCAAAACATGCTTCTTACTAGCGTTTAAACGCCAGTAAGGTCTTCCTCCAGGGTGTGATTTTTCTTCTGCTGTTTTTGATTCCGTTTTTAATTTTTTTATATTTATTTTGTGACTCCACATGATCATGAACCTAATAAAACATGAAAATTAGATAAATAAACATTGGGTTGCCTCCCAACAAGCGCTTCTTTAATGTCAATAGCTTGACAGTGGGCTCTCATGGAGCCTCACAGATGTGCAGAGCTTTGTTGAGACCTCCTAACACCAAACTTAGAGTTTGGATATGGGGGTTTGACACCAAACTTAGAGTTTGGTTGTGGCCTCCCAACACCAAACTTAGAATTTGACTGTGGGGGCTTTGTTTGACTCTGCTTTGAGAGAAGCTTTTTATGCTTCCTCTCCATGGATGCAGAGAGAGATCCTTGAGTTGTAAACACAAGGTTGTCCTCATTTATTTGAAGGATCAATTCTCCTCTGTCCACATCAATCACAGCTCTTGCTGTGGCTAGGAAAGGTCTTCCTAGGATGATGGATTCATCCTCATCCTTCCCAGTATCTAGGACTATAAAATCAGTAGGGATGTAAAGGCCTTCAACCTTTACTAACACGTCCTCTACTTGTCCATAAGCCTGTTTTCTTGAATTGTCTGCCACTTCTAATGAGATTTTAGCAGCTTGCACCCCAAAGATTCCCAGTTTCTCTATTACAGAGAGGGGCATGAGGTTTATTCCTGAACCAAGGTCACACAGAGCCTTAAAGATCATGGTGCCTATGGTACAAGGTATTAAGAACTTTCCAGGATCCTGTTTCTTCTGAGGCAATGTCAGTTGATCCAGATCACGTAGTTCATTGGTGAACAAGAGAGGTTCATCTTCCCAAGTTTTAATGCCAAATAATTTGGCATTCAGCTTCATGATTGCACCAAGGTACTTGGTGACTTGCTCCTCAGTGACATCCTCATTCTCTTCAGAAGAGGAATACTCATCAGAGCTCATGAATGGCATAAGGAGGTTTAATGGAATCTCTATGGTCTCTAGTTGAGCCTCAGATTCTTTTGGTTCCTCAAAGGGAAGCTCCTTATTGATCACTGGGCGTCCCAGGAGGTTTTCCTCAATGGGATTCACGTCCTCTCCCACCCTTACAGGTTCGGCCATGGTAATTAATTCAATGGCCTTGCATTCTCCTTTTGGATTCTCTTCTGTATTGCTTGGGAGAGTACTAGGAGGGATTTCAGTGATCCTTTTACTCAGCTGGCCCACTTGTGCCTCCAAATTCCTAATGGAGGACCTTGTTTCTTCATGAAACTTACAGTGGCCTTAGATAGATCAGAGATTAAATTTGCTAAGCTAGATGGATTCTGCTCAGAATTCTCTGTCTGTTGCTGAGTGGATGATGGAAAAGGTTTACTATTGTTAAACCTATTTCTTCCACCATTATTAAAGCCTTGTTGAGGCCTTTGTTGATCCTTCCATGAGAGATTTGGGTGATTTTTCCATGATGGATTATAGGTGTTTCCATAAGGTTCACCCATATAATTTACCTCTGCTATTGCAGGGTTTTCAGGATCATAAGCTTCTTCTTCAGAAGATGCCTCTTGAGTACTGTTGGATGTAGCTTGCATTCCATTCAGACTCTGAGAAATCATATTAACTTGCTGAGTCAATATTTTATTCTGAGCTAATATAGCATTCAGAGTATCAATTTCAAGAACTCCCTTCTTCATAGGCATCCTATTATTCACAAGATTCCTTTCAGAAGTGTACATGAACTGGTTATTAGCAACCATGTCAATGAGTTCTTGAGCTTCTGCAGGCATTTTTTTTAGGTGAATGGATCCACCTGCAGAGGTATCCAATGACATTTTAGCTAATTCAGACAGACCATCATAGAATATATCAAGGATGGTCCATTCTGAAAGCATGTCAGAAGGACACTTTTTGGTCAGTCCTTTGTATCTCTCCCAAGCTTCATAGAGGGATTCACCTTCTTTCTATCTGAAGGTTTGAACATCCACTCTAAGCTTGCTCAGCTTTTGAGGAGGAAAGAACTTGGCTAAGAAAGCCTTGACCAGCTTATCCCAAGAGTTCAGGCTATCCTTAGGTTGAGAGTCCAACCATATTCTAGCTCTGTCTCTCACAGCAAAAGGGAAAAGCATGAGCCTGTAGACTTCAGGATCTACTCCATTAGTCTTAACAGTATCACAGATCTGCAAGAATTCAGTTAAGAACTGAAAAGGATCTTCAGATGGAAGTCCATAAAACTTGCAGTTCTGCTGCATCAGAGAAACTAATTGAGGTTTCAGCTCAAAATTGTTTGCTCCAATGGCAGGAATGGAGATGCTTCTTCCATGTAAATTGGAATTAGGTGCAGTAAAGTCACCAAGCATTCTCCTTGCATTATTATTATTTTCGGCTGCCATCTCCTCTTCTTGTTCGAAAATTTCTGAAAGGTGCTTGCTAGATTGTTGTAATTTAGTTTCTCTTAGTTTCCTCTTCAGAGTCCTTTCAGGTTCTGGATCTGCTTCAACAAGAATATTCTTGTCTTTGCTCCTGCTCATATGAAAAAGAGGGTCAGAAAAATAATAATAATAATAATAATAATAATAGGGATCCTTTTTACCACAGTATAGAGGTCCCTGTGTGAATAGAAGAAAAGAAGAAGAGAAAATCTGAACTCAGAGAGAGAGAGAGAGGGGGTTCGGATTTTTCGTGAGTGAGGAAGAGATGTTAGTAAATAAATAAACAAATAGAAGAAGATGAGAGGGGGAAGTGAATTTTCGAAAATAATTTTTGAAAAAGAGTTAGTGGTTTTCGAAAATAGTTTTTGAAAAAGGTTAGTAATTTTTGAAATTTTAAAATCAAAAGTTAAAATAATTAGTTAATTAAAAAAAAATTTTGAAAAAGAGGGAGGATATTTTCGAAAATTAGAGAGAGAAAGAGTTAGTTAGGTAGTTTTGAAAAAGATAAGAAACAAACAAAAAGTTAGTTAGTTAGTTGAAACGAATTTTGAAAATCAATTTTTGAAAAGATAAGAAGATAAGAAGTTAGAAAAGATATTTTAAAATAAAATTTTTAAAAAAAGATAAGATAAGGAGATATTTTTGAAAAGATATGATTGAAATTAGTTTTGAAAAAGATTTGATTTTTAAAATCACAATTAATGACTTGATTCACAAGAAATCACAAGATATGATTCTAGAACTCAAAGTTTGAATCTTTCTTAACAAGCAAGTAACAAACTTGAAATTTTTGAATCAAAACATTAATTGATGATGTTATTTTCAAAAATTAGGAGATAAAGATAAGAAAAAGATTTTTGAAAATATTTTAAAAATTTTCAAAAATAACTAAGAAAAATGAAAAAGATTTGATTTTTGAAAAAGATTTTGAAAAAGATAAGATTTTTAAATTGAAAATTTGATTTGACTCATAAAAACAACTAGATTTTAAAAATTTTTGAAAAGTCAAATCTAATTTTCGAAATTTTAAGAGAGAAAAAGGGGAAGATATTTTTTTGATTTTTGAATTTTTAATGATGAGAGAGAAAAACATGAAAATGATGCAATGCATGAAGATTTTTTAGATCAAAACAATGAATGCATGCAAGAATGCTATGAATGTCAAGATGAACACCAAGAACACTTTGAAGATCATGATGAACATCAAGAACATATTTTTGAAAATTTTTATATGCAAAGAAAATATGTAAGACACCAAACTTAGAAATCTTTCATGTTTAGACACTATGAATGCAAAAATGCACATGAAAAATAAGAAAAGATGCAAAACAAGAAAACATCAAGATCAAACAAGAAGACTTACCAAGAACAACTTGAAGATCATGAAGAACACCATGAATGCATGAATTTTTCGAAAAATGCAAGATGAATATGCAATTGACACCAAACTTAAAATCTGACTCAAGACTCAAACAAGAAACACAAAATATTTTTGATTTTTATGATTTTATTAATTTTTTTTTTGGATTTTTTGAAAATTAATGTGAAAAAAAATAAGGATTCCGAAATTTTTAATATGAATTCCAGGAATCTTATGCTCTTTAGTCTAAAGCTCCAATCAAAGGGTCAGGCATGGCTTAATAGCCAGCCAAGCTTTAGTATGTAACTCAAACATGACATGCCTGACATTCCCTACCCAGAAGGATTAGATATGGCTTTACAACCAGTCAGGCTTCAACATGCTTCATGAAACACTAGAATTCATTCTTAAAAATTCTGAAGAAAAATATATTTTTGAAAATATTTTTATTTTAAAATTTTTTTTTTCGAAAACAAAGGAGAAATTTTTGAAAGATTTTTTTGAAAAATTTTTGAAAATAAAACAAAAAGAAAATTACCTAATCCGAGCAACAAGATGAACCGTCAGTTGTCCAAACTCGAACAATCTCCGGCAACAGCGCCAAAAACTTGGTGCACGAAATTGTGATATCTGGTAATGGCTCCAAAAACTTGGTGCTCTAATCTCAATTCATAATTTGTCACAACTTCGATACAACTAACCAGTAAGTGCACTGGGTCGTTCAAGTAATAAACCTTAAGTGAGTAAGGGTCGATCCCACGGAGATTGTTGGTATGAAGCAAGCTATGGTCACCTTGTAAATCTCAGTCAGGCGGATATAAAATAATTATGGAGTTTTCGAAATTAAATAATAAAAGAAGGATATAAATACTTATGTAAATCATTGGTGAGAATTTCAGATAAGCGCATAGAGATGCTTTCGTTCCTCTGAACCTCTGCTTTCCTGCTGCCTTCATCCAATCAATCCTACTCCTTTCCATGGCTGGCTTTATGTAAGGACATCACCGTTGTCAATGGCTACTTTGTATCTTCTCTGAAAAATGGTCCGATGCGCTGTCACTGCATGGCTAATCGTCTGGAGGCATCACCCTTGCCAATGGCTGCAATCCATCCTCTTGTGAAAATGGTCTAAATGCTCTGTCACAGCACGACTAATCATCTGAGGTTCTCGATCATACTGGAATAGGATTCACTATCCTTTTGCATCTGTCACTACGCCCAGCACTCGCGAGTTTGAAGTTTGTCACAGTCATTCAATCCCAGAGTCCTACTCGGAATACCACAGACAAGGTTTAGACTTTCCGGACTCTCATGAATGCCGCCATCAATCTAGCTTATGCCACGAAGATTCTGATTAAGAGATCTAAGAGATACTCATTCAATCTAAGGTAGAACGGAAGTGGTTGTCAGGCACGCGTTCATAGGGAATGATGATGATTGTCACGTTCATCACATTCAGGTTGAAGTGCAAACGAATATCTTAGAAGCGAAATAAGATGAACTGAATAGAAAACAGTAGTACTTTGCATTAATCTTTGAGGAACAGCAGAGCTCCACACCTTAATCTATTGAGTGTAGAAACTCTACCGTTTGAAAATACATAAGTGAATATAGAGGGTAAGCATCGCCGAGTGGCCAGCCTCCCATGGAGGTCTAGAGATCTAAAAATGATCAAAAGATGATCAAAAGATGTCTAATACAATAGTAAAAAGTCCTATTTATACTAAACTAGTTACTAGGGTTTACAGAAGTAAGTAATTGATGCATAAATCCACTTCCGGGGACCACTTGGTGTGTGCTTGGGCTGAGCTTGAATGTTCCACATGCAGAGGCTCTTTCTGGAGTTGAACGCCAGGTTATAACGTATTTCTGGCGTTCAACTCTGGTTTGTGACTTGTTTCTGGCGTTTAACTCCAGACAGCAGCATAGAACTGGCATTCAACGCCCTTTTACGTTGTCTAAAATCGTTCAAAGTATGGACTATTATACATTGCTGGAAAGCCCTTGATGTCTACTTTCGAACGCAATTGGAAGCGCACCATTTTGAGTTCTGTAGCTCCAGAAAATCCACTTTGAGTGCAGGGAGGTCAGAATCCAACAACATCAGTAGTCCTTCTTCTACCTCTGAATCTGATTTTTGCTCAAGTCCCTCAATTTCAGCCAGAAAATACCTGAAATCACAGAAAAACACACAAACTCATAGTAAAGTCCAGAAATATGAATTTAACATAAAAACTAATGAAAACATCCCTAAAAGTAACTAGATTCTACTAAAAACATACTAAAAACAATGCCAAAAAGCGTATAAATTATCCGCTCATCACTTACCTCTCATCAGAGAATCCCCGACTTCGTCGCCTCACTCGCGTCCATAGCGAACACATGGTCTAGTTGTTGATTCTGACCCGCATTTTGGTTTCCCCCACGACAACAGTTTTTGGCAAGGTGTCCAGGCAGTCCACAAGTATAGCATAGATGACTTCTCCTCATTTGGTAAAATTGGTCATTGTTGTTCCTTCCAAAGTTCCCTTGACCTAGAAGACGCTGAGGAGCATGTCCATCTCTCTTAAAGCTCTATCCCCTCGGTGAAAAGTACTCTCCATGACCTCGGTTGTCAATATCACCACGATTTTCTGTTACCACCGCTACCTTCTTGACACAGTCCTCTACAACCCTTGCCTTGTTCACTAGTTCCGAGAACCTCCTTATCTCCAACGGAGCCACAATAGTCATAATGTCATCCTTGAGCCCTCGTGACAAATTCTCAAAAATATTCAAAGCTCCTCGAACTTGCTGGTGTACTCTGCTACAGTCATAAACCCTTGCTTCAGCTGCATGAGTTCCAACTCTCTTGCCTCTTGATGCGTGAGAATCTTTACCCTATTTTCTGCTTATTTTCTAGGTAAATTAAGTTAGAATTTAGTGAGTTTAATTATATTTTAGTGTTAAAATCATCTTTAGATGCTACTTGGAGTTGTTTTAGTGTTTCAATCATTTCAGGTGAAATTTCGGATCAATTTGGCAGAGTTTTAGGCAAGAACAAAAAGAATTGAAGCTGCCCACCAAGGAGCTAAATGCCAAGCTGGTGTTTAGCGCCAGCAACTCAGCATTGGAAAGAATCGTTCTGGCCCTTTGGGCGCTAAACGCCAAAGTTGGCGTTTAGCACCAGGCAATCCGGATCAAACTTCACTCTTGGAGCATCTTTAGTTAGATTTAGCTTTTAATTATTGTTTTATCTTTTATTTTTGTAAAGTTTATTTACAAACAAAATATTTTAGGTTTAGAATTTATTATTTTTATCTTAGTTTCAAATCAAAATAGGTTAGATATAAAAGGGAAAAGATTCATTCTTTGTGGGGGATCTTCTCACTTCAGCACTTACACACTTTTCTAAACCCTAGTTTTCTCTCTAAAGCATGAGCCACTAAACCTCCTTGGTTAAGGTTAGAAGCTCTATTTATTTATATGGATTGAGACTATTGCTTTTCAATTTTAATTAATGTATTGATTCAGTTTCAAGGAATACTTTCGTTCTTAATTTTATGAATCTGGGTGGATCGGAAGAATGATCCTTATTCTATATGAGTTCTTGTGATTCTTGGAAGAGATATCTCACCTAAACAATAGCTTGAAAGTAAATTCCTCCTAAATCGTTAATTACTTGAACTAATCGAGATACGTAACATATAATCCTCTTTGCTTTGAGTAATTAGGGTTTTTGTGGCCATAAACTAGAATTGCACTTCACCCTCTAATCGAAATTAAGTGACTAAGACATTGGCAGTTAACTAGGTTAGAGGAGACTAAATCACTAAGACATTAGGGTTTAGTTACTAACAGTTTTCCATGAAATGAATCTTGCATGATTAAAATAGTTGGTAAGAAAACTTAATTCGGACGAATACACAACTCTGACACCTTAACTACCTTCTCTCATATATTTCACACCATTCTCACTATTTGTATTTTCTACTCTTTGAATTACTGTTTGATGCTTTTGAACCCCAAAACATCCCTTTCTGCTTGCCTGATGATGAGCGGATATTTTATACGCTTTTTGCCATCATTTTTATATAATTTTTATTATGTTTTATTTAAGTTTTACTGAGTTTTCATAGGTTTTAGTGCAAAACTCACATTTTTGGGTTCTACTTTGAATTTGTGTGTTTTTATGCAATTTCAGGTATTTTTTGGCTGAAATTGAGGAGCTGGAGCAAATGTCTGAGTTAGAGGCAGAGAAATCACTGCATATGCTGTTAGGATCTGACCTCCTTGCACTCGAAAGAGAGTTTCTGGAGCTACAAAAGTCCAAATGGAGCATTCTTAATGGCTATGTAAATATAACATCCAGAGCTTTTTAGCAATGTATAATTGTCCATACTTTGCTTCAGAATTAAAGGCCAAAACTAGCGTTCAACGCCAGCCATCTACCCTAGTGACGAAGACCAAAAGTAGGTTAGGAGTTTCACAAAGTAGATTTTTCGTTGCAAGTATAGCTCTAAACCAACAATTGACCCTAATTAAATTATTATTCTAAAGATTGTCACAATTCAAAGTAAATATAAACGGAGAGTATTTAGACTCCCGGGTTGTCTTCCCTAGGAACTAATGCCAATGAGTGCTTAAGATTGGTTGTGGGAAGCAAAGGGGTTTTAATGATTGAAATAAACAAATAAAGAGATAAAAGAACAAGCCAAAATTGCAATTAATAAACTAATAAAGGAATAAAAGAACTATGTATGTAATATGGACAAGTAATGCTATAAAGTGATGGAAAAGTGGTTCAAAACATAAATGAAACCTTGACTTGGGATGATTTATGGAATCCCTTCCTTGCCATAACCATAACTATGATAATTATGATGGGTTAATCTCACTAAGTCAACCCTTAACATCGAAGGATAGGTCGAGTGAGCATAATTGTCATTAATCCACAAATCCTAGCTAACTTACCAAATTGGTTGGTAAAAAGCTAGCGTTAGTGGAAACAATAACAACTAACAACCCAAGAATTATCACTAAATATTGGACATTATGGCTCTAGTAATCCATACACTCATTTTCTCAAGGCAAGGGATAGAAATCTACCCCATAATTAAAATTGGCATTTCATCAAACACCTAATAGGCATAATCATAAAATATGGCAAAATTGGGAAAATGATGAAAGCTATAAACCACAAATGATCAAAATCAATAAAAGCAACTCAAACAAACATGCAATAATAATCAAACATCAAATTAACCAACTAGAAATCTAAAATTGTAAAACTATGTATATATTGACAAAGAAAGTGAAATGTAAGAAAGTGTAGAACAAGTAGTGTAAATAAAAGAGAAATTAAAGAGATACTTACAATGAAATAACTATAATCCAAAATCAAACTTGACGTATAAAATACTACAAACCCTAATTAAGAACCCTAAGAAAGAATTTCCAAATCTACACTACTCCTACTCATAAGGTGTTTTTCTACCCTCCTAAGACCTAATGAAAAACATTTTCTTCATATGTGATGTTGCCCCCTTCATATAGCCTTTGATTTCAGCATCCAAGCCTTCAAAAATGGGCCAAAAGAACCCCAAAACGCGAGTCTACGTGACTTTTTAATAGAGGCACACATTGGGACCTGTACGTACGTACAGACATGTGCGCACGCACACTCTGCCAAAATCTCTTCCTATGCGTACGCACAAGAAGTTGTGTGCACACACACTAGGCGATGCTTGAATGGACGCGCAACACGCACGATGCGGCTCACGCGCATGCGTGGCTCTGCTCTGATGGTTGTGTGTACGCACGCAGGTCTGTGCGTATGCACATATCGCTGTGCTCTTCTCCTTTGATTCTTCATGCATCCTCCACTTTGCATGCTCCTTTTCCATTCTCTCCAAGCCATTCCTACCTTATACATCTAAAATCACTCACAAACAACATCAAGGCATCGAATGGAAGGCAAATGGGATAAAATTAATCAAATTAGGCACAAAAGAGCATGTTTTCATAATCAAGCACAAATTAGGAGGAAAGTTCAAAAGCATGCTATTTAAGGGAATAAGTGCAAGTTTATATGATGAAATCCATTCAATTTCAACCAAAAATCATCATCAAATATGGATTCATCAATTCTCCCACACTTAAACAATAGCATGTCCTCATGCTAAACACATACAAAGGAGAAGGATAAATGGGCAAGCAAATTATTCAATGCAACTACTTACAAGCATGCAACTATGCTATATACTATATATATATATATATCTATCTATAATGCCTATTGATTTTGTGAAAACAAACAATCAAATTTCCAAGTAAGAGTATAGACATATAGGGCTAAGCAAAGAAGTGGTTCAATGCAATCAAAATCTAAAGAATTGACTCACTCATCAAAATGAAGGAACTTGCAAGAATGCATGATGAGAAGGGTGGAAATATAGAATTGAGTGATCGAATCCTCACTAGGTGTGTATACACTATCATCACTCGATATTTAGGGTTTAATCACTCAAATCTCCTCTAATCATACTTTCAAGGATTTTCTTTTCATCTAACAATCAACAAGTATTTGATGCATGTATGCAAGTATCATGAGGTCTTTAGAAGGTTGTAATGGGGTTGGGGTAAGGGTGAGATGAATATATGGCTAAGTAGACTAAAAGATTGAATCTTTGATTAGCTTAAGTATCCAACTCAACCTATATCAATCAACCCACAAAAATTCATTCTAGCCACCCATTACTTCTTTTCACACACATTCATGCCTTAGTTTCCATTCAAAACACATATGCATTTCTTATTCATTTTTTTTCTTTTGGGGAAACCTTTGTCCCCTTTTTGCTATATTATATTTATTTTCTACTTTTTTTTCTTTTTTTCTTTTTTTTCTGTGACAAATGCATATGGTTAAAGCAAATTGACACATGAATGTGCACCCATTTTCCAAATTTTTCAATAAGTACCCAAAACAAAATTTGTCTCTACCAATGCTTCCCAAAGATTCTCCCGCACTTAAATAACACACACATCTTAACCTAAATTAATCAAAGATACAATTCAAGGTCATTTCATGGTTTTACGCTTAGAGTTTTGATGTGGTTACAAACAAAAGGGATTAAAAAGCTCAAGATTGGCTAACAATGGTAGATGTAAGGGTATGGCTATATGGGTAAGTAAGCTTAATTCCAAAACGGCTTCAATCATACTCAATGCATTTAAACATCAATCATTAAAAATAAAGAATCAAGCAAATCTAAGATCGCAATCATAGAAAGAGCATGGCACACAATGAACAAAAATAGTGGTTAAAAATTGTAACCACTCAATATAAGCCCAAAAATTCACAAGGTATTTTGTTCTATCTCTCTTCTATGTTCCACAAAATTTCATTCAAGCAAGTTTAAAAACAATTTTCTAAATCAATTCAATAGAAAGCCCAAAAAATAAAATTCTTGGAAATCTTTGTTGTTTTTTACCAAAATTATTTTCTATATGTATGTATGATGTGATGGATGCAATTTCAAGAGTTTCCTAGTTCTATTCCTAATTTTCAACATCGCAAAGAAAAACTAACATGAACAATTAGGACAAAATTGAACTAGGCATTATACTATTCATATCATCCAATCACAACTTCTATCTATGAAATATATACTAAGAAAAAGATGTAAAAATGCAACATTCAATAGCTAGAAATAAACTATGCATAAGCTAAGATATATATACTAGAAGAAAATGGAATGTAGCAGTCAAAGATACTCTAAATATCTACAAGAGACATAATAAAAAGAAACAAAGATAAAGTGTAAAGTATTCGGAAAAGAGAATTTACACCCCAAAATGACGAATCCTCCCCCACACTTAAGCATTGCACGGTCCTCCGTGCACGAACACGATCCGGAGAGAATGTCTCTAAGTTCCTCCACCTTCGGTTGGCGGATTCTGGGGCTTGGGTTGTGTGAAAACCGCCAAGTCCAATGTATTCTCGGCATCTCCATCCTCGGTTTCCTCCTCCTCACCCGGCTCCTTGCCTTTATGTCTCATCCTAAAAAAGAATGAATAAAGTATAATTAAGAATCATAGGGCAAGTAGCACAAAAAAGGTAAAGGAAGGAGTAAATAAGCATCTAATTGAGGAATTTTGCATAGTGGTGTGGTATGATAGAAAGATGAGCCATGTGTGTATTCCAATTATGTGCGCGGTTATAATACACACAACGACCGGTTAAAATGGCATCCACATAATCAAAAAGTAAGAATGAGTTCCTCAATTAAATGGCCTAAGATGCAAGTAATGGATGAGAAACATTTAAGCACATGCAAACTTAGGCAACTACAACAAGAGTGAATTGAATGGAGGAATTATTAGATTTTGAAGTTGTGCAAGTGAAAGAGAAAAATTGATATAAATTAGCACAACAAATAATAACCAATGTAATGATGAAAAGAAAATTACTTATTCATCCTTAGGAAAAATCAAATAATCACATGGTTAAGGTGTTTGTTACAAAAAGGTGACAAACTTGATAGAATCAAGTTAAGCCAACTCAAAAAAATGCAAAGCATTAACAAGAAACAAGGACCTTGTAATGTGATTATATTGACTTTAAAACTATGGTGAACAAGCAATTCAATTCAATTCACTAAATTCCATGTGCACTCATAAAAGTTTTCACCTAATATGCAACAAAAAGGTAGATGTGCAAATCCAATTAGGTGCTAGTAATTTAAGGCAAAGAACAAGTGCATTGATGAAATTCAATCAACAAGCAACCCAATCAATCAACAGGAAAACACTTGCAACTTATTTAATTACTAAGATGAAAAATCAAATGCAAAGAAAACTAAGTAAAACAAGTAGAAAAAGATGGAAAATGAAAGGTAGGGGAGGGATGGAGGGGGTGGAAGTGCGTTAGGGCTTAAGGAAAATCACAAACAAAATTTTGCCCAAAACAGCACTTGTGCGTACGCACATGATGAGCGGATAATTTATACGCTTTTTGACATTGTTTTTAGTATGTTTTTAGTAGGATCTAGTTACTTTTAGGGATGTTTTCATTAGTTTTTATGTTAAATTCACATTTCTGGACTTTACTATGAGTTTGTGTATTTTTCTGTGATTTCAGGTATTTTCTGGCTGAAATTGAGGGACTTGAGCAGAAATCAGATTCAGAGGTTGAAAAAGGACTGCTGATGCTGTTGGATTCTGACCTCCCTGTACTCAAAGTGGATTTTCTGGAGCTACAGAACTCGAAATGGCGCGCTTCCAATTGCGTTGGAAAGTAGACATCCAGGGCTTTCCAGAAATATATAATAGTCCATACTTTGGCCAAGAATAGATGATGTAAACTGGCGTTCAACGCCAGCTTTCTACCCAAATCTGGCGTCCAGCGCCAGAAAAGGAGCCAAAACAAGAGTTGAACGCCCAAACTGGCACAAAAGCTGGCGTTCAACTCCAAGAAAGACCTCTACACGTGCAACACTCAAGCTCAGCCCAAACACACACCAAGTGGGCCCCGAAAGTGGATTTATGCATCAATTACTTACTCATGTAAACCCTAGTAGCTATTTTATTATAAATAGGACCTTTTACTAGTCTTTTTGACAGTCTTGGGATCTGTGGATTATTTTGGATCCTGTGATCACGTTTTGGGCTCTGGCCATCTCAGCCATGCCTGGACCTTCACTTATGTATTTTCATACGGTAGAGTTTCTACACTCCATAGATTAAGGTGTGGAGCTCTGCTGTTCCTCAAAGATTAATGCAAAGTACTTCTGTTTTCTATTCAATTCATCTTATTTCGCTTCTAAGATATCCATTCGCACCCAAGAACGTGATGAAGGTGATGATTATGTGTGACGCTCATCACCATTCTCCCCTATGAACATGTGCCTGACAAACACTTCCGTTCTACATGAAATAAGCTAGAATGAATATCTCTTAGATCTCTTAATCAGAATCTTCGTGGCGTAAGCTAGAATGATGGCGGCATTCAAGAGAATCCGGAAAGTCTAAACCTTGTCTGTGGTATTCCGAGTAGGATTCAGTGATTGAATGACTGTGACGAGCTTCAAACTCGCGAGTGCTGGGCGTTAGTGACAGACGCAAAAGGAGGGTGAATCCTATTCCAGCATGATCGAGAACCGACAGATGATTAGCCGTGCTGTGACAGAGCATGTGAGCATATTTTTCACTGAGAGGAGGGGATGTAGCCACTGACAACGGTGATGCCCTTGCATAAAGCCAGCCATGGAAAGGAGTAAGATTGATTGGATGAAGATAGCAGGAAAGCAGAGGTTCAGAGGAATGAAAGCATCTCCATTCGCTTATCTGAAATTCTCACCAATGAATTACATAAGTATTTCTATCCCTATTCTATTAATTATTATTCGAAAACACTATTATCAAGTTATATCTGCCTGACTGAGATTTGCAAGGTGACCATAGCTTGCTTCATACCAACAATCTCCGTGGGATTCGACCCTTACTCACGTAAGGTATTAGTTGGACGACCCAGTGCACTTGCTGGTCAGTTACACGGAGTTGTGAACCGTGGTTTTGGCATCATGTTTTTGGCGCCATTACCAGGGAAAGAAAGAGCGATGAATTTTTCATGATTAAAGTGTAATCACGATTCCGCGTACCAAGTTTTTGGCGCCGTTGCCGGGGATTGTTTGAGTTTTCGGCAAGCTTTTGGTCCGGTAACATCAGTGCCAAGTTTGGATCCGGCAACAACACCAAGTTTTTGGCGCCGTTGCCGGGGATTGTTCGAGTTTGGACAACTGACGGTTCATCTTGTTGCTCAGATTAGGTAATTTTCTTTTTGTTTTCCTTTCAAAAATTTTTCAAAAATATTTCAAAATTTTCTCATCTGTTTTCGAAAAAAAAATATTTAATAATAAAAATAATGGTTTCAAAAATAAATTATTCTATGACTTCAAAATTTTTAAGAATGAATTCTAGTGTTTCATGAAGCATGTGAAGCCTGGCTGGCTGTAAAGCCATGTCTAAATTCTTTTGGACTGAGGCTTCCAAACCATCAGCATAGAGGCAAGTTACTTCGATAAGTAATGAGCAGTATATTCTCTTATGTTACATGCTAAAGCTTGGCTGGCCATTGGCCATGTCTAGTGTTTTAGACCGGAGCTTTCATTGAAAGCTTGGCTAGCTAGTGAGCCATGTCTAATTCCTGGACTGAAGCTTTAGACTAAACATGGCAAGATTCCTGGAATTCATGTTAAAAATTTTGGAATCCTTATTTTTTCTTTTTCATATAATTTTCGAAAAAAAATTTACAAAAAAAAAAAAGAAAATCATAAAAAATCAAAAACATTTTTTGTGTTTCTTGTTTGAGTCATGAGTCATGTCATAAGTTTGGTGTCATTTGCATGTGCATCTTGCATCTTTCAAAAATTTCATGCATTCATAGTGTTCTTCATGATCTTCAAGTTGTTCTTGGTAAGTCTTCTTGTTTGATCTTGATGTTTTCATGTTTTGTGTCTTTTCTTGTTTTACATGTGCATTTTTCGTTTCTTAGAGTCTAAACATGAAAGATTTCTAAGTTTGGTGTCTTACATGTTTTCTTTGCATAAAAAATTTTTCAAAAATATGTTCTTGATGTTCATCTTGACATTCAAAGTGTTCTTGGTGTTCATCTTGACATTCATATCATTCATGCATGCATTCATTGTTTTGATTCAAAATTTTCATGCATTGAGTCTTTTTGTTGTTTTTCTCTCTCATCATAAAAATTCAAAAATCAAAAAAATATCTTTCCCTTTTTCTCTCATCAAATTCGAAAATTTGGATTGACTTTTTCAAAAATTTTTAAAATCAAATTGTTTCTTATGAGTCAAATCAAATTTTCAATTTGAACATCTTATCTTTTTCAAAATCTTTTTCAAAAATCAAATCTTTTTCATTTTTCTTAGTTATTTTCGAAAATTCTAAAAATATTTTTCAAAAATCTTTTTTTTTTTATATCAAATTTTCGAAAATAACATAATCAATTAATGTTTTGATTCAAAAATTTGAAGTTTGTTACTTGCTTGTTAAGAAAGATTCAAAACTTTAAGTTCTAGAATCATATCTTGTGATTTCTTATGAATCAAGTCATTAATTGAGATTTTAAAAATAAAATCTTTTTCAAAACTAATTTCTAAAATATCTTCTTATCTTACCTTTTTCAAAAATTTGATTTCAAAATATCTTTTCTAACCTCCTAACTTCTTATCTTTTCAAAATTAGTTTCAACTAACTAACTAACTTTTTGTTTGTTTCTTAACTTTTTCAAAACTACCTAACTAACTCTCTCTCTCTCATTTTCGAAAATATCTTCCCCCTTTTTCAAAATTTCTTTTTAATTTATTAATTATTTTAATTTTTAAATCTTAATTTTCGAAAATTACTAACATTTTTCAAAAACTATTTTCAAAAATCACTAACTCTTTTTCAAAAATTATTTTCGAAAATTCCTTCTCTCTCATCTTATTCTATTTATTTATTCATCTACTAACATCTCATCTCACATCTCAACCCTCCTCACAGTTGTGTTTCTTCCATTATATTACATTCTTTGTCTCCCCCTTTTCTTCCACTCACAAAGGGATCCTATACTGTGGTATAAAGGATCCATATTATTATTATTATTATTATTATTTTTCTGTGCCCTCTTCTTTGTCATATGAGCAGGAGCAAGGACAAGAGTATTCTTGTTGAAGCAGACCCAGAACCTGAAAGGACTCTGAAGAGAAAATTAAGAGAAGCTAAAATACAACAATCCAGAGATAATCTTTCAGAAATTTTCGAACAGGAAGAGGAGATGGCAGCCGAAAATAATAATAATGCAAGGAGAATGCTTGGTGACTTTACTGCACCTAATTCCAATTTACATGGAAGAAGCATCTCCATTCCTGCCATTGGAGCAAACAACTTTGAGCTGAAACCTCAATTAGTTTCTCTGATGCAGCAGAACTGCAAGTTTCATGGACTTCCATCTGAAGATCCTTTTCAGTTCTTAACTGAATTCTTGCAGATATGTGATACTGTTAAGACTAATGGAGTAGATCCTGAAGTCTACAGGCTCATGCTTTTCCCTTTTGCTGTAAGAGACAGAGCTAGAGTATGGTTGGATTCTCAACCCAAAGACAGCCTGAACTCTTGGGATAAGCTGGTCACGGCTTTCTTAGCCAAGTACTTTCCTCCTCAAAAGCTGAGCAAGCTTAGAGCTGATGTTCAAACCTTCAGACAGAAAGAAGGTGAATCCCTCTATGAAGCTTGGGAAAGATACAAACAGTTGACCAAAAAGTGTCCTTCTGACATGCTTTCAGAATGGACCATCCTAGATATATTCTATGATGGTTTATCTGAGCTATCAAAGATGTCACTGGACACTTCTGCAGGTGGATCCATTCACCTAAAGAAAACGCCTGCAGAAGCTCAAGAACTCATTGACATGGTTGCTAATAACCAGTTCATGTACACTTCTGAAAGGAATCCTGTGAGTAATGGGACGCCTATGAAGAAGGGAGTTCTTGAAGTTGATACTCTGAATGCCATATTGGCTCAGAATAAAATATTGACTCAGCAAGTCAATATGATCTCTCAGAGTCTGCATGGAATGCAAGCTGCATCCAACAGTACTCAAGAGGCTTCTCATGAAGAAGAAGCTTATGATCCTGAGAACCCTGCAATAGCAGAGGTGAATTACTTAGGTGAACCTTATGGAAACACCTATAACTCACCATGGAGAAATCATCCAAATTTCTCATGGAAGGATCAAATGCCTCAACAAGGCTTTAATAAAGGTGGAAGAAACAGGTTTAGCAACAGCAAGCCTTTTCCATCATCTACTCAGCAACAGACAGAGAACTCTGAACAAAATACTTCTAATCTGGCAAACTTAGTCTTTGATCTGTCTAAGGCCACTGTAAGTTTCATGAATGAAACAAGATCTTCCATTAGAAATTTGGAAGCACAAGTGGGCCAGCTGAGTAAAAGGATCACTGAAATCCCTCCCAGTACTCTCCCAAGCAATACAGAAGAGAACCCAAAAGGAGAGTGCAAGGCCATTGACATAAGCACCATGGCCGAACCTAGAAGGGGAGTGGAGGACGTGAATCCCAAGGAGGAAGACCTCCTGGGACGTCCAGTGATCAATAAGGAGCTTCCCTCTGAGGAACAAAAGGACTCTGAGGCTCATCTAGAGACCATAGAGATTCCATTGAACCTCCTTATGCCCTTCATGAGCTCTGATGAGTATTCCTCTTTTGAAGAGAATGAGGATGTTACTGAAGAGCAAACTGTCAAGTTTCTTGGTGCAATCATGAAGCTGAATGCCAAATTATTTGGCATTGATACTTGGGAAGTTGAACCTCCCTTGTTCATCAATGAACTAAGTGATCTGGATCAACTGACATTGCCTCAGAAGAGACAGGATCCTGGAAAGTTCATAATACCCTGTACCGTAGGCACCATAATCTTTAAGGCTCTATGTGACCTTGGTTCAGGAATAAACCTCATGCCCCTCTCTGTAATAGAGAAACTGGGAATCTATGGGGTGCAAGCTGCTAAAATCTCATTAGAGATGGCAGACAGTTCAAGAAAACAGGCTTATGGACAAGTAGAGGACGTGTTAGTAAAGGTTGAAGGCCTTTACATCCCTGCTGATTTCATAGTCCTGGATACTGGAAAGGGAGAGGATGAATCCATCATCCTAGGAAGACCTTTCCTGGCCACAGCAAGAGCTGTGATTGATGTTGACAGAGGTGAACTAGTCCTTCAATGGAATGAGGACTCCCTTGTGTTTAAAACTCAAGGATCTCCCTCTGCAACCATGGAGAGGAAGCATGAAAAGCTTCTCTCAAAACAGAGTCAACCAGAGCCCCCACAGTCAAACTCTAAGTTTGGTGTTGGGAGGCCACAACCAAACTCTAAGTTTGGTGTTGAACTCCCATATCCAAACTCTAAGTTTGGTGTTAGAGAGTCTCAACAAAGCTCTGCACATCTGTGAGGCTTCATGAGAGCCAACTATCAAGCTATTGACATTAAAGAAGCGCTTGTTGGGAGGCAACCCAATTTTTATTTATCTAACTATATTTTCCATAGTTATATGTCTTTGTAGGTTCATGATCATGTGGAGTCACAAAATAAATATAAAAATTAAAAACGGAATCAAAAACAGCAGAAGAAAAATCACACCCTGGAGGAGCATCTGCCTGGCGTTCAGCGCCAGAACAGAGCATGGTTCTGGCGCTGAACGCCCAAAATGGGCAGCTTCTGGGCGCTGAACGCCAGAACAGGCATGGTTCTGGCGTTCAACGCCAGAAATGGCACACAAATGGGCGTTGAACGCCCAAAATGGCCACCAACCTGGCGCTGAACGCCCAGAGTTGTGTGCTAAGGCATTTTTACATGCCTAATGGGTGCAGGGATGTAAATCCTTGAACACCTCAGGATCTGTGGACCTCACAGGATCCACTCAGGATCTGTGGACCCCACAGGATCCCCACCTACCTCCACTCACTTCTTCTCACCACTTTCTTTCACACAACCCCATAAACACTCTTCCCCAAAAACCCTTCACCAATCACCTCAAACTCTCTTCCCCATCACCTCTTCACCACTCACATCCATCCACTCTTCCCCATAAACCTACCTCATAAACTCCACCTACCTTCAAAAATTCAAAACCAATTTCCCACCCAAACTCACCCATATGGCCGAACCTTAACCCCCCCTCCCTTCCCTATATAAAGCCCTCCATTCTTCATCAAATTCACACAACACACCCCTCTATACCCTTCTTGGCCGAAACACTCCCCACTCTCCCTCTTCTCCATTTCTTCTTCTTCTTCATCTATTCTTTCTTTTATTGCTCGAGGGCGAGCAAAATTCTAAGTTTGGTGTGGTAAAAGCATAAGCTTTTTGTTTTTCCATTACCATTGATGGCACCTAAGACCGGAGAATCCTCTAGAAAGGGGAGAGGGAAGACAAAAGCTTCCACATCCGAGTCATGGGAGATGGAAAGGTTCATCTCCAAAGCCCATCAAGACCACTTCTATGATGTTGTGGCCAAGAAGAAGGTGATCCCCGAGGTCCCTTTCAAACTCAAAAGAAATGAGTATCCGGAGATCCGACATGAAATTCAAAGAAGAGGTTGGGAAGTTCTAACAAATCCCATCCAACAAGTCGGCATCCTAATGGTTCAAGAGTTCTATGCTAATGCATGGATCACCAAGAACCATGATCAAAGTAAGAACCCGGATCCAAAGAACTATGTTACAATGGTTCGGGGGAAATACTTAGATTTTAGTCCGGAAAATGTGAGGTTGGCGTTTAACTTGCCCATGATGCAAGGAGATGAACGCCCCTACACTAGAAGGGTCAACTTTAATCAAAGGTTGGACCAAGTCCTTATGGACATATGTGTAGAAGGAGCTCAATGGAAGATTGACTCCAAAGGCAAGCCGGTTCAACTAAGAAGATTGGACCTCAAGCCTATAGCTAGAGGATGGTTGGAGCTCATTCAATGCTCAATCATTCTCACTAGCAACCGGTCTGAAGTTACTATAGACCGGGCCATCATGATCCATAGCATCATGATTGGAGAAGAGGTGGAAGTTCAGGAGATTATACCTCAAGAACTCTACAAGGTGGCTGACAAGTCCTCTACTATGGCAAGGTTAGCCTTTCCTCACCTCATCTGCCACCTATGCAATTCGGCTGGGATTGACATAGAGGGAGATATCCTCATTAAAGAGGACAAGCCCATTACTAAGAAGAAGATGGAGCAAGCAAGAGAGCCCATTCATGGAGCTCAAGAGGCGTATGAAGCTCATCACCATGAGATCCGGGAGATGCCTCAAATGCACTTTCCTCCACAAAACTATTGGGAGCAAATCAACACCTCCCTAGGAGAATTGAGTTCCAATATGGGACAACTAAGGATGGAACATCAAGAGCACTCCATCATGCTTCATGAAATAAGAGAAGATCAACAAGCAATGACGGAGGAGCAACAAAGACAAGGAAGAGACATAGAAGAGCTCAAGGACATCATTGCTTCCTCAAGAAGGAAACGCCACCATCACTAAGGTGGATTCATTCCTTGTTCTTATTTCTTCTATTTTTAATTTTCTATGTTATGTGTTTGTCCATGTTTGTGTCTTCATTACATGATCATTAGTAGTTAGTAACTTTGTCTTAAAGTTATGAATGTCCTATGAATCCATCACCTCTTTTAAAATAAAAACTGTTTTAATTCAAAAGAACAAGAAGTACATGAGTTTCGAATTTATCCTTGAACTTAGTTTAATTATATTGATGTGGTGACAATGCTTCTTGTTTTCTGAATGAATGCTTGAACAGTGCATATGTCTTTTGAAGTTGTTGTTTAAGAATGTTAAATATGTTGGCTCTTGAAAGAATGATGACTAGGAGACATGTTATTTGATAATCTGAAAAATCATAAAAATGATTCTTGAAGCAAGAAAAAGCAGCAAAGAACAAAGCTTGCAGAAAAAAAAAATAGGCGAAAAAAAATAGAAAGAAAAAAAAAAGAAAAAGCAAGCAGAAAAAGCCAAAAGCTCTTAAAACCAAGAGGCAAGAGCAAAAAGCCAATAACCCTTAAAACCAAAAGGCAAAGGAAAATAAAAAGGATCCCAAGGCTTTGAGCATCAGTGGATATGAGGGCCTAAAGGAATAAAATCCTGGTCTAAGCGGCTAAACCAAGCTGTCCCTAACCATGTGCTTGTGGCGTGAAGGTGTCAAGTGAAAACTTGAGACTGAGCGGTTAAAGTCAAGGTCCAAAGAAAAAAAAAGAGTGTGCTTAAGAACCCTGGACACCTCTAATTGGGGACTCTAGCAAAGCTGAGTCACAATCTGAAAAGGTTCACCCAATTATGTGTCTGTGGCATTTATGTATCCGGTGGTAATACTGGAAAACAAAGTGCTTAGGGCCACGGCCAAGACTCATAAAGAAGCTGTGTTCAAGAATCATCATACTGAACTAGGAGAATCAATAACACTATCTGAACTCTGAGTTCCTATAGATGCCAATCATTCTGAACCTCAATGGATAAAGTGAGATGCCAAAACTATTCAAGAGGCAAAAAGCTATAAGTCCCGCTCATATGATTGAAGCTATGTTTCATTGATAGTTTGGAATTTATAGTATATTCTCTTCTTTTTATCCTATTTGATTTTCAGTTGCTTGGGGACAAGCAACAATTTAAGTTTGGTGTTGTGATGAGCAGATAATTTATACGCTTTTTGACATTGTTTTTAGTATGTTTTTAGTAGGATCTAGTTACTTTTAGGGATATTTTCATTAGTTTTTATGTTAAATTCACATTTCTGGACTTTACTATGAGTTTGTGTATTTTTCTGTGATTTCAGGTATTTTCTGGCTGAAATTGAGGGACTTGAGTAGAAATCAGATTCAGAGGTTGAAAAAGGACTGCTGATGCTGTTGGATTCTGACCTCCCTGCACTCAAAGTAGATTTTCAGGAGCTACAGAACTCGAAATGGCGCGCTTTCAATTGCGTTGGAAAGTAGACATCCAGGGCTTTCCAGAAATATATAATAGTCCATACTTTGGCCAAGAATAGATGATGTAAACTGGCGTTCAACGCCAGCTTTCTACCAAAATCTGGCGTCCAGCGCCAGAAAAGGAGCCAAAACAAGAGTTGAACGCCCAAACTGGCACAAAAGCTGGCGTTCAACTCCAAGAAAGACTTCTACATGTGCAACACTCAAGTTCAGCCCAAACACACACCAAGTGGGCCCCGGAAGTGGATTTATGCATCAATTACTTACTCATGTAAACCTTAGTAGCTAGTTTATTATAAATAGGACCTTTTACTAGTCTTTTTGACAGTCTTGGGATCTGTGGATTATTTTGGATCCTGTGATCACGTTTTGGGGGCTGGCCATCTCGGCCATGCCTGGACCTTCACTTATGTATTTTCATACGGTAGAGTTTCTACACTCCATAGATTAAGGTGTGGAGCTCTGCTGTTCCTCAAAGATTAATGCAAAGTACTTCTGTTTTCTATTCAATTCATCTTATTTCGCTTCTAAGATATCCATTCGCACCTAAGAACGTGATAAAGGTGATGATTATGTGTGACGCTCATCACCATTCTCCCCTATGAACACGTGCCTGACAAACACTTCCGTTCTACATGAAATAAGCTAGAATGAATATCTCTTAGATCTCTTAATCAGAATCTTCGTGGTGTAAGCTAGAATGATGGCGGCATTCAAGAGAATCCGGAAAGTCTAAACCTTGTCTGTGGTATTCCGAGTAGGATTCAGTGATTGAATGACTGTGACGAGCTTCAAACTCGCGAGTGCTAGGCGTTAATGACAGACACAAAAGGAGGGTGAATCCTATTCCAGCATGATCGAGAACCGACAGATGATTAGCCGTGCTGTGACAGAGCATGTGAGCATATTTTTCACTGAGAGGAGGGGATGTAGCCACTGACAATGGTGATGCCTTTGCATAAAGCCAGCCATGGAAAGGAGTAAGATTGATTGGATGAAGATAGCAGGAAAGCAGAGGTTCAGAGGAATGAAAGCATCTCCATTCGCTTATCTGAAATTCTCACCAATGAATTACATAAGTATTTCTATCCCTATTCTATTAATTATTATTCGAAAACACCATTATCAAGTTATATCTGCCTGACTGAGATTTGCAAGGTGACCATAGCTTGCTTCATACCAACAATCTCCGTGGGATTCGACCCTTACTCACGTAAGGTATTACTTGGACGACCCAGTGCACTTGCTGGTCAGTTACACGGAGTTGTGAACCGTGGTTTTGGCATCATGTTTTTGGCGCCATTACCAGGGAAAGAAAGAGCGATGAATTTTTCATGATTAAAGTGTAATCACGATTCTGCGTACCAGCACACAACATGAAAACAGGGGAGGTGTACACTCGCACAAGGTGTGCGAGTGCTCCGAATAGAACGGGGATATAGAAGTGTGCGAACGCACAAGCGTGCGCGCGCGCACTGAAGACTCTCTGTTTTTTTTTGCAAGCAGGATCATGTGTGCGTGCGCACTCAGGTCTGTGCGCACGCACAAGAGCGAAAAGGGGCAGGGGTTCACGCACACAAGCTGTGCCAACACTCCCACCAGAGTGGTTGCAAGTTGGCGTGCGGACGCACAAGCCTATGCAGCCGCACATAGAGCGCGATAAGGAACATGCGTGCGTATGCACAAGATGGTGCGCACGCACAGACCAAGGAAAACAGGGGAGCGCCCACGCACAGACCGTGCTGGCACTGCGAACAGAGGGCAATACAAAGAGTGTGCGGGCGCACAGGCTTGTGCGCTCGCACAGGTCGCGAAACTCACAGTTGTGTGTGCACGCACAGCAGCGTGCGTACGCACAGATGCCCTGTTTCAAAAATATTTTTTTTCTTTCAAAAACCAAAGTACCTAGCCTTAGTACAATCAAAATCTCAACCCCAAACATTCAAAACTTCACCAAATCATGATCCATACAAAAATCAACCTATCTAAACTCAAAATTTAACTAATCCTAGGCTAACTAAGACAAGCAAACATGCAATAAACTAGGACTATAAACAAAGAGAAAGGGTAAGAAAGATGTTACCATGGTGGGGTATCTCCCACCTAGCACTTTGGTTTATAGTCCTTAAGTTGGACTCTTTGAGGAGACTCTTGCTAAGGTGGTTTGTGTTTCCACTCCTTCTAAAATCTCTATCCAAGCTTGCACTTCATAGGTCCTCCGGGATCCCATGTCCTAATTTCCCGTTCTTCTTCTTGTTGATCTCTATGCTCCAAGCCGGATGGAAAAGCTCTCAATTTACCCTTGTAGCACCCCAACATTCTCCGGAAATCACCTAATTGTGCTTGACATCCCACTTGAACTCCAATTCTTGAATTGATTTTCTTGAAGAATCTTGGATTCAATTGGCAACCAACATTCCTTTCTCTACCATTCACCAACCCAAGAAAGATCTTGAGTTGGGAGTCTGTCTCCAAGATAGAATATTGGTGGGGCCAATGAAGCTCATAGGTGAGATTGCCACCCACTCGATGTGCTCTTGGTCGTTAACTCCTTCCTCACTAACATCTTCCTCCTCTTCCCCATTACTCACATCATAGCAAGGAGGTTGTGAGAAGTCTACCTCCATGTCTTTCTGAAACTTAATGAGAAGAGGCTCATTAGGATCATTAAGGGGATTGACCAAGGAGGACAAAAAATCATCAATGATGGAATCCTCATCTTGATCAATCTCCCTCATATCTCTCTTTCTCTCCTCTGATTCACATACTTCCCTTTCTCCCTCTTGTTTCACTTCATGCTCTAACCATTCTTATTTCCCTTGTGGCTCCATGCTCTCCTCTTCACCATAATCTTTAGTAGATCCTTCACATTCCTCAAGAAGAATGCCTTGATTGGATGAGTGTGAGAGTACTATACGGTTTACCGCCTCGGCTATGGTGGCCATAAGTTGCCCTTGTGTTCTACAGAATCCTTCTTGATCTTAGAGAAAGGCTTGAAGGTCTTGATGGTCTTGGGCCAAGGGTGGGAAAATTTCACATTATGGTGAAAAAGAAGGTTCATAGTTTAGGAGAAGGGTGGTATATGTGGGAGGTAGTTCATGTTGGTAGGTATTTTGAGGTGGTATGTAAGAAGGTGGATGATGGTATTGGTGTGGTGTTTGAAAATGTGGTGATTGAGGGTTATGTTGGGGGTATGGGCTATAGGCATATGGTGGTGAAGGTGCATAATCTAAGTGAGATCCACTATATCCTTGGTTTGGATATGCATAATCTAGAGGGTTTGGTTCATTGTAGTATAGAGGAGGTTGCTTCTTCCAAAATTTATGCTCCAATCCCATAATACAATCCAAAATTGAAGTTATCAATCCCTACAAAATGATCACAACCAAACTCCAAGCCAAGAGGGTGATAACTCATAGAGAAAATAGGAAATAAAAACTAAAGACATCAATTAACAAAACAAACAAAATCCTAATTACCAACAAAAGCAAACAAATAACCAAAAAGTATCTATTCACACTATTCACATATTAACAACAACCAAAACTATAACACTCATGATGCTAGCTCCCCGGCAACGGCGCCAAAATTTGATGAGAGACCAAAAGTGGGTTAGGAGTTTCACAAAGTAGATTTTTCGTTGCAAGTATAGCTCTGAACCAACAATTGGCCAATAGTCAAATTATTATTCTAAAGATTGTCACAATTCAAAGCAAATATAAACCGAGAGTATTTAGACTCCCGGGTCATTCTCCCTAGGAACCAAAGCCAATGAGTGCATACAATTTTGGTTGTGAGAACAAAGGGTTTTCAATAATGATTGAAGTGAACAAATAAAGAGATAAAAGAACAAGACAAAATTACAATTAATAAACTAATAAAGGAATAAAAGAACTATGTATGAAATATGGACAAGTAATGCTATAAAGTAATGGAAAAAGTGGTTCAAAACATAAATGAAACCTTGACTTGGGATGAGTTATGGAATCCCTTCCTTGCCATAACCACAACTATGATAATTATGATGGATTAATTAATCTCACTAAGTCAACCCTTAACATCGAAGGATAAGTCAAGTGAGCATAATTGTCATTAATCCACAAATCCTAGCTAACTTACCAAATTATTTGGTAAAAAGCTAGCGTTAGTGGAAACAATAACAACTAACAACCCAAGAATTATCACTAAATGTTGGACATTATGGCTCTAATAATCCATATACTCATTTTTCCAAGCCAAGGGGTGAAAATCTATCCCATAACTAAAATTGGCATTTCATCAAACACCTAATATGCATAATCATAAAATATGACAAAATTAGAAAAATAATGAAAGCTAAGAACCACAAATGATAACAAGCAACCAAGACAACTCAACAAACATAAAATAAGCATCAAACATCAAATTCATGAACCAAAACTCAAAATTGCAAAGCTATGTATATTGACAAAGGAAGTGAAATGTAAGAAAGTGTAGAACAAGTAGTGTAAATAAAAGAGAAATTAAAGAGATACTTACAATGAAATTGCTATAATCCAAAATCAAACTTGAAGTATAAAATGCTACAAACCCTAATTAAGAACCCTAAGAGAGAATTTCCTAATTTACACTACTTCTACTCCTAATGTGTTTTTCTACCCTCCTAAGACCTAATGAAAAACATTTTCTTCATATGTGATGTTGCCCCCTTCATATAGCCTTTTATTTCAGCATCCAAGCCTTCAAAAATGGGCCAAAAGAGCCCCAAAATGCGAGTCCACGTGACTTTTTAATGGAGGCACGCACTGGGACTTGTGCGTATGCACAGACGTGTGCGGACGCACACTCTGCCAAAATCTCTTCCTGTGCGTACGCACAAGAAGTTGTGCCTTGTGCGCACGCACACTAGGCGATGCTTGAATGGACGCGCAACGCGCACAATACGGCTCACGCGCACGCGTGGCTCTTGATAAACCATTATTTTATGCTTTACATTGTGTTTAATTGAGTGGTTTTATTAAATCTTTACCCACTTATTCATTAAATAAGCATGTATTTATAATTCCTTCCTAAAAATACTTTATGGTTGAAAACTTGCTTCCTAGAGACTTTTAATTTTGTATTTTAATCCTCCCTTATTCCATTCGATGCCGTGATCTGTTTGTTGAGTGTTTCAGGCTTTATAGGGCATGAATGACTTGGAGATTAGAAAGGAAGCTTGCAAAAATGGAAGGAACACAAGAAATTAAGGAGATAACCAGCGAGAAGTGACGCAGACGCATGGCTCACGCGACCGCGCGGATTAGAAACTGCACAAGTGATGCGAAGGCGTGGACGATGCGTACGCGTGGCAAGGCAAAACGCTGGATGACGCGAACGCCTGGATGACACGATCGCGTGACATGCGCGATCTGCAGAATCTGCAAAATTCACTGGGGGCGATTTTGGGCCCTGTTTTGACTCAATTTTCGGCCCAGAAAAGTAGATTAGAGCCAGGGAACATGCAGAGACCAGAGAATAACATTCATTCCGCATAATTTTTAGTTTTAGATATGATTTTACCTCTCCTCTAGGTTTTTTCTCTACACATTGATAGTTCTTAGGATTTCGTTTTTATTGCTTTTTGAATTGGGACATTAAGAAGAGTTATTACCTCCGTCAAGACTTCGTCATTCTAGTTTATTTCCTTACTTGTCACTTACTCTTTCATGTCCTTTATTTACTCAGAGTTACTCTTGGATTATTTCTAGAATTTATTTATACAAGAACTATTTTTATTTTTAATTGATCCTTTTGATTATTATTTATTATGTCTTTCAGTATTTCTCTTCCTTATTTTGTGAAATTTACATTCATAATGAGCGAGTAGTTCCATAACTTGATTGGGAGATGATTCAAAGGAAACCTTGAGTTGGATTACTCAAGAGAAAAATTGTAATTGGGTTTATTGTTGGATCGCCCTCTAGTCATTGACACTAGTCCTTCTCAAGGGAGAGGATTAGGACTTGTGACTAGAAATAGCTTTCCAACTTGCTTGACTTTCCTCTACCTAGTAAAGGGTAACTAAGCAGAACAACCTTCAATTATCAATTAATCTTGAGAGTACCCCAACAAGAATAGGGCTTCCAACTAATCTACTCCCAGTCAAGGTTTTTATTTAAAATTACATAAATTCTCTAATTTGATTTCCTGTTTATCAACTCAAACCATTTTTGAAAACATCTGATTAATAAAGTAGCGCATCTTTCTGCAACTCGTTGGGAGACGACCTGGGATTCATATTCCCAGTATTTTAAATTTTAATTTTGTGACAACCCTTCTAAATTGATAAGTGGATTTTCGGTTGGTTAAGAACTGTACTTGCAACGTATCTCTTATAACAATTTCTTAACTCGCCAATTTCCGCCACGTTAGCTCTGCTCTGATGGTTGTGTGTACACACGCATGTTTGTGTGTACGCACACATCGCTGTGCTCTTCTCCTTTGATTCTTCATGCTTCTTCCACTTTGCATGCTCCTCTTCCATTCTCTCCAAGCCATTCCTACCTTATACATCTGAAATCACTCACAAACAACATCAAGGCATCGAATGGAAGGAAAATGGGATAAAATTAATCAAATTAGGCACAAAAGAGCATGTTTTCATAATCAAGCATAAATTAGGAAGAAAGTTCAAAAGCATGCTATTTAAGGGAATAAGTGCAAGTTTATATGATAAAATCCATTCAATTTCAACCAAAAATTATCATCAAATATGGATTTATCACCCAGTCCAGGCGTCCAATGCCCACAGAGAGGTGCCCAACGTCCAACGCCCACAAAGGTGTCCCTAGCTAGCGTTCAATGCCCTAGAGCCCTACTAGTACGTGGAGACCACTCAAACTCAGCCCAAACACTCACCAAGTAGGCCCCGAAAATGGATTTTTGCACTACAAGCCTAAGCCTATCTTATTCTTATAATTCCTAGTTATTAGATTAGTATTTAAAGGAGAAGATCACCCTTGTTTTTGGATCTTCGACCATCTTTACCCATTTGAACCTTTCATTGTATTTTTCTATTAGTGTGAGTCACTAAACCTCCTAGGTTAAGGTTAAGAGCTCTGCTGAGTTTTATGGATTAATAAAAGTATTACTATTCTATCTCAATTCGTGTTTGATTCTCTTTTCTAAGATGTATCTTCATTCTTCAACCTTATGAATGAGTTGAATCGGCACAAGGTTATCTCTATTCTACATGGGTTCAACGAGCGTCTTTCATCGGATATCAATGAACCACTAGCTTGATTATATATCTCTTAGACGGCTAATCCACGACTTTGTTGGGGACTTCTCGAGACACCAGTTCAGCCGTGGTATGGGGAGATTAGAGTCTTTGTGATAGAGGCTAGAACCAAAGGCGCAACATTCCTTGATCAAGAAGATTCAACTTTGTCTGTGGCATTTTGAGTAGGATCATCAAGGGGAATAAACTGCAGGAGCTTTACCCTCATTCAGACTGGATGTGCACTAACCCTAGTGTTCAGCCTATAGGAGAATTAGCGACCTCTCAAGAAAGGCGTTGATCACATATAGCCTACCATAGAAAAAATCATTCACAGTTGGAGTAGACAGTGAGACTGGATTAATCCGGAAGAACAAAGCATCTATAAAGCATTAACCATCTTCTTATCATTGCATTCACCATCAACTGAGTAACGTTATCTTTATTTTAATTTTTTTTCGCTTTAAACAAACAAACAACTTTTCTATCTGCCTGACTAGGATCTACAAGATAACCACAGCTTGATTCAAGCCGTCAATCCTCGTGGGATCAATCCTGACTCACTTAGGTATTACTTGGACAACCCAGTGCACTTACTGGTTCAGTTGTGTGAAGTTTAATTCTGCGCACCAAGTTTTTAGTGCTGTTGCCAGGGATTGTTCGGGTTTGGACAACCAACAGATTATTTTGTTGCTTAGAATAGGTATTGTCTTTAATTTTTGTTTGAGTCTTTTATTTTCTTCTTATTTTTGAAAAAAAATAAAATTTTTTCAAAATCCTTTTGTTTTCTTTATTAATCTTGATCTTTTTTTTGAGTCTTTGTTCTTGTTCTTGTTTGAGTCTTTTTCGAATTTCTTGAATCTTTTTTTTCTAAAAAATTTTCAAAAATAGTGTCTTTTGTTGGAGTCATGTGTCAATCTTTAAGTTTGGTGTCTTCTTGAATCTTTTCTTTTAAAAAAATTTTCGAAATTGGTGCCTTTAGTTTTCAAAATTTTTAAGTTTAGTGTCCTTTGTATGTTCTTTATTTGCCTTGAATTTTTCGAATTTGTTCTTGGTGTTTTTTTTTTATCTTCAAAGTGTTCTTGTTTTTCTTCTTGTTTTGATCTTAAAATTTTTAAGTTTGGTGTCCTTAGGTGTTTATCTTTACAATTTTCGAATTCTAGGCGTCTTAGATCTAAAAATTTTAAGTTTGTTGTCTTTTTGTTGTTTTTCTCTTTCTTCATTAATTTCAAAAATAAAAAAATTAAAATATCTTTTTTTTTTTATCTTTTCTTAAATTTTGAAAATCTTGCCTCTTTAATTTCAAAATTTTTAAATTAGGTGTTTTCTTGTTAGTCAAGTCAAGATTCAAATTTTAAAATCATATATTTTTAAAATCTTTTCTAATTTTTTCCTTTAATTTGATTCTTTCTTATCTTATCTTTCTTTTAAATTTTAAATTTCAAATCTTTTTAAATTAAAAACTATCTTTTTATATTTTGATTTCAAATCTTTTTGATTTAAGACTTATGTTTTCTTAACTTCCTCGTCTTATCTTTCTTACCTAACTTATCTTCTTTTTAATTTAAAACCTTTTCTATCTTATCTTCTTTTAAATTTCAATTTTGAAATCTTTTTTTTTATCTTTTCAATTCTTATCTTATCTTGTTGACTTTTTCAAAAATTTTTAAAATCAAATCTTTTTCTAATCTTCTATCTTATCTTGTTTTCAAATCTTCTCTAATTAGTTAGTTGTTTTCTCTTTCTTCTTTTTCAAAACTTCCTTACTAATTCCTCCCTCATCTATTTTCGAAAATCCTTCCTTTATTTCTCTCTCTTCTTTTTCGAAATTCATCAATCAATTTTCAAATATTTTTAATTAATGCTTCTATTTTCAAATTTAATTAATAACTAAAAATAAAAACAAAAATATTTTCTCTTTTTACCTCTAACTTTTGAATTCTTCTTACCCTTTATTCGAATTCTTCTTCACCCTCTCTTTTATTCTTCTTTTCTTTTCTTCTTCACATCTCACTGGAAGTCCTCTATATTCAAGGATAGAAGCTTCCTTTCTTTCTATCTTGTTTTCTTTTTCTTGTTTATGACCAGGAACAGAGATAAAGAACCTCTCTTTAAGCCTGATCCTGAACTTAAAAAGACTCTGAGGAGGCATTTACAACAAGCTAAAGCACAACCCTCTAGAAGAAATCTCTCAGAAAATTTTGAACAAGAAGCTGAAGACATGGCAGACAATGCTAATAATGGAGGAGATGCAAGAAATGTTCTTGGTGACTACACCATACCAACCTCTGATTTCTATGGAAGAAGTATCTCTATACCTGCTATTAGAGCAACTAACTTTGAGCTTAAGCCTCAGTTAGTCTCTCTTCTACAACAGAATTACAAGTTCCATGGACTTCCACTGAAAGATCCATATCAATTCCTGTCAAAATTCTTGCAAATCTATAATACTGTTAAGACCAATAGAGTGGATCCTGAGGTCTACAGACTTATGCTCTTTTCTTTTGCGGTTAGAGACAGAGCTAGGATATGGTTGGATTCTCAACCTAAAGAAAGCCTAGACTCTTGGAAAAAGTTAGTCAATGCTTTCTTGGCCAAATTCTTTCCTCCTTAGAAAATGAGAAAAATCAGAGTAGAAGTTCAAATCTTCAGACAAAAAGAGGATGAATCCATCTATGAAGCTTGGAAAAGATACAAGCAACTAATCAGGAGGTGTCCTCCTGACATGCTCTCAGAATGGTCTATCCTAGGAATCTTCTATGATGGTTTGTCTGAGACGTCCAAAATATCATTGGACAGTTCTGCTGGTGGATCCCTCCACCTAAACAAAATGCCTGAACATGTAAAGAACTCATTGAGATGGTTGCAAACAACCAATTCATGTACACATTTGGGAGAAACCCTGTGAACAATGGGGTCCCTCAGAAGAAAGGAGTTCTTGAAGTTAACTCTCTGAGTGCCATATTGGCTCAGAATAAGCTATTGACCCAACATGTCAATATGATCTCTCAGCATTTGACTGGAATGTAAGCTGCAGCTGGTAGCACTCAAGAAGCTTCTTATGAAGTGGAAGCTTATGCTCATGACCAACCCACCATGGAAGAGGTGAATTACATGGGAGAACCCTATGGAAATACCTACAATCCCTTATGGAAGAATCATCCTAACCTTTCATGGAAGGATCAACAGAAGCCTTAGCAAGGCTTCAATAATAGTCAAGGTGGAAGGAATAAAAACAGGTTCAACAACAGACCACCATTCCCATCTTCTCAGGAACATATGGAGACTCCTAGGCAGAGCCTTTCTGACTTAGTCACTATAGTCTCCAACCTCTTTAAGACCACCCATAGTTTCATAACTGAAACAAAGTCCTCCATCAGAAATTTGGAGGTACAAGTTGGTCAACTAAGCAAGAAAATTCCTGAGACTCCTTCTGATACTCTTCCTAGTAACACTGAAGTAAACCCAAGAGAAGAGTGTAAGGCCATCACCATAGAGGCTGAGGCCGAATCTGGAGAGACTAAAATGGCGTTGAACTCTAGTAAGGAAGACCTTACTGGGCGTTGAACGCCCAAACTAGCATACAAGCTGGCGTTGAACGCCAGTAAGGAAGACCTTACTGGGTGTTCAACGCCCAAACTGGCTAAAAGCTTGGCGTTGAACGCCAGTGAAGAGGATCTCACTGGGTGTTCAATGCCCACAATGTCATCAAAGCTGGAACTGAATGCCCAAATTGGCAGCAATGCAGGCATTGAACGCCAATGAAGAGGTTCCTACTAAGTGTTCAATGCCCACCAAGGAAGTCTATATCCAAGAATTAAAGGAAGCCAAGGCTCATGTAGATACCATAAACGTTCCTTTGTATGCACTCCTGCAGTGCATGAGTTCTGATGAATACTCATCCTCTGATGAGGATGAAGACACTAGGGAAGAGCAAGTTGCTCGGTACCTAGGAGCCCTCATGAAGCTAAAGCTAAGCTATTTGGCATAAAACCCTTGGAGGAAGAACCTCCAGTGCTTACCAAAGAACTCAAAGCTTGCTTTGGTTTAGCAGAAGCTACCTCAAAAGCTTTCGGATCCCAGATGCTTCCTAATTCCTTGCACCATAGGCACTATGACCTTTGAGAAGGCTTTGTGTGACCTAGAGTCAAGTATAAACCTCATGCCACTCTCTATAATGGAGAAGTTGAGAATCTTTGAGGTACAGGCTGGAAATATCTCATTCGAGATGGCAGACAAGTCAATGAAGAAAGTATATGGCTTAGTAGAGGATGTCTTGGTGAAGGTTGAAGACCTTTACATCCCTGCAAACTTCATAATCTTAGATACTGGAGAAGATGAGGATGAATCCATCATCCTTGGAAGACCTTTCCTAGCCACTGCTAATACTATCATTGATGTAGCTAAGGGAGAACTGATTTTACAACTAGGGAAGGATCAAATCTTGTTCAACATGTCTCACCCCATCTCTCCCTCTGAGAAAAGAGAGATAACTGTGCAACACTTAGTGTTCCAACCATCTCTTTCAGTGCAGAGCTTTATTAAGCCCCCAAACACCAATTCTAAATTTGGTGTTGGGCAGCCATTGATGAGTCCATATTTGATGATGTATTTTGACTCAAAATTGGATAGATTCTAGCACATGAACTCACACTTAAGCACCAAAATAGTATACTTTTGTGTTTTATCCCTAATTTGATCCTAAATGTGAAAACATGTAATTTTGTGCTTAAAATGAGCAATTTAATTCTACTTTTATTCCATTTGATGCCATGACATGTTTGCTGAGTGTTTTCAGGCCTTAAAGGTAAGAATGAATAGCCAAAAGTGGAAGAAAGCATGTACAAGGGAGAAAAGATGAAGAAAAACAAGGAAAAGCACATACAGCAAGGTGTGCATGCGCACAAGCAAGCGTGCGTATGCACAAGACCGCATCAGCCAAGTGTGCGTGCGCACAAGTCAGCGTGCGTACACACAAGAGGAAATTTCCATGCGTGCGTGCGCAAAACTACCCGTGCGTACGCACAGGAACCAAAACAGCCGAGTGTGCGGACGCATACACCTGTGCGTCCGCACAGGTCCCTGCACGTGATTTCATTAAAGAAACGCATGCTGCACAATTTTGGGGGCCTTTGGCCCATTTTTGGAAGCTCCAATGCTGAAAGGGAAGTGCTATATCAAGGGGGATTGAAGCCATATAAAGGCATTAGAGTAGAAGGCTACTTTTTACATTTTTTAGCATAGTTAATTAGGAGTAGGAGTAGTGTAGAGTAGAGAGCTCTCCTAGGGTTTATGTAGTTTTCATGTAGCATTTTATAGCAAGCTTAATTTTGGATTTTGATCATCTTTATTGTAAGTACTCTTTAATTCCTCTTTAATTACATTATCTTTATTTTCATTTCCTTTGGTTCAAGCCTTTGTTTATATATGCAATTTTGAGTTCTTGAAGTTTTGATTGATGAATTTATTATTTCATGCCTTCTTTATGCTTGATTGCTTGTCTCTTGTTGATATTATTGATAGTTGGTTATAGTTTTCTATTTTTCCTTGCAATTTCCCATGTTTTACTTTTATGCACACAAGGTGTTTGTGAAAATTCCAACCTTAGATTTTGAGTAGATTTTCCCACCTTGGCTTGTGGTTTGAGTTCCTAGGATACTAGAGTCATAATGTCTGACATTTAGTGGTAATTCTTGGGTAGTTAGTTGATTCTTGTTTCCATTGACGCTAGCCTTTTATCAACTAGTTTGGTAAGTTGGTTAGGACTTATGGATTAAGGTCAATTATGCTTGCTTGACTTACTCCTCGATGGTTGGGGTTGACTAGGCGAGATTGACTCATCATAATTACCATAGTTGTGGTTATGGCGATGATAGGATTCCTAGGATCCTCATTCCCAAGTCAAGGCTCTTTTATTGCATTTATAGCATTTTCACTAGTTTTGATCTCACTTCCTTTTTAATTGCATTAATTCCAATTTTGATTATCTCTTAGTTCTTTGATTTCTTAGTTCTTTTAATCTTTCATTTCTTGCTTGAAAACCCCCTTTTCCTTACAACCGAAAGAGAAACACTTCCAATTGTGTCCTAGGGAGAACGACCCGAGGTTGAAGTACTCTCAATCTCGGTTATTTTGTATTGAATTTAAAAATTTGATTTGGGAATTAATTGTTGGTCTAGACTATACTTTCAACGACGGAATTCTATTTTGTGGAAATCTAGATCAACGATAAATTCTCTTTGTCAGCCATCAACAAGCACTGAGAACAAATGTACTAAGAAGAAAGTACCTAAAGGCTGGAGGGACAAGAAAGTCCCCACTGAAGGCCTCTCACCTGGCATGAGAGTTGTCTTCACCAAGAAGCCAGTCATACCAGATACAGTGAGTCGTATCCTGTCTCTAGAATATGTAGAGCACATCCATGAGAAGACAAAAAGCAAGTACACTGTAAGGGGCAAAATTCTGAGCCCATATCAATCTCCATAAGGAGTAACCGTCAAGCTAATGACGTTAAAGAAGCGCTTGTTGGGAGGTAACCCAGCCCTATTTAGTTATTTTTATTTCTTTTAATTACTTAAGTTTATTTTCTTTAATTATTTCCTTAGGTTCATGATCATGTGCAGTAGTTAGAACAAAGACAGAAAGGTTCAGAGATGAAAACAGAACACTCTGGATAGAGTGTCTTGCTGGCATTGAACGCCAGACAAGGAAGGCAGAGTGGGCGTTCAATGCCCACCAAGAGCAGCTAACCTAGTGTTGAACGCCACACAGGGTGTCTCTGCTGGGTATTCAACGCCTAATAAGACCAGCAAGCTAGCGTTGAACGCCAGCCATGGAGCAAAGGCTGGGCGTTCAACGCCCAAATTAGCAGAAGATAGACCTGGCATTGAACGCTAGGAAGGAGGTCCCTCCTGGGCGTTCAACACCCTAAATAGAGCAGGAAGCTGGCGTTGAACGCCAGCTATAGAGCATGAACTGGGCGTTCAACACCCATAAGGGGAGCAGGGAATTCGAATTCCCTAGCCTCTCAGGACCAGTGGGTCCCACAACATCTTCACCTATCCCACCTTCTTCTCTCTTCTTTTCACACTTTCCCACACACTCTTCTCTATAAACCCTCAACCAATCATATCCATACCTCTTTCCCAAAACCATCATAACTCCCACCAACCCCCACCCACTTCAAAATCAAATTTTCCTCCCATTTAACCCTCCCATGACGGAGCCCTACCCTACCCCAACCCTATAAATACCCCCTCTTACTAACCCTTCATACACACACTTCATACACTTTCAAACCCCTTTGGTCGAGCCCTCCTTCTCCCTCCGTCTCCATCTATTTTCTTCTTCTTCTACTCCATTCTTCTCTTTTGTTTATTTTTGCTCAAGGACGAGCAAAGATTTAAGTTTGGTGTTGGAAAAGCCTTGCTTTTTGCTTTCTATTACCACTTATGGCACCCAAGGTTGGAGAACCCTCTAGAAAGAGGAAAGAAAAGACCATAGCCGTGACCTCCCAATCTTGGAAGATGGAGAGATTCATCACCAAAGCCCACCAAGACCACTTCTATGAAGTAGTGGCAAAGAAGAAGGTGATCCCTGAGGTCCCTTTTAAGCTTAAGAAGAATGAGTATCTGGAGATCCGACATGAAATTCGGAGATGAGGTTGGGAAGTCCTAACCAATCCCATCCAAGAGGTTGGAATCTTAATGGTGCAAGAGTTCTTTGCTAATGCATGGGTCACGAAAAACCATGACATTAGTGTGAACCCAATTCCCAAAAATTGGAGCACCATGGTCTGAAGAAGAATCTTGGACTTCAGTCCGGAAAGCGTGAGGTTGGCGTTCAACTTGCCTTTGATGCAAGGAGACCTATATCCTTACACTAGAAGAGTCAACCATGATTAGAGACTGGATCAAGTGCTCACAGACATCTGTGTGGAAGGAGCACAGTGGAAAAGGGATTCCCAAGGCAAGCCCATTCAACTAAGAAGGCTTGACGTCAAGCCCATAGCTAGAGGATGGTTGGAATTCATCCAACGCTCTATTATCCCTACTAGCAACCGATCCGAAGTGACCATAGACCGAGCCATCATGATCCATTGCATCATGCTTGGGAATGAGGTAGAAGTACATGAGTTGATACCCCAGGAGTTGTACAAAGTGGCGGATAAGCCCTCCACTCAAGCAAGGTTAGCTTTCCCTCATCTTATTTGTCACCTATGCAATTCAACTGGAATTGTCATAGAAGGAGACATCTTTATTGAGGAAGACAAGCCCATCACTAAAAGAAGGATGGAGCATACTAGAGAGCCGGCACTTGAAGAAATAACATGAGCATGTGGAGCTGCCTCAACATGAGATTCCTGAGATGCCTCAAGGGATGTATTTCCTCCTCAAAGCTGTTGGGATCAATGGCATACCTCTATGGGAGAATTAAGCTCTAACATGAATCAGTTGAGGATGGAGCATCAAGAGCATTCCACCATCCTCAATAAAATTAGAGAAGATTAAAGAGTTATGAGGGAAGAACAACAGAGACAAGGGTGTGACATTGAAGATATCAAGCCCTCTATTGGATACTCTAGAGGAAGTGGTAGCCGCCGTCACTAAGGTGACCACGTTCCATCACCCCTTGCTTTTATGTTAATTTTCTATTTTCCATTATGTTTTAGTGTCTGTCTCTTGTTTTTATTGCATGATCACTTCTATCTATGTCTTAAAGCTATAAAATGTTCCATATATCTCTTACCTTACTTAAAAGAAAATTTTATTTAAAAAGAATTGAGAGATACATGAATTTCGAGTTCTATAATAAGAATAGCCAATTATTTTGATGTGGTGGCATTGCTTTTGTTTTCTGAATGTATGAATAAACAGTGCATGATTGAAGTTGGAATTAAGAATGTTGGCTCTTGAAAGAATAATGAAAAAGGAGAAGTATTATTGGTAATCTAAAAAATCCAAAAGAAAAATTGATTCTTGAAGTAAGAAAAAGCAGTAAAATGAAAAAGAAAAAGCATGTTGCAATAAAAGAAAAAATTAAATAAATATAAATATGCATGCAAAAAAGAAAGAAAGAAATAAAAAGCAGAAAAATCCAATAGCTCTTTAAACCAAAAGGCAAAAGCATGGGTCCAAGGCTTTGAGCATCAATGGTTAGGAGGGCCTAAAAGAAATCTTGGCCTAAGTGGCTCAAACAAGTTGTCCCTAACTATATGCTTGTGGTGTGAAAGTGTCAAGTGAAAAGCTTGAGACTGAGCAGTTAAAGTCGTGATCCAAAGATCCAAAGAGTGTGCTTAAGAACTCTAGACACCTCTATCTGGGGATTCAAGCAAAGCTGAATCAAAATCCGAAAGGGTTCATGATAAACCACTATTTTATGGTTTATCTTGTGCTAAATTGAGTGGTTTTTATCAACTCTTTGCACACTTATTCATACAATTTGCATGGTTTTACAAATCCTTCCCAGTTTTATTCTATGGTTGAAAACTTGCTTCCTAAGACTCTAAATTGTATATTTTTAACTCTCCTTTCATACCATTCGATGCCGTGATCCGTGCGTTAAGTGTTTTCAGGCTGTATAGGGCAGGAATGGCTTAAAGGATGGAGAGGAAGCTTGCGAAAATGGAAGGAAAACAAGAAATAAAGGAGATGACCAGCAAGGATCGACGCGCATACATGGCTCACGCGTGCGCGTGATTTAGAGATTTTCACAGCGACGCGTGCGCGTACCTAACGCGTAAGCCTGACAAGTGAGATTGCACAGCGACGCGTGCACGTAACTGATGCGTACGTGTGACATGCGAAGAGGACCATCAACGCGTACACGTGACTGACGCATACGTGTGACGTGTGCCATGTGCAGAAATCGCAGAAGACGCTGGGGTCGATTTTGGGCTGAGTTTGGACCCAGTTTTCGGCCCAGAAACACGGACTAGAGCCAAGGGACAAGCAGAGACTTAAGACACATTCACTTTTACATAATTTTAGTTTTTAGTTTTGAATGGGATAGAGAAAAATCACCACTTCCTCTAGGGTTCTTCACATTCATAGATTTTTAGTTTTATGCTTTTAATTTGGGTATTGAGAAGAGTTACTACCTTCGTTGAAGTCTCTATCATTTTAGTTTGTTTTCTTGTTTCCTTACTCTTTTATCACCCATTTACCCTGTTCAGAGTTACATATGGATATCTTGATTTTGGAATTTATTAATGCAAGGAATTATTTTTACCTTTAATTAATTTTCTGTTATTACTTTATTTGAATTTTCATGTCTTCTTTTCTTTCCCTTTTATCGTTTATGAAAATGGCATTCATATCAATGGAGTAGACTTCTAACTTGACTTGGGAGTTGATTAAAAGGAGACCCTTGAGTTGGAATACTCAAGTGTTAATTGGAATTTGGAAGTTGTTGGCTGGCTCTCTAGTCACTAACGCTAATCCTTCCATAGGAGAGGATTAGGACTTGTGAATTCGAGCTGGTTCAGTTACTTGACCTTTCTTTATTCGGTAAGGGATAACTAAGTAGAAACAACAACCTTTTACCTTTACACTTGGGAAAATTCAACAAGGATAGAACTTCCAATTAATCTTCTCTTGGTCAAGGCTTCTTTATTTCAAATATATAAAACCTCTTGTTAATTTTCATTGCTTTAATTAATAATTATTTTAATTTCCCGTTCTCCAACTCTAAAAATTCTCAGAAAATTCCTGACCAATAAATTGCACTCTTTTGTCAACTCGATGGGAGACGACCTGAGAATTCTACTCCCAGTATTTTATTCTTAAATTGTGACAACCCTTTTAAATTGATAAGCGGAATTTTCGTCGGTTAAGAATTGTACTTGCGACGCTATTTTCTCTATAAATTCTTAATCGGCAATTTCCCGCCCATCAAGTTTTGGCGCCATTGCCGGGAAATTGCAATAGTGTGTTAAATTATTGGTTGGTGTAAATATTTTTTTATTTAGATATTTGCATATTTTATTTTATTTTATTACCATGAGCTATATGTTTCTTTCATTGAATGACGCCTTCACTACCTGATCCGAGCTTAGCCGCGTTTGATCCTGAAATCGAAAGAACTATTTCATGTATTAGGTGAGCTCGGCGTCGGTTAGCCTCTGAGGGTGAATTTGAAGCGCCATTTGAGGAAGAAACAAGCTCCTCTTCTACTGTATGTTGGGTTCACCGTCGTCAGTGGCTACCTCCCGTCCTCTCAATGAAAAAGGTCTATGTACATGGCTAATCATCTGTCGGTTCTCACTTATATTGGAATAAGATCCATTGATCCTTTTGCGTCTGTCACTACGCCGAATACTTGTGAGTTTGAAGCTCGTCACAGTCATCCCTTCCTAAATCCTACTCAGAATACCACAGACATGGTTTAGACGTTCCGGATCTCAAGCATGGCCGCCAATTAATTCTAGCTTTTACCACGAAGACTCTGGATTCATGGAGTTGAACGCTCTGTTGTCAGGAGAGGCAATCAAACTCCTGAACCAGGAACCCAAGAGATATACACTCAAGCTATTATAGATAGAACGTAAGTGGTTGTCAGGCACGTGTTCATAGGTAAAGAATGATGATGAGTGTCACGGATCATCACATTCTTCATGGTTAGGTACGAGTGAATATCTTAGAACAGAAACAAGCGTGTTGAATAGAAAATATAAGTAATTGCATTAATTCATCAAGACACAGCAGAGCTCCTCGCCCCCAATCATGGAGTTTAGAGACTCATGCCGTAGAGATACAATGTAAAACATGAAAAAATGTCATGAGATCCCAAATAGATCTCTAAAAGTAGATTTTATATTAAGCTAGTGACCTAGGTTTACAGAAATTGAGTAAACTATGATAGATAATGCAGAAATCCACTTCCGGGGCCCACTTGGTGTGTGCTTGGGCTGAGCATTGAAGCTTCCATGTGTAGAGACTTTATTTGGAGTTAAACGCTAGGTTGTAGCCTGTTTCTGGCATTTAACTCTGGTTTGCAACCTGTTTCTGGCGTTTAACGCCAGAATAGGGTAAGGACTTGGGGTTAAACACCAATTTACATCGTCATAACTTGGGCAAAGTATGAAATATTATATATTGCTGGAAAGCCCTGGATGTCTACTTTCCAACGCAATTGAGAGCGCACCAATTGGGCTTCTGTAGCTCCAGAAAATCCATTTCGAGTGCAGGGAGGTCAGAATCCAACAGCATCTGCATCCTTTTTCAGCCTCTGAATCAGATTTTTGCTCAGGTCCCTCAATTTCAGCCAGAAAATACCTGAAATTACAGAAAAATACACAAACTCATAGTAAAGTCCAGAAATGTAATTTTTGCAATAAAACTAATAAAAATATATTAAAAAGTAGGTAGATCCTACTAAAAACTATATGAAAATACCCCCAAAAAGCGTATAAAATATATGCTCATCACAACACCAAACTTAAACTGTTGCTTGTCCTCAAGAAACTAGTTAAATAAAATAGGATAGAAAATCAAGGGGTAATAACATCTCAGAGTTTCATTTGAAGCACAAATTCTCATTAGATGAGCGGGACTAGTAGCTTTTTGCTTCCGAACAGTTTTGGTATCTCCATTTATCCTATGAAGTTCAGAATGATTGGCATCTATAGGAACTCAGAATTCAGATAGTGTTATTAATTCTCCTAGTGTAGTATGTTGATTCTTTAACACAGCTACTTTATGAGTCTTGGCCATGGCCCTAAGCACTTTTTTTTTTCCAGTATTACCACCGGATACATAAATGCCATAGACACATAACTGAGTGAACCTTTTCAGATTGTGGCTCAGCTTTGCTAGAGTCCCCAGTTAGAGGTGTCCAGAGTTCTTAAGCACACTCTTTTTGCTTCGGACCATGACTTTAACCGCTCAGCCTCAAGTTTTTCACTTGACACCTTCACGCCACAGGCACATGGTTAGGGACAGCTTGGTGTAGCCGCTTAGGCCAGGATTTCATTCCTTTAGGCCCTCCTATCCATTAATGCTCAAAGTCTTGGATCCTTTTTACCCTTGCCTTTTAGTTTAAAGGGTTGTTGGCTTTTTTTTTTCACTGCTTTTTCTTGTTTCAAGAATCAATTTTTATGATTTTTCAGATTATCAATAACAGCTCTCCTTTTTCATCATTCTTTCAAGAGCCAACAAGTTTAACATTCATGAACAACAATATTAAAAATATGCACTATTCAAGCATTCATTCAGAAAACAAAAAGTATTACCACCACATATAAATAATTTGAATTTTTCTTATTAAAAACTCAAAAATAAAATTGCCTCCTTATTCTAAAAATTTGCTATTTTATTCATGTTCAGTGATGATAAGAAAGATATTTTATAACTTATTTGGGGGATAAAAATAAAAATGAAAATAAAAATACTAATTACTACTACTCATATAACTTCTAAGGTAGATTTCTAATAGTAAAAATTGTAACAGAGTTAAGACTAATATTAGGACTCAACAATCTTTATTTTGGGAGATGGATGTTCCTTTAGTCTGTGGGGTGCTTGGCCCTTCAAGAGACAGCTTCTGGCGCTTTAGCTTCTGTAGTTCATGCCCCTGCTCCTCTTGTTCCTTCAACAGTTTGTAGAGCATGCTATTTTGAACTTGCTGTTCTTCCTTCAGTTGATCCATAGCTTCTTGCAGCTTGGTGACAGATGCTTCTAAGCGGGTCCAGTAATCCATCTGAGGGATTTCTGGGAGGAACTCCTGTGCCCTCCTTTTGATGGAGTTATCCTGCACTTGTTGTCTTTCCATTAATTTTTTGGTGATTGGTTGCTCGACTGGGATATACTCATCCACTCCCATCTTCACCTCAGCATCTTTACATAGCAGAGATATCAGGTTTGGGTAAGCCAATTTGGCGTCAGTGGAGTTCTTGTTTGCAATTGTGTAGAGCTCACAAGAAATCAGATGATGGATCTCCACTTCATTTCCCAGCATAATGCAGTGGATCATCACTGCTCTTTTGACAGTGACTTCAAAGCGGTTTCTGGTGGGCAGTATAGAGCGCCCAATGAAGTCCAGCCAGCCCCTAGCAATTGGTTTGAGATCTCCTCTCTTGAGTTGATTTGGGACACCCTTTGTATTGGTTATTCACTTGGTTCCAGGGATGCATATGTCCTCTAGAACTTGGTCTAAGCGCTTATCAAATTTCACCATTCTCCTGTTAAAGGATTCTGGATCATCTTGTAGTTGAGGCAGCTTGAAGACCGCTCTTATTTTGTCATGGTGGAAGTACATAATCTTGCCTCTGACCAAGGTTCGAAAGGTATAGAAAGCGGCTCCAGTTAATCTTTGCTTATCTGTTTGCCACAGATTTGCGTAGAATTCCTGAACCATGTTTCTACCCACCTTTGTCTCAGGATTAGCCAGAATTTCCCAGCCTCTGTTTCGAATCTGCTCTTGGATCTCTGGATATTCGTCTTCTTTCAGATCGAATTTAACTTCCGGGATCACTGTTCTTAGACCCATTATTTTGTAGTAATGGTCTGCATGTTCTTTGGTTAAGAACCTCTCTTGATTCCAAAGTGGTTGTGGAATATTCTCTTTCTTGCCTCTTGAAGTGGCTTGTTTTCCCTTAGGAGCCATGATCTTAGTGAGACTTAGCTCAGTGATCACGAAAAGTACACCAAACTTAGAGGTTTGCTTGTCCTCAAGCAAAAGAAAAGAAAGGAGACTAATAGAAGGAAGGACAAATTCGAATTGTGGAGGAGAGGAGGAGGCCGAATGTGAATTTAAAGAGGAGGGGTTGGGTTCAAAAATTATGAAAAAGATATGATAGAAGATATGATTTGTAAAAAGATGATTATGATATGCAAAAGATATAATTTTAAAATTGAAAAGATAAGATAGAGATTTGAAAAAGATAAATCTAATTTCTGAAAAGATAGTATGATTAGTTGAAAAATATTTGAAAAGAATTTAAAAAGATAGATGAGTTTTGAAAAAGATTTGAGAAGAATTTGAAGAAGAATGAAGAGATTTTTAGGATTGAGATTATTTTGAAATTGAAATTGAAAAAAATGAGAATTTGTAACATGTTCATGCAAGAAATCATGGATGGAAACATGAAAAATTGAAAAAAAAAAATTGAATTGAAAAACAAAATTCCTCCCCTTCCACACTTCTAGTGTTAAATGCCCAGTTGTAGCTTGTTTTGGGCGTTTAACGCCCAGCCAGGTACCCTGACTGGCGTTAAACGCCAGAAATCCTTTGTCACTGGGCGTTTTTCTAAACACCCAAATATCCCTCTTACTGGCGTTTTCTTGCCAGTGAGTTCTTTTTCCCTGTTTTGTGCTCTAATCCTTCTGTAACTCTGTGAACTTATGCAATTGATACTTTACCTTGAAGATCATTTATATTAAACTCGTATAATTATTATTTAAATAACAAATAAGCCTTGCTAATGGCTGGGTTGCCTCCCAGCAAGCGCTTCTTTATTGTCTTTAGTTGGACCTTGCTGAGCTTTTAATCTAGCCTCAGCTTTGAGCACTCTTGCTCAACATTGCCTTCAAGATAATGCTTGATTCTCTGTCCATTAACAATGAACTTCTTATTAGAATCAATGTCTTGAAGCTCCACATAGCCATATGGTGACACACTTGTAATCACATATGGTCCCCTCCACCGGGATTTCAGTTTCCCGGGGAATAGTCTGAGCCTAGAGTTAAACAGCAGAACCTTCTGTCATGGTTCAAAGACTCTAGATGACAGCTTTCTGTCATGTCACCTTTTTGGTTTCTCTTTGTAAAGCTTGGCATTTTCGAAAGTAGTGAGTCTGAATTCCTCTAGCTCATTCAGCTGGAGCAATCTTTTTTCTCCAGCTAATTTAGCATCAAAGTTTAGGAATCTGGTTGCCCAGTAGGCCTTATGCTCCAGTTCCACGGGCAGATGACAGGCCTTACGATACACAAGCTGGTATGGAGAGGTCCCTATAGGAGTCTTGAATGCTGTTCTGTATGCCCACAGAGCGTCATCCAAGCTTCTTGCCCAATCCTTTCTACGGGTACTTACAGTCCGTTCCAGGATTCTTTTTATTTCTCTATTAGAGACTTCAGCTTGCCTATTTGTCTGTTGATGATACGGAGTTGCCACCTTGTGGCTAATTCCATATAGGACCATAGCAGAGTAAAGCTGTTTGTTGCAGAAGTGAGTGCCCCCATCACTGATTAGTGCTCTAGGGACACCAAACTTGCTGAAGATATGCTTCTGGAGGAACTTCAGCACTGTCTTAGTATCATTGGTGGGTGTTGCAATGGCCTCTACCCATTTGGATACATAGTCGACTGCCACCAGAATATAAGTGTTTGAATATGATTGTAGGAAAGGCCCCATGAAGTCAATACCCCATACGTCAAACAACTCAATCTCTAAGATCCCTTGCTGAGGCATGGCGTAACTGTGAGGAAGATTACCAGCTCTCTGACAGCTGTCACAGTTACGCACAAACTCTCGGGAGTCTTTATAGAGAGTGGGCTAGTAGAAGCCACATTGGAGACTTTTGTGGCTGTTCGCTCACCTCCGAAGTGTCCTCCATATTGTGATCCATGACAATGCCATAGGATCTTCTATGCTTCTTTTCTAGGCACACACCTATGGATTATGCCGTCTGCACATCTCTTAAAGAGATATGGTTCATCCCACAGGTAGTACTTTGCATCAGTAATTAATTTTTTCTTTTGTTGCTTGCTGTACTCTTTGGGTATGAATCTTGCAGCTTTATAGTTTGCAATGTCTACAAACCATGGTATTTCCTGGATGGCAAACAGTTGCTCATTCGGAAAGGTTTCAGATATCTCAATAGAGGGAAAGGACGCCCCTTCTACTGGTTCTATCCGGGACAGATGATCAGCCACTTGGTTCTCTGTCCCTTTTCTGTCTCTTATTTCTATATCAAACTCTTGCAGAAGCAACACCCATCTTATGAGCCTGGGTTTTGAATCCTGCTTCGTGAGTAGATATTTAAGAGTAGCATGGTCAGTGTACACAATCACTTTTGATCCTACTAAGTATGATCTAAACTTGTCAATGGCATAAACCACTACAAGTAATTCTTTTTCTGTGGTTGTGTAATTTTTCTGGGAATCATTTAAAACACGGCTAGCATAATAAATGACATGCAAAAGCTTGTTATGCCTTTGTCCCAGTACTGCACCAATGGCATGGTCACTGGCATCATACATTAGTTCAAATGGTAATGTCCAGTCGGGTGCAGAAATAACTGGTGCTGTGACCAGCTTAGCTTTCAGAGTTTCAAACGCCTGCAAACACTCTGTGTCAAACACAAATGGCGTGTCAGCAGCTAGCAGATTGCTCAAAGGTTTTGCAATTTTTGAAAAATCCTTTATAAACCTCCTATAGAATCCTGCATGCCCCAGAAAGCTTCCGATTGCCTTAACATTAGCAGGTGGTGGTAATTTTTCAATTACTTTCACTTTAGCTTGATCCACCTCTATTCCCTTGTTTGAAATTTTATGCCCAAGGACAATTCCTTCAGTCACCATAAAGTGACATTTTTCCCAGTTTAAAACTAGGTTAGTCTCTTGGCATCTTTTCAGAACAAGTGCTAAATGGTCAAGGCAGGAGCTAAATGAGTCTCCAAATATTGAAAAGTCATCCGTGAAGACTTCCAAAAATTTCTCTACCATATCAGAGAAGATAGAGAGCATGCACCTCTGAAAGGTTGCAGGTGCATTGCACAGACCAAAAGGCATCCTTCTGTAGGCAAACACTCCAGAAGGACATGTGAATGCTGTTTTCTCTTGGTCTTGAGGATCTACTGCAATTTGGTTGTAACCAAAATAGCCATCCAAAAAGCAGTAGTATTCATGACCTGCTAGTCTCTCAAGCATCTGGTCTATGAATGGTAAAGAAAAGTGATCCTTTTTGGTGACTGTATTGAGCCTTCTGTAGTCAATGCACATACGCCACCCTGTAACTGTTCTTGTAGGAACTAGTTCATTTTTTCATTATGAATCACTGTCATGCCTCCCTTCTTTGGGACGACTTGGACAGGGCTCACCCAGGGGCTATCAGAAATGGGATAAATGATCCCAGCCTCTAGTAATTTAGTGACCTCTTTCTGCACCACCTCCTTCATGGCTGGATTTAGCCGCCTCTGTGGTTGAACCACTGGCTTAGCATTATCCTCCAATAGGATCTTGTGCATGCATCTGGCTGGGCTAATGCCCCTAAGATCACTTATGGACCACCCAAGAGCTGTCTTGTGTGTCCATAGTACCTGAATTAGTGCTTTCTCTTCCTGTGGCTCTAAAGCAAAGCTTATGATTACAGGATAAGTGACACCTTCTCCCAGAAATGCATATTTCAGGGATGGTGGTAGTGGTTTGAGCTCGAGTTTAGGAGGTTTCTCCTCTTCCTGAGGAGTTTTTAGGGGTTCTTTTATTTCCTCTGATTCCTCCAGGTCAGGCTGAACATCCTTGAAGATGTCCTCTAACTCTTATTCGAGACACTCAGCCATATTGATCTCCTCTACCAGGGAGTCAATAATATCAACACTCATGCAGTCCTTTGATGTGTCTGGATGCTTCATTGCCTCAATAGCATTCAGCCTGAATTCATCCTCATTGACTCTCAGGGTTACTTCCCCTTTTTGGAAGTCAATGAGGGTTCGTCCAGTTGCTAGGAAAGGTCTTCCCAAAATGAGAGTTGCACTTTTGTGCTCCTCCATCTTCAGCACTACAAAGTCAGTGGGAAAGGCAAATGGCCCAACTGTGACAATCATGTCCTCAATTATACCTAATGGATATTTAATGGAGCCATCAACAAGTTGAAGATAGATCCGAGTTGGTTTGACCTCTTCAGTCAAGCCAAGCTTTCTGATAGTGGATGCAGGGATTAGGTTGATACTTGCCCCAAGATCAAACAGAGCTGTCTTGGTGCAAGTGCCCTATAATGTGCATGGTATCATAAAGCTTCCAGGATCTCTAAGCTTCTCTGGTAAGCTCTTTAGGATGATTGCACTGCATTCTTCAGTTAGAAAAACTCTTTCAGTTTCTCTCTAATCCTTCTTATGACTTAAGATTTCTTTCATGAACTTAGCATAAGAGGGTATTTGCTCAAGTGCCTCTGCAAACGGAATCTTGATTTCAAGAGTCCTGAGATAGTCTGTAAAGCGGGCAAATTGTTTATCCTGTTCCGCTTGGCGGAGTTTCTGAGGATAAGGAATCTTGGCTTTGTATTCTTCAACCTTAGTTGCTGCAGGTTTATTTCCTACAGAGATGGTTGGAGAAGCCTTCTTGGAGGGGTTATCATCAGCACTCTCAGGTGTTTGATCCCTCACTGGCATTTGAACACCAGGATTAGGGTTTGGATGGGCGTTTAACGCCAACTTTCCACCCTTTTCTGGCGTTTGAAAGCCAGAATGATTCCTCTCTGGGCTCTTACTGTCCTCAGAGGGATTTTGGGCGGTGGTTTGGTCATCCTCTGTCAGTTGTTCCTTTCTTGGCTTTCTGCTACCTATAGCCGAATTACTCAATGTCTTCCCACTCCTTAGTTGAACAGCTTGGCATTCTTCTGTTATCTGTTCAGATAACTGCTGTCTTGTCTGATTCAATTGTACTTCCATATTCTTGTTAGCATTCTCAGTGTTCTGTAGCATCTCCTTAAATTCTGCTAATTGTCTTGTTATAGAAGATAGTTGCTGATTGAGTTCAGTAACTTGTTCTTGAGGACTAAAGTCAGTAGATACTGCTTCAGCTTCTTCTTTCATGGAGGGCTCACTATTTATGTAAAGATACTGATTTCTAGCAACTGTATCGATGAGTTCTTAAAACTCTTCAATTGTCTTTTTCATGTGTATAGATCCACTAGCTGAGTGGTCTAGAGATATCTGAGCTTTTTCTGTAAGTCCATAGTAAAAGATGTCTAACTGCACCCACTCTGAAAATATTTCAGAGGGGCATCTCCTTAGCATCCCTCTGTACCTCTCCCAGGCATCATAAACAGGTTCATCATCTCCTTGTTTGAAGCCTTGGATGTCCAGCCTTAGCTGTGTCATCCGTTTAGGAGGGAAATATTGATTCAGGAATTTTTCTGACAGCTGTTTCCATGTTCTTATGCTTGCTGTGGGCTGGTTATTTAACCACCTCTTAGCTTGATCTTTCACAACAAATGGAAATAGTAATAGTCTGTAGACATCCTGATCTACCTCCTTGTCACGTACTGTGTCAGCAATTTGCAAAAACTATGCCAGAAACTCAGTAGGTTCTTCTTGCGGAAGACCGGAATACTGGCAATTTTGCTGCACCATGACAATGAGCTGAGGATTTAGCTCAAAACTACTTGCTTTGATGGGGGGGGGGTATACAGATACTACTCCCATATGCAGCAGTAATGGGGTTAGCATATGAACCCAAAGTCCTTCTGGACTGTTCATTTCCGCTTAGATACATGATGGAGAAAGGGAGATGATGTGAGTTATAAGTAAAAAATATTTTTATTTTTATTTTAATTAAGTAGAAGCAAACCGAATAATTAAGATTAATAAGATAAAATAAAATAATTAGAAAATAAAATATAGATTTTGAAAACTAAAAGAAAAATAAACTTGAAAACTAGAATAATTACTTAATTAAGAAGATTTGAAAAACTTTTGATATGATTTTTGAAAAAAATTTTGAATTTTAAAATTTCAAAACTAAGATAAGATAGAATAAAAGGTTTTAAGCTTAAAATCTGAATTTTTAAAGGAAATTTCGAAAATTAATTAAATTAAAGGGAAAAGATATTTTTGAAATTAATGAAGAAGGAGAAAAACAGCAAAAATGACACCAAACTTAAATTTTTAGATCAAAACAAAGAAAATAAACAGGAAAACTTTAAACACCACGATGAACACTAAGAACAACTTTTAAAAAAAATATTAAAAAAACAGAAACACAAAAGACACCAAACTTAAAATATGAAACTAAACTCAAACGGAAGACTCTAAACCAAAAAGAAAAATTTTCCTAATCTAAGCAACAAAATAAACCGTTAGTTGTCCAAACTCAAACAATCCCCGGCAACGGCGCCAAAAACTTGGTGCACAAAATTATGATTCACAACTCCGCACAACTAACCAGCAAGTGCACTGGGTCGTCCAAGTAATACCTTACGTGAGTAAGGGTCGATCCCACGAAGATTGTCGGCTTGAAGCAAGCTATGGTTATTTTGTAACTCTTAGTCAGGAAATTAGTAATGAAAATGATTATGTTTATGAAGAATAAATAGCATAAATTAAATAATACTTGTTATGCAGTAATGGAGAACAGATTGAGGTTTTGGAGATGCTTTGTCTCTGAGTCACTGCTTTCCTTCCATCTTCTTCTTCGCGCATGCAAGGCTCCTTCCATGGCAAGCTATATGTTGGGTTTCACCGTCGTCAATGGCTACCTCCCGTCCTCTCAGTGAAAAATGTCCATGTACATGGCTAATCATCTGTCGGTTCTCACTTGTATTCGAATAAGATCCATTGATCCTTTTGCATCTGTCACTACGCCCAATACTTGTGAGTTTGAAGCTCGTCACAGTCATCCCTTCCCAGATCCTACTCAGAATACCATAGATATGGTTTAGACGTTCCGGATCTCAAGCATGGCGGCCAATTGATTCTAGCTTTTACCACGAAGACTCTGGATTCATGGAGTTGAACGCTCTGTTGTCAGGAGAGGCAATCAAACTCCTGAACCAGGAACCCAAGAGATATACACTCAAGCTATTACAGATAGAACGTAAGTGGTTGTCAGGCACACGTTCATAGGTAAAGAATGATGATGAGTGTCACAGATCATCACATTCTTTATGGTTAGGTACGAGTGAATATCTTAGAACAAAAACAAGCGTGTTGAATAGAAAATAGAAGTAATTGCATTAATTCATCAAGACACAACAGAGCTCCCCGCCTCCAATCATGGAGTTTAGAGACTTATACCGTAGAGATACAATGTAAAACGTGAAAAAATGTCATGAAATCCCAAATAGATCTCTAAAAGTAGTTTTTATACTAAGCTAGTGACCTAGGTTTACAGAAATTGAGTAAACTAAGATAGATAATGCAGAAATCCACTTCTGGGGCCCACTTGGTGTGTGCTTGGGCTGAGCATTGAAGCTTCCATATGTAGAGACTTTATTTGGAGTTAAACGCCAGGTTGTAGCCTGTTTCTGGTGTTTAACTCTAGTTTGCAACCTGTTTCTGGCGTTTAACGCCGAATAGGGTAAGGACTTCGGGTTAAACACCAATTTACGTCGTCATAACTTGGGCAAAGTATGGAGTATTATATATTTTTGGAAAGCCGTGGATGTCTACTTTCCAACGCAATTGAGAGCGCACCATTTGGGCTTCTGTAGCTCCAGAAAATCCATTTCGAGTGCAAGGAGGTCAGAATCCAACAGCATCTGCAGTCCTTTTTCAGCCTCTGAATCAGATTTTTGCTCAGGTCCTTCAATTTCAGCCAGAAAATACCTGAAATTACACAAAAACATACAAACTCATAGTAAAGTCCAGAAATGTGATTTTTGCAATAAAACTAATAAAAATATATTAAAAAGTAGCTAGATCATACTAAAAACTATATGAAAATACCCCCCAAAAGCGTATAAAATATCCGCTCATCACCTTGGCAGCTACCAGCAACTACTATAACCGCCCGAATCAAGGGAACTATCAACAAGGCGGTAATTATAACCAAGGTGAAAACTACAATCAAGGTTGGCAAGATAACTCCAACCAAGGATGGAGAGATAATTCCAACCAAGGATGGAGGGACAACTATAACCAAGGAGGCAGAGACAATGGTGGAAATCAGAGGTGGAACAACAACAACAATCAGCAGAACTGGTATCAATAGAACCCTCCCTACCAACAGCAGAACCAAGGCCAGGCTTACCGAGCACCCCACCAAAGGCAATCCCAAGCACCTCAGAACAACCAACAGTAAGCCCCTAAAATTACCTATCCCCCTTCCTCTTCCAGTGATGAGATGCTTTGTTCTATTGTGCAAGGACAAAAAGTCATTCAGAATACACTTAGCTCTACCATAAATGGTCTTAACTCCACTCTACAAGCACTAATATCTCGCTTGGAACCACCCTCTACTCCCAACAATCAACCTTCAAGCTCCAGTGTACTACCTTCTCAACCTCTACCCAACCCCAAGGGTAGAATCAATGCCATTACTTTGAGGTCTGGAGTCACACTGCAAGAGAGGAGTCATGAAGAGCCAAGCTTAAAAGAAGACATTCATGTTGAAGACATTGTTGAAGTAGAGGATACTGAAGGAGAGGATGAAGTACAAGACATGGTTGAAGAAGAAGAGGCTCAACCAAGGAATGGAGTACCAAAAGAAGATGAAGTTACAAGAGAAGCCATTTCCATTCCATTTTCACACCTTGCTAGGAAATCCAGAAAGTAGATGGAGCTAGACCCCAAGATGGTGGAGATCTTCAAAAAGGTTGAGGTAACTATTCTCCTTTTTGATACCATTCGCCAGGTACCTAAGTATGCTAAGTTTCTAAAAGATTTATGCATGAATAAAGATAAAATACATGATTTAGAAACTACTCCTCTAGGTAGCTCTATTTCTGCTTTAATGGGTGCTGTACCGGAAAAATATAGTGATCCGGGTCCATGCATGGTTACTATTACTATTGAGGGTGTACAATTTTTTGACTGCATGTATGATTTGGGTGCATGTGTTAGTATTATGCAATTATCTGTATATGATGCCTTGAGGCTCCCTACCTTAAAAAGGTTGGCAGCACGTTTTGTTTTGGCAGATAAAAGCATAATCTCGGTAGTTGGAGTTGCTGAGAAGAAGTAGAAGATACGCACATGGAGGAAACTGTAGCTGCAGTTCACCAAGAAGAAGTAGAAGATACGCACATGGAGCAAGGTGCAAGTGTGGGAAAGCCCTCTGAATAAGATGAAGACACCTTGCCACCACCAATGGCTCCAGATGATCAAGTGCCTAGCCATGAGCAGAAAATGGAGTTGAAGCCCCTTCCACCCCACCTCAAGTATGCTTACCTTGAGGATCATCAGAAGCTCCTAGTTATCATTGCAAGGGAACTCACTTTCCAACGGAAGGAGCAGTTGCTTGATGTGCTGAGAAGACACAAGAGAGCTATTGGGTGGAGCTTGGCAGATATAGTAGGCATCAACCCTAAAGTCTGTGAGCACCGTATATTTTTAGAAGAGGGAGCAATGCCTGTCTGTCAACCTCAAAGGCGGTTGAACCCCACCATCTTAGAAGTTATCAAGAAGGAAGTGACCAAACTGCTTAAAGCTGATATCATCTACCCCATCTCAGATAGTGAATGGGTTAGCCCAGTACAGGTGGTACCAAAGAAGTTTGGAGTCACAAAAGTGAGGAATGAGCATGGAGAGCTCTTGACAACTAGAGTGTAGAATTCCTGGAGGGTATGCATTGATTACAGGCGCCTCAACCAGGCTACTCGCAATGATCACTACCCACTGCCCTTCATCCATCAGATGCTTGATCGCTTGTCAGGTAAATCACACTACTGTTTTCTAGATGGTTACACTGGCTATTTTCAAATTCATATAGCTCTTGAAGATCAGGAGAAAACTACTTTTACATGTCCCTTTGGAACGTATGCATACAAGAGGATGCCTTTTGGCTTATGTAATGCACCGGCTACTTTCCAAAGATACATGATAAGTATTTTCTCAGATCTTCTTGAGAGCTGTATGGAAGTTTTTATGGACGACTTTAGTGTGTATGGTGATTCATTCGACCTTTTCTTGGATAGTTTAGCTAGAGTATTATACAGGTGTGTTAGTTCAAACCTTGTATTGAATTTTGAAAAATGTCATTTTATGGTAAAACAAGGTATTGTTCTAGGACACATTATTTCTAATACTGGTATTTCAGTTGATCCAACAAAAGTGGATGTCATTTCTAGTTTACCTTTCCTCTCCTCTATGAGGGAAGTCCGTTCATTCCTTGGTCATGCATGTTTCTACCGGAGATTTATCAAGTACTTCAGTAAGGTAGCATTGCCTTTATCCCGACTGCTGCAGAAGGATGTTGAGTTTGAGCTGAGTGAGGACTGCATGGAAGCGTTTGATAAGCTGATGATCGCCTTGACTCAAGCTCCGATTGTGAGAGGGCCAGACTGGAGCCAACCATTTGAGATTATGTGTGACACCTCCAATCATGCAGTAGGAGCGGCGCTGGCTCAGCGCAAAGGTAAAGACCCTTTTATAATTGCTTATGCTTCTAAGACCTTAGACATACACTGCTCAGTCTAATTATACTACCACTGAAAAAGAGCTTCTGGCTATTGTTTTTGCTCTGGATAAATTTCGAGCCTACTTACTTGGTACTAAGGTGGTAGTATACTTAGACCATGCAGCTCTAAAATATTTGTTAGCTAAAAAAGAGTCCAAACCAAGGTTAATACGTTGGATATTGTTGCTGCAAGAATTTGATTTAGAAATCAAGGATAAGAGTGGTTCCCAGAATTTAGTGGCAGACCACTTGAGTCGCCTAGAGCACATTAAGAGTGATTCCACTCCTATCAATGATGCTTTTCCATTTGATAGCTTGCACACAATATCTGAAGTAGTTCCTTGGTATGCACCTATAGCTAATTATTTGGTTAGTCATAACTTCCCTCCTAATTTTACTAAGCATCAAAGGGACAAGCTAGAAAGCGAGTCCAAATATTATATATGGAATGACCCATATTTATGGAGGTATGGTGCTGACCAAGTAATTAGAAGGTGTGTGCCTCAATCAGAATTTCAGTCAATTTTAGAGGCCTGCCACTCCTTTGAGAGTGGTGGACATTTTGGTCCTCAAAGAACAGCTAGAAAAATTTTAGACTGTGGATTCTAGTGGCCCACTCTTTTTAAGGATGCTACTGCCTTCTGTAAATCTTGCTACCCATGCCAAAGGTTTGGGAATATATCCAAGAGGGATGAGATGCCCCAACAACTTATGTTGTTCTGTGAAATTTTTTATATTTGTGGCATTGACTTCATGGGTCCCAAACTCTAGTGGTTTCTTATACATACTGTTAGCTGTTGATTATGTCTCTAAATGGGTGGAAGCAATTCCTACCCGTATTGATGATGCTAATGTTGTTGTCTCCTTTGTTAGAAATCATATTATATGTCACTTTGGATCACCACGAGCAATCGTGAGTGATCAAGGCACTCATTTTTGTAACAGGAGATTGACTGGTCTACTGAAGAAACATGGCATTGTTCACAAGGTAGCAATAGCTTACAATCCCCAGACCAATGGACAAGACGAGGTGTCTAACAGAGAGATAAAGCGCATACTGGAGAAGATTATCAAGCCTCATAGAAAAGACTGGAGCACCAGGCTTGTAGATGCGCTCTGCGCTTATCGGACAGCATACAAGACACCCATCGGAATGAGTCTATGGCAAGGCTTGTCACCTCCCAGTGGAGGTGGAGCACAAAGCTTTCTGGGCGGTAAGAGAATGCAACATGGGATTTGAGAAGGCTGGTGCTGAAAGGAAACTGCAACTAGCAGAACTAGAGAACCTTCGACTCGAAGCATATGACAACTCCAGGCTATACAAAGAGAGGGTGAAGATTGTGCATGACAAGCATATCAAGAGAAGAGAGTTCAGACCTGGGAAGCTGGTTCTCCTTTACAACTCAAGATTGAGGCTCATGCCAGGCAAGCTGAGATCAAGGTGGGAAGGTCCCTATAGAATAGAGAAGGCAGAGCCATACGGAGTCTTCCACCTGAGTCATCCTTCAAGCTCCAAATTCATCAAAGTCAATGGCCACCGCTTGAAGCTATATCATGGTGAGAAAATGAAGAACAATAAGGACCTGGAGGTCTTCCTCTTGGAGGATCCACCAATAGAAGAAGACTGAACTTGTGGACCGTCCAACTTACGGACGTAAAAGCAAAGTGCTAGGTGGGAGACAACCCACCATGGTATGATCTTTCCTTTTCATTCCTAGTTTTATTTTATTTTGTTTTTATCAGTGTTCATTCATAATTTCTGCATAATCACCTGCATTCTGCATAAAAAAAAGAAGAGCATTCGACGCACAAGAGTCTAGGACGCGCACGCGTCATATGTGAATGCACCATCATCCACACCACAAGCACCATCCACCCATCAGATGTTCCTTAAGATCCTCAAGAGGTTCAACCGGCAAGACCGGCGGATGGAGCAAATGGAGCACCGTAACAAGCGCCGATACAACTATTGATGCGTGAGCATCTTTCCTATCTTTTCCTAGTAAATTTGCATTTAATTTGTTGAGTTTAATTAAGAATTAATTATATTTTAGACAATATGGATGCTACTTTGAGTATTTTGCAATTTTGTTTATTTTAGATAGCATTTGGCTGGATTTGATAGAGTTTCTGCAGCACAAGAACCAAAAGAAGATGGCAGCGAGGAGCGACACGTACGTGTGACTGACGCGTGCGCGTGACTGACGCGTACGCGTGATTTGAAGATTTGCTCAGCGACGCGTGCGCGTACCTGACGCGTACGCGTGACATGCACCACGTGCAGAAAACGCAGAAAAATGTTGGGGCCTATTTCTGGGCTGTTTTGACTCAATTTTCAGCCCAGAAAACACATATTAGAAGCTGCAGAATGGACAAAATGAGTGGTCCCCACCCATCAACTGAAGACTTGTTAATTTATTTCTAATTTAAATTCAAATATTATTTTTAGGAAAAGATATTATTTTAGTTTTAGAAGATAGATTTTTAAATTAATTAGGATTAGATATAAAAAGGGATTCCAACAGGGGGATTCCAACACAACATTCTTTCATTCCAACTTGAGAGATGAATGGCGTTGTTCGCTTGGGAATGGGATGAGATTGGACCTGCCGTCTTTCACATGAAGGTTTATGGAAGGTATGGTCTTTATGTTGGCATGGATCGGATCCGCTTTTCGGATATGGTTAGTTTCAGATTTATCTCTTGTAGGGTTAGCTCCCCGTTAAGCGACTAAGGTAGTGCTCACTATCTTCGCAAGTTAGCAGGAACCATTTCGCATAGCCGATCTGGTGTCGCTGCTTGAAAGCTTTCCTAACTTTATTCATGTAGCTATTAGAATAGGTAGCTCAGCAGATGAATGACTTTTATCAGTATCAGTCTATTCTTCTCTGAACCATGAGCAACTAAACTTCCATTGTTAAGGTTAGGAGCTCTGTCTATTTGTATGGATTGATTTTATTGCTTTTTCTATTTTAATTCATGTATGGATTTATAATTTAAGAATTGTTTTCGCTCTTTATCTTATGAATTTGGGTGGAATGGAAGTATGATCCTCTTTCTATTTGAGTTTTTGTATAACTTGGAAAAGCTCTTTACTTAAACAACAGCTTGAAAACATATTCTCCTAAATTTTAATTATCTAGATTTAATGGGATACATGACATATAATCCTTTTATTTGTGGGTAATTAGAGTTTTTGTGGCATATAAATTGGAATTTGATCATCACCCTCTAATTGGAATCAATTGACCAAGGAATTGGCAGTTGATGAAAATTAGAGGAGACTAGAAAGGTTTAAGGAATTAGGGTCTAGTCACATATAGTTTGTCATAAATTAAATCCTACATGATTAAAATAGTTAGTAAGAAAAGTTAATCCGAAAAATTAGATAACTCTGAAACCTTAATTACCTTCTCTATACTTTACTCCCAATCCATTTACTTTACTATTTTAATTTCTGTACGATTGTTTAATGCTCTTTGAACACCCAAACACTATTTTCTGTTTGCCTAACTAAGTAAATCAATTAACCATTGTTGCTTAGTCCTTCAATCCTCGTGGGATCGACCCTCACTCACCTGAGGTATTACTTGGTACGACCCGGTGCACTTGCCAGTTAGTTTGTGGGTTATAAATTACCGCACCAAGTTTTTGGCGCTGTTGCCGGGGATTGATTGTGATTGACAACTACTCGTTGTTTGATTTCTTAGATTAGATAATTTTTCTTTTAATTAGTTTTATTTTATTATTATTAATTTTTGTTTCTTTATATGTTTATTTTTATTCCCGTAATTTTTTTTTCTTTTCTTCGTTCTTTCTTTCTTTCATTCGTACCACCCACTTCCGTTTCCCTTTTTTATTTTCTTTTACCTTCGTTTTCTTTTTAATTTTTTTATTTCACTTTCGTTTATTTTCTTTCATTATTTTTTTAATTTTATTAGTTTTATTTTCTTTTACCTTCTTTCATCTTTTTTTATTTATTTTATCATATTTCATTTTCGTTTTCCTTCTTTATTTATTTATTTCTTTTATTTTTATTTTTCTATTTTATTAGTCTTATTTAAATTTTAGCTTTAACTCTTAAAATTTTGCTCAATTATTTTTTTATTTCTGGAATTAAGTTTGGTGTCACCTAGTAATTTTGTTTTAATTTACCTATCTATATTTTAAAAAAAAATATTTTCAAAAATTTTAATTTTTTTTAGTGTTTTTATTTTATTTCTTTACACAGGTTACCTTACTAGGAGTTCTCTGCACTCTGACGTAGAGAATCCCATCTTTTCTTGTCTTCTGTTTGTTTATGCGCAGGAACAGAGACAAGGAATATCTTTTAGACTTTGATCCTGAACCTGAAAGAACTTTCAGGCGACGTTTACAACAAGCAAGACTTTGCAAGGCTGCAGAATCCACTATACATCACAATAATGCTGTTAATGCCAATGTGGCAAATCCGAATGGGAATGAAGAACAAAGAAGAGTTCTTGGCTCTTACCCTGCTCCTACTGCAGATCTTTATGGAAAAAGCATTGTGGTGCCTCCTATAGCTGCAAACAACTTTGAGTTGAAGCCACAATTTGTCACCCTGGTGCAACAAAACTGCTAGTATCATGGTCTTCCCCACGAAGATCCAAATCAATTTATTTCTAATTTTTTGCAGATTTGTGATACTGTGAAGACAAATGGAGTGAATCCAGAGGTGTATAAACTCATGCTCTTCCCGTTTGCTCTGAGGGATGGAGCAAAGCTATGGCTAGATTTCCAACCCAAGGAGAGTTTGAATACTTGGGACAAGGTTGTTATTGAGTTTCTTACTAAATTTTTTCCACCAAAGAAGCTGACTAAGCTTAGGGTGGAGGTTCAAACCTTCAGGCAGAGGGATGGTGAAACTCTTTATGAAGCTTGGGAGAGTTACAAGCTACTGATTAGACAGTGCCCTCCGGACATGTTCTCTAAATGGACCCAACTAGACATCTTTTATGAAGGCTTGGGTGAAATGTCCAAGATGTGCTTAGATAATTCTGCAGGTGGTTTATTACACAAGAAGAAGACACCGGAGGAGACTATTGAGCTAATTGAATTGGTTGCTAGCAACCAATATTTATACTCATCTAACAGGAATCCTGTGAACTTTGAGGCTCCTCAGAAGAAGGGTGTTATGGAAGTAGAAGCTCTTAATGCTCTTCTTGCTCAGAACAAGCTTATGTCTCAGCAAATAAGTCTACTTACTCAACAGATGGGTGGCATGCAAGTCTCAGCTATCAACACCCAAAACTCATCTCAAGAGATTTCTTATGACATGACAGGTAATTTTGTGCAAAATGATAATTATGACCATGCTCAATGCTCTTCTGAATAGGTCAATTACATGGGGAGTGATCCTAGAAATCTTAACAATGATCCATATTCTAAGACATATAATCATGGGTGGAGGAATCACCAAAATTTTGGATGGAGGGACTAACCTCAGAGACCTCAGAATTTCAACAATAATTCTCAGGAGGGCTTTCAACAGAACAATCACAATAACCACCAATTTTAATCTCAGCAGCAACAACCACCTCAGCAGGCAAACTCTAAATCCCTAGAAGATTCCAATTGGGAGATGATGAGGAGTTTTATGCAGGAAACCAGAGCATCCATTAGAAATTTAGAGGTGCAAATGGGCCAATTGAGTAAGTAAATACCTGAGAGGTCTGCAAGTATATTTCCAGGTGATACAGTGGTAAACCCAAGGGAAGACTACAAGGCCATTCAATTGAGAAGTGGTAAAAAAGCTGGCTCTGAGACAAGGGCCAATGAAGAGCTAGTTAAAAAGAAAGCTCCAGATAAGAAGAAAGAAGAAGTGGAGCACGCCCCTCCAAAGCATGCAGACAACCCATTCCCTGACTCTCTTGACAAGTATCCTACATTGGCAAAGGCTCCTGAATACAAGCCAAAAATGCCATATCCTCAGAGACTTCAGAAGGCTTCCAAAGAAAAGTAGTTCTCTAAATTTTTAGATGTCTTCAAGAATCTACAGATCAACATTCCTTTTGCAGAGGCACTTGAGCAAATGCCCCTGTATGCTAAATTTATGAAAGAATTGTTGACTAACAAGAGGAATTGGAAGGAGCAAGAAACTGTGGTGTTAACCAAGGAATGCAGTGCTATTATCCAACATAAACTTCCTAAGAAAATGCAAGATCCAAGGAGCTTGTGATTCCTTGCACCATTGGAAATGTCACCATTCCGAGAGCTTTATGTGATCTTGGAGCTAGCATCAATCTCATGCCAATTTTAGTGATGAAAAGCTTCAAATTGAGGAGGTAAAACCCACTCGTATTTCTCTTCAACTTGCTGATCTTTCTATTAAATTACCTGTGGGGGTTGTTGAGAATTTACTTGTGAAAGTAGGACCATTTATTTTTCCTGCTGATTTTGTTATATTAGACATGGAAGAGGATGTAAAATCCTCTATTATTCTTGGAAGACCCTTTTTAGCTACAGGTAGAGCTCTGATTGATGTACAAAAGGGTGAATTAACCCTGAGGGTCAATGAAGAACAGGTGGTCCTTAATGTTTTTGAAGCTCTCAAGCATCCTAATGATTCTGAAGGGTGTATGAGAATTGATGTTGTTGAACCACTTGTTCAAGAAGTACTGGAAGCTGAGGTACTTGATGACATTCTAGAGCCTGTCTCTGAGTATGAATTAGTTGAAGTTGATGATTCACCACCCCAGAAGGCACTAGTTCACACGCCTAAGACAGAGGAGGAAGCCCCCAAGCTTGAGCTCAAACCTTTACCTCCTTCTCTGAAATACGTGTTCTTGGTTGAAAAGGATTCATATCCAGTGATTTTTAGCTCTTCCCTGAAGCCTGAAGAGGAAGACGCGCTTATTTCAGTGCTCAGGAGCCATAAAACAGCTCTTGGGTGGACCATTAGTGACTTGAAGGGGATTAGTCCAACCAAGTACATGCACAAGATCCTCCTTGAAGATGATGCTAAACCAGTTGTGCAACCACAATGGAGACTCAATACAACTATGAAAGAGGTGGTCCAAAAAGAGGTAATGAAACTATGGGAAGCAGGTGTTATTTACCATATTTCTGACAGTCCTTGGGTAAGTTCTGTGCAGGTAGTTCCCAAGAAAGGAGGGATGACAGTGATCAAGAATGAAGAGAATGAGCTTATTCCTACAAGAACAATCATAGGATGGAGAATGTGTATAGACTACAGGAGGTTCAACACTGCTACAAGGAAGGATCACTTCCCCCTGCCTTTTATTGATCAGATGCTTGAGAGGTTAGCTGGTCATGCATTTTATTGCTTTCTAGATGGCTATTCTGGATATAACCAAATTGTAGTGGACCCTCAAGATCAAGAGAAGACAGCATTCACATGCCCCTTTGGAGTATTTGCCTACAGAAGAATGCCTTTTGGACTTTGCAATGCTCTAGCAACTTTTTAGAGGTGTATGCTTTCAATTTTTTCTGATATGGTTAAAAAGTTTATTGAGGTATTTATGGATGACTTTTCTATCTTTGGTAATTCTTTTGAATCCTGCCTTAAGCATTTATCTCTTGTCTTAAAACGGTGTCAAGAATCAAACCTTGTTTTAAATTGGGAAAATGTCATTTTATGGTTACAGAAGGTATTGTTCTTGGACACTGGATTTCAAGTAAGGGAAATGAAGTTGATAGAGCAAAGGTGGAGGTGATTGAAAAATTACCACCATCAACTAATGTTAAGGCAGTTAGGAGTTTCTTCGGTCATGCAGGATTTTATAGAAGATTTATAAAGGATTTTTCTAAAGTTGCTAAACCTTTAAGCAACCTGTTGGTTGCTGATGTTCCTTTTGTCTTTGATTCTGATTGTCTGCATGCTTTTGAAACTCTGAAAGTAAACCTTACCTCTGCTCCCATTATAGCTCCCCCTCACTGGGATTTATCATTTGAATTGATGTGTGATGCCAGTGACTTTGCTATAGGAGCTGTTTTAGGACAGAGGCATGGTAAGCTTGTACATGTCATTTACTATGCCAGTCGTGTGCTAAATGATTCCCAAAAGAATTACACAACTACAGAAAAGGAATTATTAGCTGTTGTGTATGCTGTTAATAAGTTTAGGTCATATTTACTTGGTTCTAAGGTTATTGTTTACACTGATCATGCTGCTTTGAAGTACCTTCTAACTAAACAGGATTCTAAACTAAGATTAATCAGATGGGTGTTGCTCCTTCAGGAGTTTGATATTGAGATAAAAGATAGGAAAGGGTCAGAAAATCAAGTGGATGACCATCTCTCCAGAATTGAACCTAAAGCAGGAGTTCAACCACCCACAGCTGTGACTGAGACGTTTCCGGATGAGCAATTATTCCTCATTCAGCAGGCTCCATGGTTTGCAGACATTGCAAATTATAAGGTCATGAATTTTATTCCAAGAGAGTACAGTAGGCAACAAGTAAAGAAGCTATTGACTGATGCAAAGTACTACATTTAGGAGGAACCATACTTTTTTAAAATGTGTTCAGATGGTATCATCCGAAGATGTGTCCCAGATGAAAAAAAACAGCAGATTCTTTGGCACTGTCATGGTTCTGAGTATAGAGGCCACTTTGGTGGTGAAAGGACAACCACAAAGGTCCTTTAGAGCGGGTTTTACTAGCCAACTCTCTTCAGAGACTTAAGAGCATTTGTGAAGCACTGTGACAGATGTGAAAAAGCCAAAAATCTCCCTGCCAACCATGAAATGCCACAGCAGGGGATTCTTGAGGTTGAATTGTTTGATGTATGGGGTATTGATTTCATGGGACCTTTTTCACCCTCACATTCAAACAACTATATTCTAGTGGCAGTTGATTATGTGTCCAAGTGGGTGGAAGCTGTGGCTCTGCCCACCAATGATGCCAAGGTGGTAATGATCTTTCTTCAGAGATACATCTTTAGCCGGTTTGGTGTCCCAAGGACACTCATTAGTGACGGAGGAAGTCACTTCTGCAATAAACAGCTGGACTCTCTTCTGCAGAGATATGGAGTCCGTCATAAAGTGGAAACCCCCTATCACCCTCAGACAAGTGGACAGGTTGAAGTTTCCAATAGGGAACTTAAGAGGATTTTAGAGAAGACCATCAGTGTTTCAATGAAGGACTAGTCTAGGAAGCTTGATGATGCTCTCTGGGCATACCGGACAGCTTACAAGACTCCTATTGGCATGTCCCCTTATTAGTTGGTCTATGGAAAAGCCTGTCACTTGCCAGTTGAGCTAGAACACAAGGCTTACTGGGCAATCAGGTACTTGAATCTTGATTCAGAAGCTGCAGGAATTAAGTGAATGCTTCAGTTGAATGAGTTTGATGAATTCAGATATTCAGCTTATGAGAATGCCAAGCTCTATAAGGAGAGAACCAAGCTACTGCATGACAAGAAGATTGCCATCAGAATCTTTGATCCAGGACAGAGAGTGATTTTGTATAATTCAAGGCTCAAACTCTTTCCCGAGAAGCTGAAATCCCGGTGGTCAGGATCGTTTGTGGTTACCAGAGCTTCACCATATGGTTATGTAGAAATACAGGAAGAGAATTCTAATAGGAAATTTACAGTGAATGGCCAGATGCTGAAGCACTATCTTGGAGGTGAGATTGATCGCTAGGGGTCCACTCATCTGCTGATCTAGCAGAACTGACCGTCAAACTAGTGACATTAAAGAAGCGCTTGTCAGGAGGCAACCCGATAAATTCGTATCCTTAGCTATTTTTTGTAGTAGTAGTTTTCTTCCTTATTTGATTTTACTAAGTTTTTACTGTTTTTCAGATCATGCAGCTATCTTAGAACAGGAGCCGGACACATAAAAAAAAAGAGAGCACCCGACGCGCAAGCGTTGCTGACGTGCACGCGTCAGATGGGTGTGCGTGAAAAATAAAAATGAACAGAGAGTTGCGCGGGAGTGGCGCAGGAATGATGCCTTTCGCACAAACAGGTCCACGCGTACGCGTACCCCACGCGTGCGCGTCATTCGTGATTTTGGCACTCCACGCATACGCGTGACCTTAAAAATTGACGTAAATAAGTGTTTGGGCAGAGAGTTGTGCTGGCTTGGGGCTGGAAGTGCGCTAGAAGCACAAATCATGGGCACGCGGACGCGTTCCTGACGCTCACGTGTCATTAAGAAAAATTTGCGACCCACGCGTATGCGTGCTGTACGCGTACGCGTCGCCTTCTGATGGGATATTTTCGCGGAGAAACGAATTCCTCCGAAACACCCAAATCTAACCGGCAAGTGCACCGGGTCGCATCAAGTAATAATAACTCACGGGAGTGAGGTCGATCCCACAGGGATTGAAGAATTGAGCAATTTTAGTTTAGTGGTTGATTTAGTCAAGCGAATCAAGATTTGGTTGAGAGATTTGTGATTTGCAGAATTTAAATTGCATAGAAAGTAAAGGGAATGGGTAATTGGCATGAAATTAAAGAGAACTGAAATTTAAAGTGCTGAATCTTAAAGAACAAGAAATTAAATGGCAAAAACTTAGAACGCAAGAAATGTAAATTGCAGAATCTTAAAATGCAAGAAATGTAAATGGCTTGAATTGTAAAGGGAATTGGGAGTTGGATTTGCAGGAATTAAACGAGGAAAAGTAAATTGCAACAAAGAGAGAAGTAAAGGATGTCTTGAATCAAACCGGATCTTAAAACAGAAAAGTAAAGTGAGCATGAAAACAGTAAACAGAAGATGTAAATTGAGAATTCAGATCTCAGGACCCAAGAGACTAGAAAACCAAGTCTAGATCTCAATGCCTTCCTAGATCCAACAAGAACAATTGCAAAGGAGATTGTAAATTCCAAAGAAAGTAGATGAAGAACAATGAACCGAAACTGAAATTCAATTAAGCAGAAAATTAAACAAGATCCCAAGGTGAGATTGAAACAGAATTTCTTCAACTCTCCACCCAAAATCCAAGACAAGAAAAGTAAAGAGTGCTGGGCAAGAACAAGGAAGAAGAGAGATCAATTCTCCTCCCAAATTCTCTTGAATTAAAACAACAATGCTAAGAAAAATAAAAGTGAGCTCCCAATCAAAACCAGAAAAGAAAGTTGTTCTGAAAACTAAAAGCGAAGCTCCCTTCAAAACTTAAATTCTAATCTATTTATACACTTTCTTCAAATGGTCTTCAAGCCTTCAATTGGGCCTTTGCTCTTGGTGGAATTGGGTTGAGAGAGGCCTTGGTTGATTGCTCTTGGAGTTTGGAGAAGAACTGAATTGAACCGGGTTGGAATCATGAAAGCTTGAGTAAAAGTTGGAGTAAAAGTTAGGGGTCTAACTTTTGCTCCAACTTTTCACATCAGCACCCTTGTTTTGCTGATACCAACGTTGGGGCAAAAGTTAGGGGTCTAACTTTTGCTCCAACGTTGGCCTCCCCTTGGTTATTCATGGCGCCAACGTTAGCCAAAAAGTTAGGGGGCTAACGTTGGCGCAAACTTTTTGTGCATCCAGGGAGTGTTTTTCATGCCAAAAGTTAGCCAAAAAGTTAGGGGTCTAACTTTTGCTCCAGCTTTTACTTCCTGGTTCATAATTAATCCAAATGTTTGAGCTAAAGTTTGAGGGCAAACTTTTGCTCAAACTTTTTGTTCTCTCTTCCTCCTAGCCCTTCCTTCTTGCATCAACCTTTCTCCAAGCTTCCTTCACCTATCATTAATCAACCAAACACATCAAAGCTATGCTCAAAATCATGAGATATTCATTCTTTCATAATATATGACAATTATAGCATAAAACCTCATGAAATAGCATGAATTCATACATGGTTGATTAAATCAAAGGAAACATGAAAATCTACCAAATTGGCTTGCTTTTGGCTCAAGAAAGTGTATAATTCAATTGAAAACAAAAGAAAAAGGCTAGTGAAACTAGGCTAAGATGACTTGTCATCACCTTCGCCGTACAACTACACTAGTTCGCCGCCCAGTTTTAATTTTCTTTCTCTCTCTCCCAATCCTAATTCTCTCTTGTTCTTTTATCCTTTTATTCTTCTTTCATCATAATAGTTGTTTCTTTCTGTTTTCAGTTCTTCTTTGCTTGAGGACAAGCAAACCTTTAAGTTTGGTTTTGACGCTTCGCTTAAGGGTTTTCTGTTTATTTTTATGGCAACAAAAGGGAGGCGAATCATCTTCACAGAAGGAGCACAACCTGAAGAATAAAACGACCGCTAGGATAACTAAGGTGGTTGAGTTCTTTTCATTCTATATTCCTTCCCGCTTTTATTATATTATGTTTTGGTTTTCTGCTATTTTGCTTTGTTTGTTGCATGATCCTTTATTATTTAGAATCCTAGGTCTAGTTTAGTTTTCTCTTAATTGCTTTAATTCCGAAAAGATGTCTCATATATTACTCACTGAGCTTGAATTTAAATCAAAAATACAGAAGTGATGTATTGCATGAGAAAGTGAATTTATATTAAAGAATAGTCTTATTTACTTAGATGTGGTGATACTTTCTGTGATTCTGAATGCATGACATGAACAATGTATATTTAAATTTAAATCAAAGAATGTTGATGTACTAGGAACAGGGATTTAGATAATTATTATGACTTCTCTGAAATAAGTAAAAAGTTTAATCCTTGAAGCAAAAGAAACAGTATTGAAAAAAAAATCCCAAGTCCAAGGCTCTGAGCATCAATGACTAGGGAAGAACAATAAGGAGCTAAAGGTCTTCCTCTTGGAGGATCCACCAACAGAAGAAGATTGAACTTGTGGACCGTCCAACTTAAGGACATAAAAGCAAAGTGCTAGGTGGGAGACAACCCACCATGGTATGATCGTTCCTTTTCATTCCTAGTTTTATTTTATTTTGTTTTTATCACTGTTCATTCATAATTTTTGCATAATCACCTGCATTCTGCATTAAAAAAAAAAGAAGAGCATTCGACGCGCAAGCATCTAGGACACGCACGCGTCATATGTGAATGCACCATCATCCACACTACAAGCACCATCCACCCATCAGATGTTCCTTCAGATCCTCGAGAGGTTTGACCGGCAAGACCGGTGGATGGAGCAAATGGAGCGCCGTAACAAGCGCCGATACAACTATTGATGCGTGAGCATCTTTTCTATCTTTTCCTAGTGAATTTGCATTTAATTTGTTGAGTTTAATAAAGAATTAATTATATTTTAGACAATATGGATGCTACTTTGAGTCTTTTGCAATTTTGTTTATTTTAGGTAGCATTCGGCTGGATTTGATGGAGTTTCTGCAGCACAAGAACCAAAGAAGATGGCAGCGAGGAGTGACGCGTACGCGTGACTAATGAGTGCGTGTGATTTGGAGCTTTCCATGGCAACGCGTGCGCGTGACTGATGCGTACGCGTGATTTGAAGATTTTCTCACTGACGTGTTCGCGTACGCGTGACACGCGAAAAAGACCATCGACGCGTACGCGTGACATGCACCACGTGCAGAAAACGCAGAAAAATGTTGGGGGCGATTTCTGGGCTGTTTTGACTCATTTTCATCCCAGAAAACACAGATTAGAAGCTGCAGAATGGACAAAACGAGTGGTCTCCACCCATCAACTGAAGACTTGTTAATTTATTTCTAATTTAAATTCAAATATTATTTTTAGGAAAAGATAATATTTTAGTTTTAGAAGATAGATTTTTAAATTAATTAGGATTAGATATAAAAAGGAATTCCAACAGGGGGATTCCAACACAACATTTTTCCATTCCAATTTATAATCCTTATGCTTCTCTGAACCATGAGCAACTAAACCTCCATTGTTAAGGTTATGAGCTCTGTCTATTTGTATGGATTGATTTTATTGCTTTTTCTATTTTAATTCATGTATGGATTTATAATTTAAGAATTATTTTCGCTCTTTATCTTATGAATTTGGGTGGACGGAAGTATGACCCTCTTTCTATTTGAGTTCTTGTATAACTTGGAAAAGCTCTTTACTTGAACAACAGCTTGAAAACATATTCTCCTAAATTTTAATTATCTAGATTTAACGGGATACGTGACATATAATCCTTTTATTTGTGGGTAATTATAGTTTTTGTGGCATATAAACTGGAATTTGATCATCACCCTCTAATTGGAATCAATTGACCAAGGAATTGGCAGTTGATGAAAACTAGAGGAGACTAGAAATGTCTAAGGAATTAGTGGTTACTCCCAATCCATTTATTTTACTATTTTAATTTCTGTACGATTGTTTAATGCTCTTTGAACACCTAAACACTATTTTCTGTTTGCCTAACTAAGTAAATCAATTAACCATTGTTGCTTAGTCTTTCAATCCTCGTGGGATCGACCCTCACTCACCTGAGGTATTACTTGGTACGACCCGGTGCACTTGCCGGTTAGATTGTGGGTTAAAAATTACCGCACCAACTATCTGAAGGAACTCATCATTGGTAACCACCCACCTCCGGAACCGAAAGACACCCCAGATTCCCCTTCACCCAATAGCACAAGGAGCCATGGCGAGCCAGACAGTGGAGGCAATGCGTCCAGTCCTACCTTGCTCCTTACTGATGGCACGGAGGACCGTGCCAAGCCTTAAGTGTGGGGAGGTCAGTCCTTGACTTCCGAAGGTAATCTCTCTCTTTTAACACCAACATTTTACTTTTTCTTTTGATAAATAGGATAGATTGCATGGTAATAACTGCTTGCATGTATGTTCTGCTTGGTTAAAATAATGAGTTTCTTTTCAAGACCCTAGTTTATAGTATTCCACTAATTTAAATAAAAAATTTGTGTTAAACTTGTTTGAAGATTGTAATTTGGAACATGAATTATAGATAAGAACACACAACCTGTAAGATTTTGAGCTTAAGTATATGGTTACATTATTTAACCATGATTTTTTATTCTTGTGTGCTCTCTTCCCTATGATTGCAATTTATAGTTTTTTCCATTCTATATGTCCATTGTTTAGTGTATTTGCATGCATACATATGATTGAGGCCATCATTTGTTATTAGCTTACTTATCGCAAATAACCTACCATTTCAATTACCTTTGTTTGCCACTTTGAGCCTTTTAATCTCCATTTGTTCTTTATATTACCACATCACTAGCCTTAAGCGAAAAAACAATTAATTACCTAAATTGAATCTTTGGTTAGCTTAAGATAGTGTGTTAATTAAGTGTGTGGAATTGTGGGAACCTGGGTTAATAGGAATGTGTTGTGTTTCTACTTTATTTGAATATTGGGAATTTGGGTGCCTACTCATGTAAAACTAGAAAAACCATATGCATTGATATGTTATGTTTTCATTATTGTTTGAAAAAAAATAGAAAAGAAAAGAAAAGTACAGTAAAAGAAATAAATGAATAGGGGATAATACAACCCCAATGTTAAGTTTAATAAAAGATCAATGCATATGTGGTGAATTTAAAGAAAATTTGATACACGAGTATGTGATGAAAAAGTGGGATTTTGGATAGCTAGGCATGATTTTGGAATTATATAGAGTGTGTGTGTGTTAGGTGAGAACTTAGGTTAGTCAAAGATTCATATTATAGCTCACTTGGCCATACATGTATCCTCACCCTTACCTTAGCCCCATTACAACCTTGAAAAGACCTCATGATGTTTGAATTTGTACACTAAATATTTGTTGATTGGTTAGATGAAGAACAAGTTTTAGAAAGTATAACTAGAGAAGAGTAGAGTGGATTAACCCTAGACACTTGAGCGATCAAAGTGCATATACACTTCCAGTGAGGGTTCAATGCTTGATTCTATGTTCCCTTCTTTCATGAGCTATCTTCCTACAAGTTTACTTGTCTTTTATTGTATGATTTCAATTAGCGGAATCTGATTTCAATTATTTTTAACCAAGTAGGTAGAAACATCTTAGCATATAGTTACATTCACATACATAGGTTGCATTACAAGAGTCTTGCTTTCCCCCATTCATTCTTTTGGTCCCTTTGAGCTTAGCATGAGGATATGCTAATGTTTAAGTGTGGGGAGATTGATAAACCACTATTTTATGGTTTATCTTGTGCTAAATTGAGTGTTTTTATCAACTCTTTGCACACTTATTCATACAATTTGCATGGTTTTACAAATCCTTCCCAGTTTTGTTCTATGGTTGAAAACTTGCTTCCTAAGACTTTAAATTGTATATTTTTAACTCTCCTTTCATACTATTCGATGTCGTGAGTGCGTTAAGTATTTTCAGGCTGTATAGGGCAGGAATAGCTTAAAGAATGGAGAGAAAGCTTGCAAAAATGGAAGAAACACAAGAAATAAAGGAGATGACCAGCAAGGATCGACGCGCAAACATGGCTCATGCGTGCGCGTGATTTAGTGATTTTCACAGCGACGCGTGCGCGTACCTAACGCGTACACGTGACAAGCGAGATTGGACAGTGATGCGTTCGCGTAACTGACGCGTACGCGTGACATGCAGAGAGGACCATCGATGCGTACGCGTGACGTGCGCCACGTGCAGAAATCACAGAAGACGCTGGGGCGATTTTAGGCTAAGTTTGGACCCAGTTTTCGGCCCAAAAACACGGCCTAGAGCCAGTGGACAAGCAGAGAATCAAGACACATTCACTTTTACACAATTTTAGTTTTTAGTTTTGAATGGGAGAGAGAAAAATCACCACTTCCTCTAGGGTTCTTCACATTCATAGATTTCTAGTTTTATGCTTTTGATTTGGGTATTGAGAAGAGTTACTACCTCCGTTGAAGTCTCTATCATTTTAGTTTGTTTTCTTGTTTCCTTACTCTTTTATCACCCATTTACCCTGTTCAGAGTTACATATGGATATCTTAATTTTGGAATTTATTAATGCAAGAAATTATTTTTACCTTTAATTAATTTTCTGTTATTACTTTATTTGAATTTCTATATCTTCTTTTCTTTCCCTTTTATCATTTATAAAAATGGCATTCATATCAATGGAGTAGACTCCTAACTTGACTTGGGAGTTGATTAAAAGGAGACCCTTGAGTTGGAATACTCAACTGTTAATTGGAATTTGGAAGTTGTTGGCTGGCTCTCTAGTCACTAACGCTAATCCTTCCATAGGAGAGGATTAGGACTTGTGAATCGGAGCTGGTTCAGTTACTTGACTTTCCTTTATTCGGTAAGGGATAACTAAGTAGAAACAACAACCTTTTACCTTTACACTTGGGAAAATTCAAAAAGGATAGAACATCCAATTAATCTTCTCCTGGTCAAGACTTCTTTATTTCAAATATATAAAACCTCTTGTTAATTTTCATTGCTTTAATTAATAATTATTTTAATTTTGCGTTCTCCAACTCTAAAAATTCTCAGAAAATTCCTGACCAATAAATTGCACTCTTTTGTCAACTCGTTGGGAGATGACCTGGGAATTCTACTCCCAGTATTTTATTCTTAAATTGTGACAACCCTTTTAAATTGATAAGCGGAATTTTCGTCGGTTAAGAACTGTACTTGCAACGCTATTTTCTCTATAAATTCTTAATCGGCAATTTTCTGCCCGTCAGTTCACCCAGTTAAGTGTCTGTGGTATTTATGTATTCGGTGGTAATACTGGAAAACAAAGTGCTTAGGGCCACGGCCAAGACTCTAAAAGCTGTGTTCAATAATAAAAAAGAACTAAACTAGGAGAGTCAATAACATCATCTGGATTCTAAGTTCCTAAGGATGCTAACACTTCTGAGTTTCAATGCATAGTGAGATGCCAAAACTATTCAGAAGCAAAAAGCTACTAAGTTCCGCTTATCTAATTGAAACTGAGCTTCATTGGAAACTCTGAGATTTATTGTATCTTACTCTTCTTTTTATCCTACTTTATTTTTAGTTGCTTGGGGACAAGCAACAATTTAAGTTTGGTGTTCTGATGAGCGGATATCTTATACGCTTTTTGCCATCATTTTCATATAGTTTTTATTACGTTTTATTTACGTTTCACTAAGTTTTTATAGGATTTAGTGCAAAATTCACATTTTTGGATTCTACTTTGAGTTTGTGTGTTTTTATACAATTTTAGGTATTTTCTGGCTGAAATTGAGGAGCTGGAGCAAAAGTCTGATTCAGAGGCAGAGAAAGCACTGCAGATGTTGTCAAGATCTGACCACCTTGCATGCGAAAGAGAGTTTCTGAAGCTACAGAAGTCCAAATGGAGCGTTCTCAATGTCTATTGAAAGCTAACACCCAGAGATTTTCAGAAATGTATAATAGTCCATACTTTGCTTCATAATTGAAGGCCCAAAACTGGCGTTCAACGCCAGCCATCTACCCCAGTCCAGGCGTCCAACGCCCACAAAGGTGTCCCTAGCCAGCATTCAACGCCCTAGAGCCCTACTAGCACGTGGAGACCACTCAAGCTCAGCCCAAACACTCACCAATTGGGGCCCAAAAGTGAATTTTGGCACTACAAGACAAAGCCTATCTTATTCTTGTAATTCTTAGTTATTAGATTAGTATTTAAAGGAGAAGATCAATTATTGTTTTAGGATCTTCAACCATCTTTACCCATTCGAACCTTTCATTGTATTTTTCTATCAGTATAAGTCACTAAACCTCCTAGGTTAAGGTTAGGAGCTCTGCTGAGTTTTATGGATTAATAAAAGTATTACTATTCTATCTCAATTCGTGTTTGATTCTCTATTCTAAGATGTATCTTCATTCTTCAACCTTATAAATGAGTTGAACCAGCACAAGGTTATCTCTATTCAACATGGGTTCAGCGAGCCCCTTTCATCGGATATCAAAGAACCACTAGCTTGATTATACTTCTTTTAGATGGCTAATCCACGACTTCGTTGGGGACTTCTCGAGACACCAGTTCAGCCAAGGTATGGGGAGATTAGAGTCTTTGTGGTAGAGGCTAGAACCAAAGGCACAGCATTCCATGATTCAGAAGATTCGACCTTGTCTGTGGCATTTTGAGTAGGATTATCAAGGGAAATGAACTGCAGGAGCTTCACCCTCATTCAGACTGGATGCTCACTAACCCTGGTGTTCAGCCTAGAGGAGAATTGGCGACCTCTCAAGAAAGGCATTGATCACATACAGCCTGCCATAGAAGAAATCATTCACAGTTGGAGTAGACAGTGAGACTAGATTAATCCGGAAGAACAAAGCATCTCTAAAGCCTTAACCATCTTATCATTGCATTCACCATCAACTCAGTAATGTTATCTTTATTTTAATTTTATGCGCTTTAAACAAACAAACAACTTTTCTATCCGCCTGACTAAGATCTACAAGATAACCACAACTTGATTCAAGCCGACAATCCTCGTGGGATCGACCCTGACTCACTCAGGTATTACTTAGACGACCCAGTGCACTTGCTGGTTCAGTTGTGCAAAATTTAATCCTGCGCACTACCTGACTAAGAAATCATTTGACCATAGTTGCTCAGTCCATCAATCCTCCTGGGATCGACCCTCACACACCTGAGGTATTACTTGGTACGACCCGGTACACTTGTGATGCGTGAGCATGTATCCTATCTTTTTCTAGTGAATTTGCAATTGAATTATTAAGTTCAATCAAGATTTAAATACTTTTTAGCCACTGAATGCTACTTTGATTTGTGTGTAATTTTGTTTATCTCAGGTAGAATTTGAATGGATTTGACGAAGTTTTATAGAAGAAGAGGAAGAAAGTGGATGATGCAGTTAACCCTGACCTACCTGCACTCTAACAAGTATAACTTGAGCTACAAAGGTCCAATTGATGTGATTTTCATGGCATTGGAAATCTAACTTCCATAGCTTTCCAATGATATATAATAGTATACACTTCCCTCCCATTTGGTATGGTCAAGGTGGCGCCTAACTTGGAATTTCTCAAGTTAGGCGCCCGAACCACAAATTCTCCAAAAGCTTGCTGCCAAGGCAATGCCTAACTTGGGATTTCCCAAGTTAGGCACCAGGAAGGACTCTGAGACCAAGTTAGGTGCCACATTCTTCAAGTTAGGCACCAGGAGGGAAACAAAGGAGAAGTTAGGCGCCACAATCATGAAGTTAGGCGCCAGGATGGATTTTTGCACTAAGTTAAGCGCCACATGAAGGAGCCAGCAGCAATTCCATTCGGCCATGGCAAAGTCTAACTTCACAAATGTGAAGTTAGGCGCCAATACTAGTATTTGCCATGGTCCCCACGTAAAAAGAAGTATTCGAAGATTTTGTTTTATATTTTGATTTAAACTTTTATTTTATTTACAAATAGGAAAAGATATTATTTAGTTTTAGAAAATATATTTTATATTAATTATGATTAGATATAAAAGGGAAATGAATTAGCCCTTTGGACTCACCTCTTCTCTCTTACCTCATTTCGCACTTTACAGTTTTAGAGAACCCTAGTTTTTTCTCTGAACCATGAGCAACTAAACCTCCACTGTTAAGGTTAGGAGCTCTGTTTATTCTATAGATTAATACTATTACTTTTCTATTTTAATTCATGTATTGATTTCAATTTCAAGAATTGTTTTCGCTCTTCATCTTATGAATCTGGGTGGAACGGAAGTATGACCCTTATTCTAATTGAGTTCTTGTAAAACTTGGAAAAGTAATTTACCTAAACAACAGCTTGAAAATAAATTCTACTAAATCACTAATTATCTAGACTTAACGGGATACGTGAAATATAATCCTCTTATACTTGGATAGTTAGGGTTTCTGTGGCACATAAACTAGTTTTGAACTTAACCCTCTAATCGGAATCAAGTGACCAAGGAATTGGCGGTTGAAGAAGGTTAGAGGAGACTAAAAAGGTCTAAGGAATTAGGGTTTAGTCACATATAGTTTACCATGAATTGAATCTTGCATGATTAAAATACTTGGTAAGAAAAATTAATCTGGAAAATAAACATCTCTGAAATCTTAACTGTTTTCTCCATATATTTCACAACCCGTTTATTGCTTGCTTTATTAATTCTCTGAATTTACTATTTAATGCAAGTGAAACCCAAATACCATTTTCTGCTTGTCTGACTAAGCTATTCACTCAATTGTTGTTGCTTAATCCATCAATCCTCGTGGGATCGATCCTCCCTCACCTGAGGTATTACTTGGTACGACCCGGTACACTTGCCGGTTAGTTTGTGGGTTATAAATTCCACACCAAGTTTTTGGCGTCGTTACCGGGGATTGACTGTGATTGACAACTACCAGTTGTTTGATTGCTTAGATTAGGCATTTTTGCTTTAGTTTTGCTTGATTTATTTCTATAAATTTTTGAATTTAACCTAGTTTATTTCTTTTCTTAATTTTTGAAATTAAGTTTGGTGTTGCCTCAGTTATTTGATTACTTAGATTAGATAATTTTCTTTTTCAATTAGCTTTCTGTTATTAATAAATTCTATTTTTATTTTCTTTTTATTTTCCCTTCAGTTTCGTCCCCCTCCCCTGTTTTCCTTTTTTTCTTTTTATTTTATTATTTATTTTTAATTTTAATTTTTCTTAAAAAAACTAAAACTTTTGTTCTTCTTTTTTATTTTTTATTTTTTGTTTTTTTCAATAATTCAATTTATTCTCTTTATTTTATTTTTCTTTTATTTTCGTTTTTTATTTTTCTTTATTTTATTTCTTTTGAATATATATATATATATATATATATATATATATTAAGAAAATGAAAATAAATTTCTTTCTGTTCTTTTCTCTTTGCTTTTTTATTTACCATATGATGCGTTTAATTTTGTTTGGTGTTTTGTGCTAAGGAAAAATAATGGAGAAAGATCACATGGGTTACTACTCACACCCAATAAGTGATTCATATTATTGTGGATGGAGGAACTACCCGAATTTTAGTTGGCAAAGTTAAGACCAAAGAAACTTCAGTGCTCCATGTTCCATCTATCAAGAACCACCAAAGGAGGAAGATACACAAACAAAGGAGGAAGCCATACACACTCCATGTTTGCACATTCCAATAATTCCGAGGAAGCCATACAAGCCCTTTTAATTCTATGCATGCAAGCTCCTGAGAAGAAAAATCTGGATGCACTGCCCACATTTGAATTGAAGTCTTCTCCCCCAACACTTGAATATGCTTTCTTTGGTCTTAATAAATCAGAGAGTTGTATGGGAGTTGCTTTCTGGTGGGTATCTTTTTTCTCTTCAAGTCCACTAAAGTCATTTCTCTTAACTAACTAGAAGAAGAGGAAGAAAAAGAAACAATCAACCGTCAAGCTAGTGATGTTAAAAAAGTGCTTGTTGGGAGGCAACCCAACTACTAGTACCCTTGGTTTTACAGTTACTTTGGTTTTAATTTTATAGTTATTTCGATTTTAGCATTATAGTTATTTTAGTTCTGGTTTTAAATTACTTTATCTCAATTTTTTTAGAATTTTTCTTGTTTTACATGTGTTTTGTTCATGCAGAATGATTAGAATAGGAACAGGAGCAATTAAAAGGAATTTTTGACACCCTGGAGTTTTTCTTTGCTTGGGGACAAGCAAACTTTTAAGTTTGGTATTGTAGAGTGTGCTCTCTATTTACCTTATCATCAGTGGCACCATGGGGAGATGAATGTTCTTCATGGAGGAGCAAAGCCGGAGGAATGAGACGACCACTAGCATAACTGAGGTGGTTGAGTTCCTTTAATTCTATTTCCCCTTCCGTTCTTATTTTGTTGTCTTCTATTTTCTGTTGCTTTGATTGTCTGTATGATTTTTAGTACTTTCAGTTCTTAGATTTAGTTTCATTCTGTTATTTGCTTTTAGTTTTAAAAAAAATTGTCTCATGTACCGCTCACTGAGCTTGAATCTAAAAAGAAAAGAAAAGAAGTGATGTATTGCATGAGAAATTTAGTTTATATTTAAGAGTAGTCTTATTTACTTAAACGTGGTGGTATTATTTGTGATTCTGAATGCATGATTGATGAGTAGGATTTTTCACCGGTTTGGATTTTTTCCACTCAAGATAACTTACGTTGCAAGTATAGACCAAATCGGCAAATTAAATCCCAAACATCAAAGTTTAATATTTCTAATTTAAACCGAGAGTAATTCAACCTCGGGTCGTCTTCTCTAGGAGTTGCAATTAAGTGTACAATTTTTGGCTATGGGATAAATGGGGGTTGGATGATAGCAATTGGCAAGAAATTAAAATGCAAGAAAGAAGGTAACCTAACATGCAAGAAATTAAATGAAGGCAAGTAAAGGCAATGAAAATGGAAATTGAAAGTTAGAAAGGACTCTTGGCAAGAAGTGGGTAATTAAGGATTCCTATCCTAGTTGTGAACAACAAACATGGTAGTTGTGTGCGAAATAATCCCAATTAGTCAACCCTACATCAAGGATAAGTCAACTAGGCATAATTAATCTTAATCCCTAAGTCCTAAGTTAACACTAGTGGGTCACTTAGAGTCAAGGGAAACCAAATTAATTAACAACTCTCACACAATGTGGAATGGACATCCACCACTCAAGTTCACCCAAACCACACAATTTCTCAACCAAGAGTGAGAAAAACTAAGCAAAATCCCAACTAAGCATTTTGTCAAACACTTAGTGGGAATGTAAAGAAAGCATGGTAAAATGACAAGAAATAATAAATTCTACAACTACTAAGCAAGAAAAATAAAGATAGCAACTCAATAAAGCAACAAATAACATGAAACATAAAATTGCATTGAATATAATTTAAAGTGACAAGAGTGTGCATGAACATAAAAGACAACTAAAATGAGAAATTAACAAGATAAACAAGGAAATTAAGACAATAGAAAAAGGAAAGGTAGAAGAAACTAGATTAAAACAAGAATTAAAAGTAGCAATTACAAGGAAATTAAACTAAAAACCCTAGGTTCTAGAGAAAAGGAAAAGCTTCTCTCTCTAGAAAATAAACTACATGATGCAAAACTAGACCTAATTTCTCCCCGCTCCCTTCACATGGAGTGAGGCCTTCCTTAATATAGCACTAGATCAGCTTTAGAAAGCCCCAAAATTGGGCTCTAGAGGCCCAGAAATTGCCCCCAGCGATTTGCAATAAATGAGTCACGCATTGGGACGTGTGCGGTCGCACAGGTGTGTGCATCCGCACACTTGCTGATTTTCTTGTGCGTATGCACACATGGTTTTGCGGCTTTTGTGCGTACTGGTGCATGAATTATAAATCACAATTTTTACAACTCGTACCACTAACCAGCAAGTGCACTGGGTCATCCAAGTAATACCTTATGTGAGTAAGGGTCGATCCCACGGAGATTGTTGGCTTGAAGCAATCTATGGTTATCTTGTAACTCTTAGTCAGGAAAACAATAAAATAATTCACTTATCAAATTTGATTGCAAGGAATAAAAGGGCAGAACACAAATTATACTTGTATGCAATGATGGAGAATATGTTGGAGTTTTGGAGATGCTTTGTCTTCTGAAATTCTGCTTTCCTCTGTTTTCTGATTCACGCACGCACGTCCTCCTATGGCAAGCTGTGTGTTGGTGGATCACCGTTGTCAATGGTTACCATCCATCCTTCCAGTGAAAAGGGTCCAGATGCGCTGTCACCGCACGGCTAATCATCTGCAGGTTCTCAATCGTACCGGAATAGGATTTACTATCCTTTTGCGTCTGTCACTACGCCCAGCATTCGCGAGTTTGAAGCTCGTCACAGTCATTCAATCCCTGAATCCTACTCGGAATACCACAGACAAGGTTTAGACTTTCCGGATTCTCTTGAATGCTGCCATCAATCTAGCTTATACCACGAAGATTCTGATTAAGAGATCTAAGAGATATTCATTCATTTTACGGTGGAACGTAAGTGGTTGTCAGGCACGCGTTCGTGGAGGAATGATGATGATTGTCACATTCATCACATTCATTTTGAAGTGCGAATGGATATCTTAGTTAGGAACACGCATGTTTGAATGGAAAACAGAATTACTTGCATTAATTCATCGAGACACAGCAGAGATCCTCACCCCCAACAATGGAGTTTAGAGACTCATGTCGTTAAAAGGTACAAAGTTCAAATCTAAAATGTCATGAGATGCGAAATAACTCTCTAAAAGTTGTTTAAATACTAAACTAGTAACCTAGGTTTACAGAAAATGAGTAAACTATGATAGATAGCACATAAATCCACTTCTGGGGCCCACTTGGTGTGTGCTGGGGCTGAGACTTAAGCTTCTCACGTGCCTGGGCTGTTTTGGACATTCAACGCCAGGTTGTAACCTGTTTCTGGCGTTGAACTCCAACTTGTAACCTGCTTCTGGCGCTGGACGCCAGACTGCAGCATGGAATTGACGTTGAACGCCAGTTTACGTCGTCTATCCTTTTGCAAAGTATAGACTATTATATATTGCTGGAAAGCCCTGGATGTATACTTTCCAACGCAATTAGAAGCACGCCATTTGGAGTTTTGTAGCTCCAGAAAATCCACTTTGAGTGCAGGGAGGTCAGAATCTAACAGCATCAGCAGTCCTTTTTCAGCCTGAATCAGATTTTTGCTTAGCTCCCTCAATTTCAGCCAGAAAATACCTGAAATCACAGAAAAACATACAAACTCATAGTAAAGTCCAGAAATATGAATTTTGCCTAGAAACTACTGAAAATAAACTAAAAACTAACTAAAACACACTAAAAACTATATGAAATTAACCCCAAAAAGCGTATAAAATATCCGCTCATCACAACACCAAACTTAAACTATTGCTTGTCCTCAAGCAACTAGATAAATAAAATAGAATACAAATAATTTAAGAAGCAATAATCTCTCAGAGTTTTTGAGTGAAGCTCAGATTCTAATTAGATGAGCGGGACTAGTAGCTTTTTGCTTCTGAACAGTTTTGGCATCTCACTTTATCCATTGAAACTCAGAGTGATTGGCATCTATAGGAACTCAGAATTCAGATAGTGATATTGATTCTCCTAGTTCAGTATGTTGATTCTTGAACACAGCTACTTTATGAGTCTTGGCCGTGACCCTAAGCACTTTGTTTTCCAGTATTACCACCGGATACATAAATGCCACAGACACATAATTGGGTGAACCTTTTCAGATTGTGACTCAGCTTTGCTAAAGTCCCCAATTAGAGGTGTCCAGGGTTCTTAAGCACACTCTCTTTTTGCTTTGGACCTTGACTTTAACCGCTCAGTCTCAAGTTTTCACTTGACACCTTCACGCCACAAGCACATGGTTAGGGACAGCTTGGTTTAGCCGCTTAGGCCAGGATTTTATTCCTTTAGGCCCTCCTATCCACTGATGCTCAAAGCCTTGGGGTCCTTTTTATTACCCTTGCCTTTTGGTTTTAAGGGCTATTGGCTTTTTGCTCTTGCCTTTTGGTTTTAAGAGCTTTAGCTTTTTCTACTTGCTTTTTCTTTTTCTTTCTCTATTTTTTTTTCTGCAAGCTTTTGTATTCACTGCTTTTTCTTGCTTCAAGAATCATTTTTATGATTTTTCAGATTATCAATAACATGTCTCATGTTCATCATTCTTTCAAGAGCCAACATATTTAACAGTCTTAAACATCAAATTCAAAAGACATATGCACTGTTCAAGCATTCATTCAGAAGACAGAAAGCATTGCCACCACATGTAAATAATTAGAATTTATCTTATTAAAAACTCGAAAAATATTGCCTCTTATTCTAAAGAAATTCTTCTATTTTATTCATGTTTAATGATGATGATAAAATTAAATTATAGCTTAATTGGAGATAAAATCAAAAATATAGATACTAATTACTACTATATGACTCCTAAGGTAAAACTAAAATAAAAACAGTTATCACAGAGTTAAGGCTTAAGATTGGAATTTAACAACCTTTGTTCTGGGAAGTGGATGTTCCTCTAATCTGCGGGGTGCTTGGTCCTTCAAGAGATAATTTCTGGCACTTCAATTCCCTTAAATCACGTAATGGATTATCACTGCTCTTCTAATAGTGACTTTAGAATGGTTGCTAGTGGGCAGCAGAGAATGCCCAATGAAGTCCAGCCATCCTCTGGCGACTGGTTTGAGATCTTCTCTTTTGAGTTGAATTGGGACACCCTTCGTGCTGGTGGTCCACCTGGCTCCAGGGATACATATATCCTCTAGAATCTTATCCAGGCCCTTGTCTGTTCTCATCATTCTCCTATTGAAGGAGTCTGGAACATCTTTCAGCTGAGGTAGCTTTAAGATCTCCCTGATCTTGTCAGGGTGGGTATGAACAATCTTTCCTCTGACCAAGGTCCGATAGTCATAGAGAGCAGATCCAGATAGTCTTTGCTTGTCTGTTTGCCACATATTAGCATAGAACTCCTGGACCATATTCCTTCCCACTTTCGTTTTAGGATTAGCTAGGACTTCCCAGTTTCTGATTCGAATTTGCTCCTGGATCTCCGGATATTCGTCTTCTTTCAGATCGAATCTAACTTCCGGGATCACTGATCTTAGACCCATTATTTTGTAATAATGGTCTGAATGTTCTTTAGTTAAGAACTTCCCTTGATTCCAAAGTGGTTTTGGAACACTCTCTTTCTTGCCTCTTGGAGTGGGTTGTTTTCCTTTAGGAGCCATGATCTTAGTGGGTATGGTTTAGTGATCACGGATAAACACACCAAACTTAGAGGTTTGCTTGTCCTCAAGCAAAAGAAAAGAAAGGAGAGGGATAGGAGGAGAGCTAGTGTAGGATGGTGGATGAGAGGAAGGAGGCCGAATGGGTTTTTAAAAGGGAGGGGGGTTTTCGAAAATAGGGAGAAAGATAAGATAGAAGATATGATTTTTTTAAAAAAAAATAAGTATGATAAGAAAAGATATAATTTAAAATTGAAAAGATATGAAAGATATTTGAAAAAGATAGATTTGGATTTTTGAAAAAGATATTGATTAGTTGAAAGGATTTTTGAATGAAAAAAGATAGATTTGTTTTGAAAATTTTGAAAAAGAGTTGAATTGGATAAAAAAAAAGATTTGTGCTTATGGATTAAGATATATTTGATATTTTTAAAATAGGATTTTTAGAAATTAGGGATTTTAGAAATCAGGGTTCTTAACATGTTTATGCAAGAAATCATGAATTGAAACATGAAAATTAAATTTAGAATGAAAAATATGAAGTAAAAACGAATTCACCTCCTCCCCACCATCCTGGCGTCTGAACGCACAAACGCTGCATGTTTTGGGTGTTCAACGCCCAAATGCTGCCTCTCCTGGGCGTTCAATGCCTAGCTGCTGCTTCTTTCTGGCGTTGAACGCCAGGAACTCCTTTGTCACTGGGCATTTTTCTGAACGCCCAGGACGCTGTAAATCTGGCGTTAAACGCTCAGAAGGAGCTTCTTTCTGGCATTCAACACCCAGAAGATGCTTCTGTCTGGCGTTTAACGCCCAGATGACTATCCTTACTGGCGTTCAACGCCCAGTGGATGCTTCTTTTGGGCGTTGAACGCCCAAAACAGACTCTTACTGGCGTTTTCTTGCCAGTGAGCTCTTTTTCTCTGTTTTGTGTGCAGAATCCTTTTGTAACCCTGTGAACTTATACAATTGACTCTTTACCTTAGTATCAGTGAACTTTATATAAACAAATAAAATCAAGAATAGGGCAAAATGCTTAGAGGAAGTGATGCCCCATGGCTGGGTTGCCTCCCAGCAAGCGCTTCTTTATTGTCTTTAGCTAGACCTTGCTGAGCTTTTAATCTAGCTTCAGCCTTGAGCACTCTTGCTCAATATTGCCTTCAAGATAGTGCTTGATTCTCTGTCCATTAACAATGAACTTCTTATCAGAATCAATATCTTGAAGCTCCACATAACCATATGGTGATACACTTGTAATCACATATGGTCTCCTCCACCGGGACTTCAGTTTTCCGGGGAATAGCCTGAGCCTAGAGTTAAACAACAGAACCTTTTGTCCTGGTTCAAAGATTCTAGATGACAGCTTTCTGTCATGCCACTTTTTTTATTTTTCTTTGTAAAGCTTGGTATTTTCGAAAGCAGTGAATCTGAATTCCTCTAGCTCATTTAGCTGGAGCAATCTTTTTTCTCCAGCTAATTTGGCATCAAAGTTTAGGAATCTGGTTGCCCAGTAGGCTTTATGTTACAGTTCCACGGGCAGGTGGCATGCCTTACCATACACAAGTTGGTATAGAGAGGTCCCTATAGGAGTCTTGAATGCTGTTCTGTAAGCCCACAGAGCATCATCCAAGCTTCGTGCCCAATCCTTTCTACGGGTACTTACAGTCCATTCCAGGATTCTTTTTAGTTCTCTATTAGAGACTTCAGCTTGTCCATTTGTCTGTGGATGATATGGAGTCGCCACCTTGTGGCGAATCCCATACCGGACCATGGTAGAGTAAAGCTGTTTGTTGCAGAAGTGAGTGCCCCCATCACTGATCAGTACCCTGGGGACACCAAACCTGCTGAATATATGTTTCTGGAGGAATTTCAGCACTGTTTTAGTATCATTGGTGGGTGTGGCAATGGCCTCAACCCATTTTGATACATAGTCAACTGCCACCAGAATATAAGTGTTGGAGTATGATGGAGGGAAAGGCCCCATGAAATCAATACCCCATACATCAAACAACTCAATCTCCAAGATTCCTTGTTGAGGCATGGCATAACTGTGAGGCAAATTACCAGCTCTCTGGCAACTGTCACAGTTACGTACAAACTCTCGGGAATCTCTGTAGAGTGTAGGCCAGTAGAAGCCACATTGGAGGACCTTGGTGGCTGTTCGCTCACCTCCGAAATGACCTCCATATTGTGACCCATGGCAATGCCATAAGATCCTTTGTGCTTCTTCTTTAGGCACACACCTACGGATTATGCCATCTGCACATCTCTTAAAGAGATAGGGTTCATCCCACAAGTAGTACTTTGCATCAGTAATTAATTTTTTCTTTTGTTGCCTGCTGTACTCCTTGGGAATGAACCTTGCAGCTTTATAGTTTGCAATGTCTGTAAACCATGGTGTTTCCTGAATGGCAAACAAATGCTCATTAGGAAAGGTCTCAGAGATTTCAAGAGAGGGGAATGACGTCCCTTCTATTGGCTCTATCCGGGATAGATGGTCAGCCACTTGGTTCTCTGTCCCTTTTCTGTCTCTTATTTCTATATCAAACTCTTGCAGAAGCAACACCCATCTTATGCGTCTGGGTTTTGAATCCTGCTTTGTGAGTAGATATTTAAGAGCAGCATAATCTGTGTACACAATCACTTTTGATCCTACTAAGTATGATCTAAACTTGTCAATGGCATAAACCACTGCAAGCAATTCTTTTTCTGTGGTTGTGTAATTTTTCTGCGCATCATTCAAAACACGGCTAGCATAATAAATGACATGCAGAAGCTTGTCATGCCTCTGCCCCAGTACTGCACCAATGGCGTGATCACTGGCATCACACATTAGCTCAAATGGTAATGTCCAGTCTGGTGCAGAAATAACTGGTGCTGTGACCAGCTTGGCTTTCAGCGTTTCAAACGCCTGCAGACACTCTGTGTCAAACACAAATGGCATTTTAGCAGCTAGCAGATTGCTCAGAGGTTTTGCGATTTTTGAAAAATCCTTTATAAACCTCCTATAGAATCCTGCATGCCCCAGAAAGCTTCTGATTGCCTTAACATTGGCAGGTGGTGGTAATTTTTCAATTACCTCTATTTTTGCTTGATCCACCTCTATTCCCTTGTTTGAAATTTTATGCCCAAGTACAATCCCTTCAGTCACCATAAAGTGACATTTTTCCCAGTTTAAAACCAGGTTGGTCTCTTGGCATCTTTTCAGAACTAGTTTCAGGTGATCAAGACAGGAGCTGAATGAGTCTCCATATACTCAGAAGTCATCCATGAAGACTTCCAGAAACTTTCTACCATATCAGAGAAAATAGAGAGCATGCATCTCTGGAAGGTTGCAGGCGCATTACACAGCCCAAATGGCATCCTTCTATAAGCAAACACTCCAGATGGACATGTGAATGCTGTTTTCTCCTGATCCTGGGGATCTACTGCAATCTGGTTATAGCCTGAGTAGCCATCCAAAAAGTAGTAATAATCATGACCTGCCAATCTTTCTAGCATCTGGTCTATGAATGGTAAAGGAAAATGATCCTTTCTGGTGGCTGTATTGAGCCTTCTGTAGTCAATACACATGCGCCACCCTATAACTATTCTTGTAGGAACCAGTTCATTCATTTCATTATGAACCACTGTCATGCCTCCCTTTTTGGGGACAACTTGGACAGGGCTCACCCAGGGGCTGTCAGAAATAGGATAAATAATCCCAGCCTCCAGTAATTTGGTGACCTCTTTCTGCACCACTTCCTTCATGGCTGGATTTAGCCGCCTCTGTGGTTGAGCCACTGGTTTAGCATTATCCTCCAATAAGATTTTGTGCATGCATCTAGCTGGGCTTATGCCCTTAAGGTCACCTATGCACCACCCAAGAGCTGTCTTGTGTGTCCTTAGCACTTGAATAAGTGCTTCCTCTTCCTGTGGATTTAAAGCAGAGCTTATGATCACTGGAAAAGTGTCACCTTCTCCCAGAAATGCATATTTCAGGGATGGTGGTCATGGTTTGAGCTCGGGTTTAGGAGGTTTTTCCTCTTTCAGAGGAAATTTCAGAGGCTCTTTCATTTCCTCTGAATCCTTCAAATCAGGCTGAACATCTTTGAAGATGTCTTCTAACTCTGATTCAAGACTCACAGCCATGTTGATCTCTTCTACCAAAGAGTCAATAAGATCAACTTTCATGCAGTCTTTTGGTGTGTCTGGATGCTGCATGGCTTTGACAGCATTCAACTTAAACTCGTCATCATTGACTCTCAGGGTTATTTCCCCCTGTTGGACATCAATGAAAGTTCGTCCAGTTCCTAGGAAGGGTCTTCCTAGAATGAGAGTGGCACTCTTGTGCTCCTCCATTTTCAGTACTATAAAGTCAGTGGGAAAGGCAAATGGCCCAACTCTGACAATCATGTCTTCAATCACGCCTGATGGGTATTTAATGGAGCCATCAGCAAGTTGGAGACATATCCGGGTTGGTTTAACTTCTTCAGTTAAACCAAGCTTTCTGATAGTGGATACAGGTATTAGGTTGATGCTTGCCCCAAGATCACATAAAGCTGTCTTGGTGCAATTACCGTCTAATGTGCATGGTATCAGAAAACTCCCAGGGTCTTTAAGCTTTTCAGAAAAGCTTTTCAGAATGACTGCACTGCATTCTTCAGTGAGGAGAACTCTTTCAGTTTCTCTCCAATCCTTCTTATGACTCAAGATCTATTTCATGAACTTGGCATAAGAAGGTATTTGCTCAAGTGCCTCTGCAAATGGAATCTTTATTTCAAGAGTCCTGAGATAATCTGCAAAGCCAGCAAATTGCTTATCTTGCTCCTCTTGGCGGAGTTTTTGAGGATAAGGTATCTTGGCTTTATATTCCTCAACCTTAGTTGCTGTAAGTTTATTTCCTACAGAAGTGGTTGAAGAAGCCTTTTTAGATGGGTTGTTATCAGCACTTGTGTGTGTCTGATCCCTCACTGGCAATGGAGTGCCAGAGTTAGAAGCTGGAGTGACGTAAGACGCCAGCTCCTCATCTATTCCTGGCGTCTGAACGCCAGAACTATGCTTCTTTTGGGCGTTCAACGCCAGATCCTTGCTTGTTTCTGGCGTTGAATGCCAGTACTGAGCATGGTCTGGGCGTTCAGCACCAGCCTTCCACCCAATTTCTGGCGTTTTAGCGCCAGAATTATTTTTCCCTGGGCTCTTACTGTCCTCAGGTGGATTTTGGGTGGTTTGCTCATTTCTTGGCTTCTTGCTGCCTTGAGGTGGGGTATTTAATGTCTTCCCACTTCTTAATTGAACTGCTTGGCATTCTTCTGTTATTTGTTTTGACAGTTGCTGCTTTGTTTGCTTTAATTGTACTTCCATGTTTATATTAGCCATCCTTGTCTCTTGTAGTTTATCCTTGAATTCACCTAACTGCTTTGTTAGAAAATCCAATTGCTGATTGAATTCAGCAGCTTGCTCTGTAGGACTAAGTTCAGCAGTTACTGTTTTAACCTCTTCTTTCATGGAAGAGTCACTGCTTAGGTACAGATGCTGATTTCTAGCAACTGTATCAATGAGCTCTTGAGCTTCTTCAATTGTCTTTCTCATGTGGATAGATCCACCAGCTGAGCAATCTAAAAAGATCTGAGCTATTTCTGTAAGCCCATAATAGAAGATGTCTAACTGAACCCACTCTGAAAATATTTCAGAGGGGCATTTTCGTAGCATCTCTCTGTATCTCTCCCAGGCATCATAAAGAGATTCATTATCTCCTTGTTTAAAGCCTTGGATGTCCAGCCTTAGCTGTGTCATCCGTTTTGGAGGAAAGTATTGATTCAGGAATTTTTCTGTCAGCTGTTTCCATGTCCTTATGCTAGCCTTAGGTTGGTTATTTAACCACCTCTTGGCTTGGTCTTTTACAGCAAATGGAAATAGTAATAATCTGTAGACATCATGATCTACTTCCTTATCATGTACTGTGTCAGCAATTTGTAAAAACTGTGCCAGAAACTCTGTAGGTTCTTCTTGTGGAAGACCGGAACACTGGCAGCTTTGCTGCACCATGATAATGAGCTGAGGATTCAACTCAAAGCTACTGACTCCAATGGAGGGTATGCAGATACTACTCCCATATGAAGCAGTAGAGGGGTTAGCATATGACCCCAGAGTCCTCCTAGACTGTTCATTTCCATTTAGATCCATGATGGAAAAAGGGAGATGATGTAAAATAAAAAATTTATTTTTATTTATTTATTTATTTATTTAATTATTTCAAAAATAAAATAAATTAAAATAAAATAATTAAAAATAGGTGAAGATTTTCGAAAAAAATGAGGAGAGAGAAAGTGGTCAGGAAGTTTTGAAAAAGATATGAATTGAAAAAGATTTTAAATTTTAAAAAAAAAATCTGAATTTTAAAAATAATTTTCGAAAATTTGTTTTAAAAATAGAGAGAAAATATATTTTTGAATTTAAATAAGAAAGATAGAAACAATAAGATAGCCCAAGATTTAAAATTTTTTAGATCTAATGCCCCTTGTTTTCGAAAATTTTGGAGGGAAAACACCAAGGAACACCAAACTTAAAAAATTTTAAGATCAAGACGCAAGGAAAACTCAAGAACACTTTGAAGACTCACAAGAACACAAGAACATGAAGAAAGAACACCAAACTTAAAATTTTTTTAGAAAACCAAAATAAAATTTTTGAAAAACAAAGGAAAACCAACAAGAAAACACCAAACTTAAAGTTTGGCACGAGATTTAATAGAAAAATTATTTTTGAAAAATTTTTTTTTTGAAAAGAAAATAAAAGACTCTGACCCAAAAGACAAAAATTTCCTAATCTAAGCAACAAGATTCACCGTCAGTTGTTCAAACTCAAACAATCCCTGGCAACGGTGCCAAAAACTTGGTGCACGAATTGTAAATCACACTTTTTACAACTCGTACCACTAACCAGCAAGTGCACTGGGTCGTCCAAGTAATACCTTACGTGAGTAAGGGTCGATCCCACGGAGATTGTTGGCTTGAAGCAATCTATGGTTATCTTGTAACTCTTAGTCAGGAAAACAATAAAATAATTCACTTATCAAATTTGATTGCAAGGAATAAAAGGGCAGAACACAAATTATACTTGTATGCAATGATGGAGAATATGTTGGAGTTTTGGAGATGCTTTGTCTTCTGAAATTCTGCTTTCCTCTGTTTTCTGATTCACGCACGCACGTCCTCCTATGGCAAGATGTGTGTTGGTGGATCACCGTTGTCAATGGCTACCATCCATCCTTCCAGTGAAAAGGGTCCAGATGCGCTGTCACCGCACGGCTAATCATCTGCAGGTTCTCAATCGTACCGGAATAGGATTTACTATCCTTTTGCGTTTGTCACTACGCCCAGCATTCGCGAGTTTGAAGCTCGTCACAGTCATTCAATCCCTGAATCCTACTCGGAATACCACAGACAAGGTTTAGACTTTCCGGATTCTCTTGAATGCTGCCATCAATCTAGCTTATACCACGAAGATTTTGATTAAAAGATCTAAGAGATATTCATTCATTCTACGGTGGAACGTAAGTGGTTGTCAGGCACGCGTTCGTGGAGGAATGATGATGATTGTCACGTTCATCACATTCATATTGAAGTGCAAATGGATATCTTAGATAGAACACGCATGTTTGAATGGAAAACAGAATTACTTGCATTAATTCATCGAGACACAGCAGAGCTCCTCACCCCCAACAATGGAGTTTAGAGACTCATGCCGTCAAAAGGTACAAAGTTCAGATCTAAAATGTCATGAGATGCGAAATAACTCTCTAAAAGTTGTTTAAATACTAAACTAGTAACCTAGGTTTACAGAAAATGAGTAAACTATGATAGATAGCACAGAAATCTACTTCTGGGGCCCACTTGGTGTGTGCTGGGGCTGAGACTTAAGCTTCTCACGTGCCTGGGCTGTTTTGGGCGTTCAACGCCAGGTTGTAACCTGTTTCTGGCGTTGAACTCCAACTTGTAACCTGTTTCTGGCGCTGGACGCCAGACTGCAGCATGGAACTGGCGTTGAACGCCCGTTTACGTCGTCTACCATTGATCAAAGTATAGACTATTATATATTGCTGGAAAGCCCTGGATGTCTACTTTCCAACGCAATTGGAAGCGAGCCATTTGGAGTTCTATAGCTCCAGAAAATCCACTTTGAGTGCAGGGAGGTCAGAATCCAACAGCATCAGCAGTCCTTTTTCAGCCTGAATCAGATTTTTGCTCAGCTCCCTCAATTTCAGCCAGAAAATACCTGAAATCACAGAAAAACACACAAACTCGTAGTAAAGTCCAGAAATATGAATTTTGCCTAGAAACTACTGAAAATAAACTAAAAACTAACTAAAACACACTAAAAACTATATGAAATTAACCCCAAAAAGCGTATAAAATATCCGCTCATCACGTACGCACAGGTGGTTTTGCGCACGCACACTCCAATGTGTGCTTCTCCTTTGTTTTCTTCATGTTTCTCCCTTACATGCTTCCTTCCACTTTTGCCTTGCCAAACTTGCCGCTAGGACCTAAAATCACTCAACAAACATGTCATGGCATCGAATGGCATAAAAGTGGGATAAAAGTGATTAAAATAAGCACAAAATAGCATGTTTTTACATTTAGGCACAATTAAGGGAGAGAACACAAAAGCATACTATTTGGATGAATAAATGTTGGTTTAAGTGATGAAATCCACTCAAATCAAACCAAAATATACCAAAAAATATGGACTCATCAATTCTCCCACATTTAAACAATAGCATGTCCTCATGCTAATCACAATCAAAGGAGAAGGATAAGGAGGGAAAGCAATTTATTTAATGCAACTAACTACATGCGTGCAACTATACTAAATATTATCTATCTATATCTACATTATGGTTCCTATTGAGTTTGGTAAAAACAAACAAAAGAATCTCAATCAATCCAAAATAGGAACTTAGGGCCAAGACAAGAAAATATAGCAATATAATCAATATCCAATGATTTGATTTAAAATTTTCAAATTAAGTTCAACAACTTGCAAGAAGACACAAAATAAGGGATGGGAACATAGAACTGAGCAATTGAACCCCTCACCGGATGTGTTTACACTCTAATCGCTTAGTGTGTAGGGTTTAATCACTCAATTCTCCTTTAATCATATTTCTCAAAGATTTTCAAGTCATCTAACAATCAACTAATATTTGATGAATGAATGCAAATATCATGAGGTCTTTTGAGGGTTGTAATGGGGCTTAGGTAAGGGTAGGATCAATATGGTTAAGCGGGCTAATAGATTGGATCTTTGATTAGCTCAAGTATCCCACCTAATCCTATATCATCCTATATACATGACAAAATAACCTAACTACCCATTTATCCATTTTTCATGTTCACTCATGCATCCTTCTTTTTCAATTCACACACATATGCATCCTTTATTTACATTCTTATTATCATTTCTTTTTCTTTTCTTTTCTTTTTTTATCACAAAGAAGATGCATATGTTTTAAATGATGACTGCATGAGTGATTACCCATTTTTCTAAATTTTCAATAAACACCCAAACTAACATTCTACCAATGTTTTCCATAAATTTTCCCATACTTGATTGACACACACACTCAAACCCAAGCTAATGAAAGATACAATTCAAGGACATTAATGGTTTTTCACTTAGGACAAATGATGTGCTTATAATAAGAACAAAGGGGAATTACCAAGGCTCAAAAGTGGTTACAAAGGTAGATGTAAGGGTTGGCCATATGGGCTAGTGAGTTTAATCAAAGATGGCCTCAATCATACTAAATGAATTCAAAACAATAAATATAGAACATAAAGATTAAAGTAAATCTAAGATTACAATCATAAAAGGAGTTTATAACACACAAGAACAAAATTTGTGATTGAAAATATGCAACCACCCAATTGAAGCTCAAATCTCACTAGGTAATTTGCTCAAGCTCTTTTCTATGTTCCTTAAAAATACTTCAAGAAAGCTCAAAAACAAGTTTCAAATCTAATCAATGGAATGCCCTAAAAAGGGATTTCTTGAAAATTCTTTGTTGTTTTACCAAACTTATTTTCTATACTAGGCAACATGCAAATAAAACTATAAGCAAGCTAAGATATATAAAATCAACTAAGCAAAGCACAATGTAATAAAATACTAACAAATATTCACAAAAACATAACTATTAAAAACTAGAAATAATGCAAAGTGTTGAGAGAAAGAAATTTACGCCCCAAAATTGCGGTTCCTCCCCCACACTTAAACATTGCACGGTCCTCCGTGCATGCACTCAATCCGGGGGTGAAGAGATGTGAGGCTCCACCTTCAGCTAGTGGGCACCGGGGCTCCGGGTTGATTTCTCAATTAAGTGGCCTAGGTTGCAAGTAAATCATAAGCAAGAGTGAAGGCACAAATAACCCTAGGCAACCACAACTAAAGTGAATTGAATATGTAAGAAGTCGGATATTAAAGTTGTGCAAGTGAAAGCTCAAAATTAACTTAAAATGGCACAATTAACAATAACCAATCCAATGATGAAAATGGACTGCTTATTCATCCTTAGGAATAATGAAATAATCACATGTATAAGGTGCTTGTTACAAAAAGTGACAAGTCTTGGTAGGAATCAAGTCAAGTCGACTCAAAAAAAATGCAAGGCATTAACAATAGAGTGCATAAACTTGATATGCTACGATTTAGGAAATTGCACGATCGGCAAAATTCCTTCCGGCAAGTGCACCGGTTATCGTCAAGTAAAAACTCACAATAGAGTGAGGTCGAATCCCACAAGGATTGGTTGAGTGAGCAATTCGGATTAGAAGTATGTTCTAGTTGAGCGGAATCAAGATTTAGATGAGAATTGCGGAATGTAAAATTGCATGAATTAAAGAGCGAGAATCTAAATTGCTGAAATTAAAAGGGATGGGGTGATTGCATGAATTTAATTGCAGAATGTAAAGAGAAAGTGGTAAATCAGAAATGGGGAGTTCATTGGGTGTTAGGAGATATTGAGATCTCCGAATCAAAACAACTTTTATCCCTTCCTCAACCAATGCATTCATTGAATTTTGCTTGGCAATCTTATATGATTGGATCCCAATCCCTTGGCTCACCAATTCTCTCTAAAAACAAACAAATTCCCAATCCCTTGGTTTAAATGTTCATAAGAAGAGATGATGCTCGATCACTGATTATACCACACAGTTTCATGAACCACAATTTGGTAGGATTACATGTCACAATATCCATCCAAACCCCAATCCAATTCACTGTGAGAAAGCTTCTCTAGCATGAATCCTCCATTCCTTTCCCAAGGTTCCGAAGGATTCCAATTATGGGTAGTTTCTTTCCCAAGATAACTACCCAATGGAATTAGATCGAGAAGCTTTCTAACAAAATTCAAGAGAAAAGATTGAAGAAGAAGATAAAACTATTATTGATTCATTGAATTACAATAGAGCTCCCTAACCCAATGAAAGGGGTTTAGTGAGTCATAGCTCTGAATTCAATTACAAAACTAAAAGAAAATCATCCAAAGTTCCCCGTGTAAAAAAAGTAAAAGTCCCCCTCAGGGGCTGGATTCCCCTTCCATCCAGTCCGTTCAAATGCAGAAACTAAGGCCTTTAAATAGGCTCCCTAAATTACAAAATGAAAATGAAATTCAAAGCAAATTACAATCAAATGAAAATAAACTATTCTAGATGATTCTTGTGGCCTTGATTTGGTGTTGTTGATGGGCCTTGCTTGCTTGAAGGGTAGAGTGACATAATTGATCCAAAAAGGATAATGATCCATTAAACTACACTCAAACGTTGCACCCCCCTTTCTTGAGTCGTCACTTTGTTCTCTTGTCAACCTTGCCAATTTGATGCCAAATATAGACTATTATACCTCGTTGGAAAGCTATGGATGTCAGCTTTCTGACGCAACTAGAAGCACCTCAATTGGATCTCTATAGCTCAAGTTATGCTTGATTGAAGGTGACAAGGTTGCTGGTTGGTTTGACAGCGTTTAAGCCAACGTTTAAGTCACTTAAACGTGCTCGAAAATGCCAATTTTGGGAGCTCAGTTGCATTGTCCACCCCATACTTTTATACATCGTTGGAAAGCTCTGGATGTCTACTTTCCAATGCAACTGGAAGCGCATCATTTGGAGTTCTACAACTCGAGTTATACTCCATGGAAGGTGAGGAGGTCAGCTGGCCTGATTGCATGTTGGTACTATGCTCTTCTATGCACATTACGGGGCCGTTTTCTCCCTCAATTTTTAGTATCCACCATGCATGCCATATATGCTTGGAAAGCTCTAGATGTCTTCTTTCCAATGCATTTTGAATCATCTCATTTGGAGTTTTGTAGCTCAAGTTATTTATGTTTGAAGAAGGCATGGTCAAGCTGTTCCATATAACACGTTTAAGCTCCAGTTTAAGCTTAAACTGGAGCTTAAACGCTGGCACTCCCTGGAGGCACAAGCTCGAGAAACTGAAGCTTAAACGTGGAAATGAGAAAGCAACCCTGGAGGAGAAAAAATAGTCGAACACGTTTAAGCTCCAGTTTAAGGTTAAACTGGAGCTTAAACGTGGAAATGCTCCCTGGTGCATTTCTAATTCTGGCGTTTAACTTCCAGTTTAAGGTTAAACTGGAGGTTAAACGCCACTTTCAGCATTTCCTTAGCTCTCATGGTTTTGGCGTTTAAGCTCCAGTTTAAGCTTAAACTGGAACTTAAACTCCACATGTGATATTCAAGCTTCCTTTATTGATTTTGTTGCTTCCTTGCCTAGCCTCTTCTTCCCTGAAATCATCCAAACAACTGCATCAAAGTCTTGCAAAATTTCATGAGAAATCTTTCATTCATAGCATTCAAGGAATATAACTAAAAACTCATGGAATTTGCATCAAAATCTTCATGTTTGAATGATTTAAGACAAGCATGACTATTTGGCCCAAATGATTACTTAAGGCTCAAGAAAATGCATAAAACAACTAAAAATAACAGAAAAATGCTAGTGAAACTAGCCTAAGATGCCTTGGCATCAATTAACAAGGAACAAATACCTTGTTATGTGATTATATTCACTTAAAGAGCATGATGAGTAAGTATTTCCATTCAATTCACTAAAGTGAAAGTGCACAATTCATAATTAAGTTTCCAAATAATGATAGAGTCTAACACATATGGTAGCTACAACACATGCATTAAACTTGCAATTCATCTAGGCAATCAAACAAAGACTTGATACATATATAGTGCACATATTCATTAAATCAAAATTCAAGCAAAAAGCAACCCAATAATCATCAAGCAAACACTTGCAATTTATTTAATTGTCAAACAACTAAACTAAAGCAAATATAATTACCAAAATAAAAATAAAATGCAAACAAAACAAAGTAAAACAAGTAGAAAGGGGGGCAAAAGCAAGAGAAGAGAGGGGTGGAAGAGAGAAGAGAAGTAGAGAGAAGAGGAGAAAAAAAGTATAAGGGTGAGAAAACAGGGGTGTGCGTACGCACACTTAGCAAATCAGGGAAGGTGTGCGTCCGCACCAGGTGTGCAAACGCTATCAGCAGAGAGGGAATCAAGATGCGTGCGTATGCACCTAGATGTGCGCACGCATAGAAGGTAAAGAAATGGAGGGTGAGCGGACGCACAAGTGTCTGCGAGCACACTGAACAGAGAGGGGATTAGATGGTGTGCGTGCACACAAGCGTGTGCGCATGCACAGAACACTTTTTTTTTAAGGAAAGGATCAGGGTGCGTGCGCACGCACAGAAGCATAAGAGGGGGGTTCATACGCACAGGCTGTGCCAACGCTCCCACCAGAAGGGAAGCAAGTTGGCGTGCGGATGCACACGTCTGTGCGTCCGCACAAAGAGTGCCTAAAAGAGCATGTGTGCATACGCACAGGTACGTGCGCAGGCACAGGTCGCAGAAAACAGGGGAATGCGCGTGCACAAGCGTGCTGGCGCTGCGAACAGAGGGCAAAATCGTACGTGTGCGTGCGCAAAGGTCGGTGCGCACGCACAAGTCGCAGAAAATAGAGATTTTGTGCGCACGCACGGGTGGGTGCGTATGCACAGATGCCCTGTTTTTCAAATATTTTTCTTTCAAAATCTAAGGTACCAAGCCTTAGTTCAATCAAAACCAAATACCAAAACATGCAAGAACCCATAAATTCATGATCCAAACTAAAATTAACATAACTAACTCAAAATTAAACTAATTCTAAGCTAACCAAGCATAACAAAAAGTAAATAAGTCAAAATATGTACAAGAAGAGGAGAGTTAGAACAATGTTACCAAACACTTTTATTTAATGTCTTTAAGTTAGACAATTGGGAGAGCCCTTGCTATGGTGGCTTGTGCTTGACTTTCCCACCAATTGGGAGAGCCATTTCTCCAATGTCCTCCGAGATCCCAATCCTAACAAAAGACAACCAAAAAGCAAGCTATTTACAATATTCACAAATGCACAATAGCAAAAAAAACAAACACCATTGTAACTCCCCAACAATGGCGCTAAAAACTTGATGAGTAAGATTTTGCACCGGTTTGGATTTTTTCCATTCAAGATAACTTACGTTGCAAGTATAGACCAAACCGGCAAATTAAATCCCAAACATCAAAGTTTAATATTTCTAATTTAAACCGAGAGTAATTCAACCTCGGGTCGTCTTCCCTAGGAGTTGCAATTAAGTGTATAATTTTTGGCTATGGGAGAAATGGGGTTGGATGATAGCAATTGGTAAGAAATTAAAATGCAAGGTAACTTAACATGCAAGAAATTAAATGAAGGCAAGTAAAGGCAATGAAAATGGAAATTGAAAGCTAGAAATGACCCTTGGCAAGAAGTGGGTAATTAAGGATTTCTATCCTAGTTGTGGACCATAAACATGGTAATTGTGTGCGAATTAATCCCAATTAGTCAACCCTACATCGAGGATAAGTCAACTAGGCATAATTAATCTCAATCCCTAAGTCCTAAGTCAACACTAGTGGGTCACTTAGAGTCAAGAGAAACCAAATTAATTAACAACCCTCACACAATGTGGAATGGACATCCACCACTCAAGTTCACCCAAACCACACAATTTCTCAACCAAGAGTGAGAAAAACTAAGCAAAATCCCAACCAAGCATTTGGTCAAACACTTGGTGGGTATGTAAAGAAAGCATGGTAAAATGACAAGAAATAATAAATGCTACAACTACTAAGCAAGGAAAATAAAGATAGCAACTCAATAAAGCAACAAATGACATGAAACATAAAATTGCATTGAATGTAAATTAAAGTGACAAGAGTGTGCATGAACATAAAAGACAACTAAAATGAGAAATTAACAAGATAAACAAGGAAATTAAGACAATAGAACAAGGAAAGGTAGAAGAAACTAGATTAAAACAAGAATTAAAAGTAGCAATTACAAGAAAATTAAACTAAAAATCCTAGGTTCTAGAGAGAAAGGGGAGCTTTTCTCTCTAGAAAATAAACTACATGATGCAAAACTAGCCCTAATTTCTCCCCCCTTCACATGGAGTGAGGCCTTCCTTAATATAGTACTCAATCAGCTTCAGAAAGCCCTAAAATTAGGCTCTGGAGGCCAGAAATCACCCCCAGTGATTTGCAATAAATGAGTCACGCCCTGGGACGTGTGTGGACGCACAGGTGTGTCCATATGCACACATGCTGATTTTCTTCTTATGCGTACGCACAGGTTGTCGTGCGTACGCAGACATGGTTTTGCGACTTTTGTGCGTATGCACAGGTTGTCGTGCGTACACACACATGGTTTTGCGGCTTTTGTGCGCACGCACACTCCAATGTGTGCTTCTCATTTGTTTTCTTCATGTTTTCTCCCTTTGTACATGCTTCCTTCCACTTTTGCCTTGCCAAACTTGCCGCTAGGATCTAAAATCACTCAACAAACAGGTCATGTCATCGAATGGCATAAAAGTGATTAAAATAAGCACAAAATAGCATGTTTTCATATTTAGGCACAATTAAGGGAGAGAACACAAAAGCATGCTATTTGGATGAATAAATGTGGGTTTAAGTGATGAAATCCACTCAAATCAAACCAAAATACACCGAAAAATATGGACTCATCAATGATATAAACAGTGCATAGTTGAATTTGAATCAAAGTATGTTGGTGCATAAGGAATAGGAATTTAGAGAACTATTACAAATTCTCTGAATTAAACAAAAGCTTATTCCTTGAAGCAAAAGAAATAGTAAAAAGAAAATAAAGAAAAGCAAGGTCCAAGACTCTGAGCATCAATGACTAGGAAGGTCAAATATGATTAAAAGCTCAAAGAGTTGTTTTCCTAGTCATATGCTTGTGGTGTAAATGTGTCAAGTAATCCTTAAGATAGAGCACTAAGAGTTGAGATCAAGTGAATTTAATAGAGTATGCCAAAGGCTTTGAGCACCACTCTCAGGGAGTAACTGAGAGAAAAATCAAAACTAAAAGAGAGTTCCCCAGTTGAGTGCTTGTGGTGTTTTTGCGTTAAGTAAAGCTTGAAACAAAGCATTTAAAGTCACCTCTAGGCTCAAGGTGTAAAGCACCAAAGAAAAGAGAATGAAAGAAAATTTGCTATGTCCAAGGATTAACCCAAGGTAAAAAGGCCAGAGAATTCAGAATATTATCCGGATTCTAATTCCAAATGACAGTGACATTCCTCTGATTCAAAGGATAGTGCGATGCCAAAACTATTAGTGTATAAACTCCACTTTAAGAAGAGACAGGGGCTTACTTGAGTACTCACTTCTCATGCAAGTTCACACCCTAAGTTTGCAATAGTTTTGGTTGTTTGAGGACAAGCAACAATTCAATTTTGGTGTTGTGATGCGTGAACATCTTTCTTATCTTTTCCTAGTGAATTTGCATTTGAATTATTAAGTTTAATCAAGATTTAAATACTTTTTAGCCACTATAAATGCTACTATGAGTTGTTTACAATTTTGTTTATTTCAGGTAGCATTCGGATGGATTTGATGGAGTTTTATAGAAGAAGAGAATGAAAGTGGATGATGTTGTCAACCCTGACCTCCCTGCACTCTAAGGAATATAACTTGAACTAAAGAGCTCCGATTGATGTGATTTTAGTGGCATTGGAAAGCTAACTTCTAGAGCTTTCCAACGATATATAATAGTATACACTTCCCTCCCATTTGGTATGGTCAAGGTGGCGCCTAACTTGGAATTTCTCAAGTTACGCGCCAGAACCACAAATTCTCCAAAGGCTTGCTGCCAGGGCAGCGCCTAACTTGGGATTTCCCAAGTTAGGAACCAGAAAGGACTTTGAGACCAAGTTAGGTGCCACATTCTTCAAGTTAGGTGCCAGGAGGGAAACAAAGGAGAAGTTAGGCGCCACAATCATGAAGTTAGGCGCCAGGATGGATTTTTGCACTAAGTTAAGCGCCACATGAAGGAGCCAGCAGCAATTCCATTCGGCCATGGCAAAGTCTAACTTCACAAATGTGAAGTTAGGCGCCAATACTAGTATTTGACATGGTCCCCACATAAAAAGAAGTATTCAAAGATTTTGTTTTATATTTTGATTTAAACTTTTATTTTATTTACAAATAGAAAAAGATATTATTTAGTTTTAGAAAATATATTTTACATTAATTAGGATTAGATATAAAAGGGAAAAGAATCAGCCCTTCGGGCTCACCTCTTCTTTCTTACCTCATTCCGTACTTTATAGTTTTAGAAAACCTTAGTTTTCTCTCTGAACCATGAGCAACTAAACCTCCACTGTTAACGTTAGGAGCTTTGTTTATTCTATGGATTAGTACTATTACTTTTCTATTTTAATTCATGTATTGATTTCAATTTCAAGAATTGTTTTTGTTCTTCATCTTATGAATCTGGGTGAAACAGAAGTATGATTGTTATTCTAATTGAGTTCTTGTAAAACTTGGAAAAGCAATTTACCTGAACAACAGCTTGAAAACAAATTCTCCTAAACCACTAATTATCTGGACTTAACGGGATACGTGACATATAATCCTCTTATATTTGGATAATTAGGGTTTCTGTGGCACATAAACTAGTTTTGGTAACTTAACCCTCTAATCGAAATCAAGTGACCAAGGAATTGGCGGATGAAGAAGGTTAGAGGAGACTAGAAAGGTCTAAGAAATTAGGGTTTAGTCATATATAGTTTGCCATGAATTCAATCTTGCATGATTAAAATAGTTGGTAAGAAAAGTTAATCCAGAAAATAAACATCTCTGAAACCTTAACTGTTTTCTCCATATATTTCATAACCTGTTTACTGCTTGCTTTATTAATTCTCTGAATTTACTGTTTAATGCAATTGAAACCCAAATACCATTTTTTGCTTGTCTGACTAAGCCAATGACTCAATCGTTGTTGCTTAATCCATCAATCCTCGTGGGATCGACCCTCACTCACCTGAGGTATTACTTGATACGACCCAGTGCACTTGCCGGTTAGTTTGTGGGTTATAAATTCCACACTAACTTGCCGGTTCAGTTGTGGACATTCGAAATCTGCGACTAAGTTTTTGGTGCCCTTGCCGGGGATTGACTGTGATTGACAACTAACTGTTGTTTGATTGCATAGATTAGGTGTTTTTAGCTTTTGATTTTTATTTATTTCTATTTTATTATCTAGTTTTCCTAAATTTAGTTAATTTTATTTTAAATTTTTTGCTTAATTTAGAAATTAAGTTTGGTGTCCCTTTAGTCATTTTATTTTGTTTTTCTTAATTGATTTTCTTTCCTTTATTTTCAAAATTGGTAGCTTTTTTTTCTTATTGATTTTCGAATTTCTAGTATTATTTATTTATTTTATTTTATTTTATTTCTTTTACACAGGATACCTCATTGGGAATTCTCTGCACTCTGACGTAAAGATTTCCACTTTTCTTTGTTTGCTTTTGTTTATGAGCAGGAACAGGGACAAAGAACCCCTCTTTGACTTTGACCCTGAGATTGAGAAGACTACAAGAAGACGTTTACAGTCTCAAGGATAACTCTCAGAAAGAAGTTGAAGAGTTCACCATGGAGGGTAACCCCAACAACAATGCAATCAATGCTGATCTTACTAATCCAAACGCAAATGGGCAACCTAGGAGGACTCTTAGCTCTTATACTGCTCCGAGCCCAGATTTTTATAGGAATAGCATTGTTGTGCCCCTATAGCTGCAAACAACTTTGACCTGAAGCCTCAGTTGATCTCTCTTGTGCAACAAAGTTGCCAGTTTCACAGACTCCTGCATGAAGATCCCAATCTGTTTATTTCTAATTTCTTACAGATCTGTGATACTTTGAAAACTAATGGGGTAAACCTTGATGTCTACAAGCTACTTCTCTTCCTATTTACTGTGAGGATGGAGCAAAGCAGTGGCTTGATACTCATCATAATGAGAGCTTGGACACTTGGGATAAGGTGGTCAATAGGTTTCTAACCAAGTTCTTTCCTCCTCAGAAGCTGATTAAGTTGAGGACGGATGATCAGACCTTCAGGCAGAGAGAGGAAAATTCTCTCTATGAAGCCTGGGAAAGGTACAAGCAGATACTTAGGAAATGTCCTCCTGATATATTCTCAGACTGGATCCAAGTGCGGATATTCTATGATGGAGTCTCTGAGACAGGAAGGATGTCTTCAGACAATTCTGTAGGAGGGTCACTCCACATGAAGAAGACCCCTTATACTCTTCTGAGAGGACCTCTGTGAAGAAGAGAGTTATGGAGTTGGATACACTGGATGCTATTCTTGCTCAAAATAAGGCTATGTCCCAGCAAATCAGTGCCATTACACAACATTTGAGTGGAATGCAAGTTTCAGCTGTTAGTACTCAAGACACCTCTTATGATATGAGTGGTGAGACATATGACTATGGCCAATATACTCCTAAACAGGTTAATTTTATGGACAACTCCTCCCAGAATCCCAATAATAATCCCTATGCTAAGACATTTAATCAAGGATAGAAGAATCACCCTAACTTTGGGTGGAGAGACCAATCTCAGAGGCAACCGAACTTCAACAATTCTCATAGCAGTTTCAATCAAAATAATTTTAACAACCATCAATTTCAAGCCTCTCAGCCACAGCAGGCGTCCATTCAGTCTCAGAGCACTCCTAACTTATCCTCTATAGTTGTTGAACTCTCCAAGAGCACTCACAGTTTTATATAGGAGACCAGAGCTTCTCTTTAGAACTTGGAAATACCTGAGAGATCCCTTAACACTCTTTCTGGTTACACAGTGATTAATCCAAGAGAAGAGTGTAAGGCCGTCACAGTGTCAATTGAACCAGAAACAGTGGAGGAATTACAAGTTACTGAGGAGTGAGAGAAACCAGAAAAGACTGAGGGTACCAAGGTACACGCCCAAAAGCTCCAAAATGATTCTCACAGTTCTTGGAAGTTTTCAGACAGTTACAAATCAATATTTCTTTTGCTAAGATTCTGGAGCAGATGCCCTCCTATGTTAAGTTCATGAAGAGCTTCCTCTCTAAGAAGAAGACTGACGATCTGATTTCTATCGATAAAGAATTTTCACAAATATTATCGCGTTGTAAGTATAGTTTCTAAACCAACAGAGAATCCTTTCGTACAAAAGTTTTGGTTGTCACTTAAGCAAACCCAATAAAATTTATAACTGAATTATTTAAACCTCGGATCGTATCTCAAGGAATTGCAGGGAAGTACGATTTATTATTGGTTATGGAAAATAGTATTTTTGGGTTTTTGAAAAAGGTTTGAATGAGAGAAATAGATTGCAAGAATTAATAAATCAATAGCTAATAAAACTCTTGGCACGGTATAAAAATTAGAAGTCCTATCCTAGTTACCCTTATCAATAGTGATGAGAATTATATTTTGCTCCCCACTAAGTCAACCTCTAACTATGAAGGTAAGTCAAGTGGATAAATCAATTTAACACCTAAAGTCCTAGTCAACTCCTAAGAAAAGACTAGAGTTATAGGAATTTAAATTAATCAGCAAAGATAACAATTATTAATCACGATGAGTTTGACAACTCAAGAGTTACCAATTAATCAACCAAAGCCAAAAGGGAAAAATCTAAATTATTTAGATAAATAAAAGAAAGCAATCATAATTCTGAAATATCTCAAATTGCATTAATAAAAGAAAATCAATCCAAACATAAAGAGTTCATAAACTAAATTGAGAAAATAAATAAAAGGAATATTAAACCTGGAAATTGAGAAGAAGAAAATCCTAATTCCTTTAAGAGGAATCCTAATCCTAAATTCTAAGAGAGAGGAGAGACCCTCTCTCTCTAAAAACTACATCTAAATCTAAAATTCTGAATTGTGAATGTATGATAAGTTGTCCCCCTTTGATTCCTCCATTCTCTGGCTTATATTCTGTGTTTCTGGATTCAGAATTGGGCCGAAAAAGGGTCCAGAAATCGCTGGGGGCGTTTTCTACAGATTCTGGTACGTGGCGTTTGTCACGCATTCGCGTGGGTCACGCGTTCACGTCATCTGGGAGTTTTTCTTGTCACGCGTACGCGTCGATCACACATACGCGTCATTTGCGTTCTGCTCAAGGCACGCGTCCGCGTCAGTCACGCGTGCGCGTCGATGCCTTTTCGCGCTAGGCACGCGGCCGCGTCGTCCATGCGTTCGCGTCGCTGCCTTTTCTTCAAAACCCCATTTTTGTGCTTTCCTTCCATTTTTGTATGTTTCCTTTTTGTTCTCTAAGCCATTCATGCCCTATGAAACCTGAAAATACTTAACACACAAATCATGGCATCGAATGGTAATAAAGGATAATTAAAAATTAATATTTTTAAAGCATAAGAAAATATGTTTTCACATATATCATAAAGTAAGGAAGGAAAAGTAAAACCATGCAATTTACATGAATGAGTGGGTGAAGGATTGAGTAAATCACTTAAATTGAGCACAAAATACATCATAAAATATGGGTTTATTAAAGACCTTAAAGGGAGATGAGACAGTGGTCCTAACCAAGGAATATAGTGCAATAATTCAGAGCAAGCTGCCAAGAAAGATGCCAGATCTTGGGAGCTTTCATATCCCCTGTACTATGAGAACATCACTTTTGACAAAGCTCTATGTGATCTTGGTGCAAGCATTAGTCTGATGCCATTGTCTGTGATGAAGATGCTACAAATCCAAGAAGCACAGCCAATAAGGGTAGCACTACAAATGGCAGACAAAGCTTTGAAACTGACACATGGTATAGTGGAAAATGTCTTGGTCAAGGTTGGAGAACTTTTCTTTCCTGCAGACTTTGTCATCCTTGACATGCGGGAGGATGAGAATGAATCTATCATCCTAGGAAGACCATTCCTTGCCACTGGAAGAGCTCTAATTGATGTCGAACAAGGAGAATTGGTTCTGAAGATGCGTGAGGATTACTTGGTATTCAAGGTTTTTAAACCATTAACTCACTCTGAGGAAGGAGGCTCTAATCCAAGCCTCCAAGTATCCTTAGCTGAAGCAGAGCAGAGTGCACAGCTCAAACCTCGTTTGGTGGGAGTCAATACCATTCTTCCTGATATCAAACCTAAGTTTGATGTTAGATGTGCATCATCCACCAAGGAGGGGGACCCCAAGAAGAAGGTGCCCAAGGGTTGGAGGAATAAGAAGATTCTCACTGAAGATTTCTTACCAGGAATGAAGGTGGTATTTACTAAAAGTTCAATCCTACCTTATACAGTGAGCAGGATCCTTTCTCTTGAGCATATTGAGTTAATCCATGAGAGCACAGGAAAGAAGTTCACAGTGAGAAGTGAAGAGATAAGGGCTTATGATCACCCCCTCCTTAAGAGAGCTGACCATCAAGCTAGTGACGGTAAAGAAGCGCTTGTTGGGAGGTAACCCAATACTGAGTAACCTTTGGTTTTTCTTTTAGTTTATTTTCTTTATCTTTGATTTTTATTATTATTAGTATTCATAGTTTTCCTTGGTTTTCTGATGATTATAGTCATGCAAAGTGTGTAGAACAGGGACCGGAGGACTCTGGAGGAGAAACAGAACACCCTAGAGAGCATGTCACTCAAGTGCACTGGCGCTGAACACCCAGGTAGAGCTGGCGTTAAACGCCAAGAAGGGCGTTTAGCGCTCTGAAGGGCAGAAAGGACCCGGCGTTAAACACCAACGCCCACAATGGGCATAATTTTCAAGGAAACCATACCTCCTAGGGCGCTGAACGCCAGCTGGACGTTTAGCACCAAGCCTCGTCCCAAAAAAAAGATCCAAGTCAGCCGTTAAGCGCCAGGGGTGGCATTTAATGCCCAGATTGGCAGGGACAATCACACGTTGGGGCGCTAAATGCTGGAGCTGGCGTTTAGTGCCAGCAACATAAATTTTCGAATTTTTAAAGCAAGCTTTACCATTTCCAATGGTTAATACCCCTTTCCCTCCCCCCCCTCTTTGACCATTCAAATCAACCCCATCTCTTTCCCTTTACCCACTATACCATCCACATTCATAAACCCATTCCCCAACCTCACCTTGTAACAACCCTAATTTTCGAGTACGCGAGATCTTTTCTAAAGGCACGGATTCCTCCAAAAGATCAGTAAAGGGAACACCTCTTCTATATCAACAAGTATCTTGATCCTCATTGTCATTATGTCATTCTTAAGCTAGAAACTCTTCTGAGGCAAGCTCGATAACGCAATCACGAAGAACCTAGTTTTTGAACCGTACCGGTTAGGAGTTTTAATTCTGATTTTCGTAAGTAGTCTCAGTTTGACGAACCGGACTCGATTCATGATAGAAGAGAGATAATAGTATAATATTAGTATTATATTAGTATTAGAAGATGATTGAATGATATTATAAGGTTACCTAGTCTGTTTTAGTTAAAAAACAGGAAATCGGTTTAACCGGGTTCACAGTTTACTGGTGCAGCTTAGCACCAGCACTCTCTGATGACTTTAGCAATGCTAAGGCCTCATCATACATGTTCTATTCTCATAATAAATATGTTACTAGTGTCATTTATGCTAGTAGCTCAGAAAATAATTTTTAGAGATGTTTTTACGAGTGTTCCGATACACCTAGTTTTAGTAGTTGTACACCAGAGATATTTTAATATTATTTTAATCCACCTCCAAGCCAACCAATCACAACTCACCTTACACCCCCAAGACCTCCAAGGCTGTCTCATTTCATCATTTTGGCCAAAAATAACAAGAGAGAAAAGAGAGAAACTTTCATGAACACTTAATCTTCAAAGCTTGATTTCTTCTGAAATACAACTCAAATCAAAACTCCGATTTCACCAAAATGATCATCTCTTCTTCCTCTACATAACCATATAGCATATCAAGGCTGGAAATAAGGTGAGATGGCTGTCTCTCTCCCTCTTTAATTCGGTTTTCAAGGAAACATGCTTAAACAAGTATTTTCTTGATGTTCTTCCTTAGATCTCTTGCTTAGCTTGACTTGTGGGCCAAGGATCTTTGATTTCCTGCACGTTTAAGGTGAGGATAACTTTCCTAAGATGCTGCTAAAGTTCTTTTAGTTTATGGTTTAGAGTTTTAAAGTTGTTCTTCATGTGTTTTAGGAGGAAAAAGTGCTTTAAGAACACTTCAAAGAGTAACCGGATTTAAAGCAGCAAATCAAGGTAGGGTTTGACGAATTTAATCTTGATTGAATGTGTTTGTGTTGTGTGTATATTATTCCTGTAAGCGGAAGTTCACTTACAGTGGCACCATTTCTATAAGCCGAAGTTCACTTACAGAGGTGTTATTTCTGTAGGCCGAAGTGTGATGACAAGTCATCATATACCCTTTTTCATAGTCTTTTCCTTCATTTTCATTTGGTTTTATACACTTTCTTGTACTCTAAGTAAGTAATTTGGAATGGAATTGCATAACTTCTCTTAATCAAACAACCACCATATAATTGATACTAAATCATGAGGTTTAGGCCAAATTTAATTGCATTTTTATGATTTGTAAACCTTGTGAATTTGGTGATGCTTTGATTGGTTGTTTTTATTAATTGTAGGTGAAGAAAAGAAGAAAAGAAGAAAAGCGTGACCTAAGAAGCGTGGTTCAAGGAATAGGAAGTGTGGCCAACAAAGGAGGAAGTGTGGTGCAACAAACCATGGAACTCATTCCAGGAGCACCAAGCACTAAGAGAGCGCTACACTCACTTCCAAGGGACAAAGGCACAAAGCTTAGCTCACTTTGTGAGCTGAGCACAACACAAGGCCAAGAAATAAGGAAATGAGGAACCAAGCTCAGCTCACAAAGTGAGCATTATCGAGAGCGCTAGAGGAGAAATTCAAAGAAAATGATTTGCAAATGCATACTCCAAGGTTTGAACCCATGACCCAAGGGAGAGTGTGGAGCGCTACTCATATGGAAAATAAGCCAAAATTGGCCAAAGGCACTCTTCAAGGTTCGAACTCACCACCATGAGGAAGCAAGGAAGCAAGGCATCACAAGAAAACCAAGGAGAAGCTCCAGCGCATGCTTCCTCCAAGGTTTTCTTTCTGCATAATTGAATTTGGATTACTGTTTAGTGCTTCTTCATTTACTTTGTTTCTGCAATTTAATTTTCTTTACTTCTTTTGCAATTGCTCTTGTTGGATCAAGGAAGGATTTGAGATCTAGACTTGTTATCTAGTCTCTTCCACTCCTGAGATCTCAACCCCTTTTAATTTGCTGCAACTTAAGCACTGCTTTCTAGTTCTTTAAATTCTCAAGTCATTTTACTTTTCTGTTAAGATCTACTCCACTGCACTTAAATTTTCTCTCTTATGTTTAATGCCATTTACTTGTTCCTTGTTCAAATTCTGCAATCCCAATCCCCAATTCCTTTTATGATTCAAGCAATTTACATTTCTTGCACTTTAAGCTTCTATTATTTACATTTCTTGCAATCTAAGTTTCTGCACTTTATTTTACTTGCTCTTTAAGATTCAGCTTCTTTATTTTCCTGCTCTTTAGTTTACTGCAATTCTCCCTTTCCCTTTTACATTCTAAGCAATTTAGTTTCTGTTAATCACAAACACTCAACCAATACTTGATTCGCTTGACTAAATCAACCACTAAACTAAAATTGCTCAATCCTTCAATCCCTGTGGGATCGACCTCACTCATGTGAGTTATTATTACTTGATGCGACCCGGTACACTTGCCGGTTAGATTGGATGTTGAAATTCGTTTTCACACCATCAAGTTTTTGGCGCCGTTGCTGGGGATTGAAATAGGTTGACAATGATTAAGTGAAGTGGAGGTCTAGATCAAGCACTTTTTCTTTTCTATTCTTTAATTCTTTGACTAACACACTAACTGTTTGAATTTTTGCTTAAGCTAACTAAAACTTCATTCTAGCAATAGATTAAAGTATCACTGGTTGTGTTCCCTGTTATGTTGTTTGTATGTCAGGTACAGGGAGAGTTGTTCATGTTTTATCTGAAGCTGACCAAAGAACTCTAAGGAGATTGAGAAGAGCTGAAAGAGGGAAAGGCATTGTTGGAGAGGAAGAATCTGAGGAAGAATATCACGAGATGGAAGGAGATCCATCTAATCAAGAAGGAGGGGTTAATAATAACCCACAGCAGAGGAGAGTACTGGCCTCCTATACATTTGCAAATGCTAGACATTGTGGGAGCAGCATTCTTACCCCTAATGTCAATGCAAACAACTTTGAACTGAAGCCACAACTCATCACATTGGTCCAAAACAACTGCTCTTTTGGAGGAGGACCATTGGAGGATCCGAACCAACATTTATCCACTTTCTTGAGGATCTGTGACACAGTTAAAAGCAATGGAGTGCACCCTGACATATACAAGCTGTTGTTATTCCCATTCTCTCTCAGGGACAAGGCCACTCAATGGCTAGAAACATTCCCGAAGGAAAGCATTAACACTTGGGATGACTTGGTGAGCAAGTTTCTTGCCAAGTTTTATCCCCCTCAGAGGATCATCCGGTTAAAGACTGAGGTGCAGACATTCACATAAATGGATGCTGAAAATCTGTATGAAGCATGGGAGAGATATAAGGCTCTGCTGAGGAAATGTCCACCAGAGATATTCACTGAGTGGGACAAGCTGCAGAACTTCTATGAAGGGCTCACTTTAAAGGCTCAAGAGGCACTTGATCATTCAGCCGGAGGCTCGTTGCAACTCATGAAAACTGCAGAGGAAGCCCAAAATCTCATTGACATGGTGGCTAACAACCAATACTTCTTTGCTCATCAAAGACAACGCCAACCATCACAAAGGAGAGGAGTAATGGAGTTGGACGGAGTGGATTCAATCTTAGCTCAAAACAAAATGATGCAGCATCAAATTCAACAACAATTTGAGCAAATGGCCAAGAGGATTGATAATCTCCAAGTTGCAGCAGTCAACACAAGCCAACCATCAACCACTTGGGAGCAAAATGAAGAAACTCAAGAGGAGCAACAGCAAGAGCAAGTCCAGTACATGCACAACCAAAATTTTGGACCAAATGAAGTATATGGTGATACCTACAACCCCTCTTGGAAGAATCATCCCAACCTTAGGTGGGGAGATAACCACAGTCAACCTCAGCAGCCATGGCAAAGAAACTCCACCCAAAACAATTGGAGAAACACAAACTACAACAACCAGGCCTCTAACCAAAACACATACAGAAAACCACAAAATACCTACCACAACTCTAACCAGTACCCATCCCACAACCAAGCCTCTAACCAAAACACTTACCCTCAACCATCAACACCCCACACTCAACTCATTTCACAAGATTCTCAGAGAATTACCAACCTGGAGCTCCTAATGGAAAAATTGATGAAGAACCAAGAGATGACCACAAGGAACTAGGAAGCCTCCCTGAAGAATATGGAAAGGCAAATTGGTCAACTCTCCAAAAAGATCACCATTGAAAGGCCATCAAGCTCACTACCTAGTGACACTATTCCTAATCCAAAAGAGGAGTGCAAGGCAATACAGCTAAGGAGTGGCAAGACCCTGGTGAGAAATGAAGAAGCAGTCAAGAAACCAAAGGAAAGTGACGAGAAACAAGACAAGGAAAGACTGGGCCAGGAAGTTAGAAGATGCACTTTGGGCATACAGGACAGCTTTCAAAACGGCCATTGGAAAGTCCCCATTTCAGTTATTATATGGAAAATCATGTCACCTCCCTGTGGAGCTTGAACATAGAGCTTTTTGGGCCACTAGACTCCTCAACCTTGATTCTCAAGCAGCAGGAGAAAAGAGGATGCTACAACTAAATGAGATGGATGAGTTTAGACTGGAAGCTTATGAGAATACTAAGATATTCAAGGAGAGAGCTAAGAGGTGGCATGACCAGAAGATCTTAAAGAAAGAATTCAAGCCAGGACAGCAAGTGCTTCTGTACAACTCAAGGCTCAAGATCTTCCCTGGCAAGCTAAAGTCCAAATGGACAGGGCCGTATCTAGTAACAAAAGTCTTTCCCTATGGAAGTCTTGAGCTGCTAGATGAAGCTACACAGAGTCACTTCACAGCAAATGGGCATAGAGCAAAGCCTTACTTAGGAGGGCAATGGGACAAGGAAAAAGAAGTTCAATATCTGAACTGACCAAACACAGAGGATGTCAAGCTAGTGACAATAAAAGAGCGCTTGTTGGGAGGCAACCCAACCTGAGGTAGTTTTCTTTTCATAGCTATCTTAATAAAAAGGTCAATTAGCTTTATCTGTATTACAAGAAGCTAAGTTGGGTGTTGCACACCAAAACAATATAAGAGAGAATGAAGGATTCTAAGTTTGGTGTTCCACTAAAATCCCATCATAAAACACATTCTCACTTCCTGCACAAAGCCAGCTTCAAGCATTCAGATAAACTAGTTGATTATTCTGCTGTTTTCTAGTTATTAGTGCTTTTGAAAAAAAAAAAAAAGAAAGAAGAGAGATTTTGCATATAGCTAATTTGTTGCATAAGAAGCATTGGCAAGGAACTAAGTTTGGTGTTCACACACCAAAGTAAGTTCAAGAGCCCACAAATAAGTCTTGCAGATTAGCTGAATACCTAAAGGAGTTGAAAAGCAAGCAACATTTGAGGAGTATGCAGGAAAATAGCCAACAAATCAGGGAACATCTATATTATGACTTACAAGGAACAAACAGAAGGAAGAATGAAAAGGCTGCAACCCAACAGGTTGTATTTATACTTGATCCTTGTTGTTGTGTAATGATTTAATTCAGAGTCCTTTATGTCTGGCTATAATGATCATTTAGTTGCAAGTGGAAGTACATGTTGAAGAAAGCTATCTGCATAAATTTTGCTTGAAAGTTATCTGCATAATAATTGTCATCATTCATCAACTTGAATACTTTGTTTTGTTTTCCCTTGCTGTGTGAATAAAAGAGAGATGTTTGATTTAGAAAAGTAATGGTTCAATGTTGCAGAAGTGAGAATAAAAGTTAGCGGTGGTATATGTGTTTGATTTAATTGATAGCTCATAGAATAAATGTTGGGAAATGACTTGTTACTGGAAGACAAAGCTAGTTTGCTGTTATGATCTCTCAATTATTGAAAATCCCTTGGAAGTAAACCAAAACAAAAAGAAAAAGAAGAAGAAAAGCCAAAAGTTGGCAAAGAAATAAACAATAAGGCTAGACACCAATAGCTTGGACCCTAGGACACATGCCTGTGGTGTTTTTGTACTAGGATATGCTTGGACAAGTAGGTTCTAAGGAGTATTTTAAAACTTGGCAACTTAGAACAACTGATTTGGGATTGCCAACTGAAAGTCCACAATAAAGAGCAACCTAGCCACAAAACATTTAGTTATCCAAAGAGATGCTGGGCATCAATGATCCTAGGAGGAAAAAGGTGAGCCATGTGTCTGTGGTGAAGAAATGTTGAGTAAAATTAGGCCAAAGGCCACTGCAACATTTGACACCAAGCTTGTAATAAGAAATAAGCTCTATAAAGCAAAAGAAAAAGAAAAGCTAACAAGGGAAATGAGCAAAAAGTGAGAAGTTATAGCAGCAACCTTGGTGAACCCTTAGAGGAACATTGTTTGTTTTGACAGCAAGTAATAAATGAGCTACTTTTGATCTGCATAAAGCCCCATAGACCAAGTTCAACTATCTGCCTAATAAGAACATATACACTTATCTATTTCATTCTATCTTCTCTTATGTTTGATGCTTGCTTGGGGACAAGCAAGTTTTAAGTTTGGTGTTGTGATGACAAGTCATCATATACCCTTTTTCATAGTCTTTTCCTTCATTTTCATTTGGTTTTATACACTTTCTTGTACTCTAAGTAAGTAATTTGGAATGGAATTGCATAACTTCTCTTAATCAAACAACCACCATATAATTGATACTAAATCATGAGGTTTAGGCCAAATTTAATTGCATTTTTATGATTTGTAAACCTTGTGAATTTGGTGATGCTTTGATTGGTTGTTTTGATTAATTGTAGGTGAAGAAAAGAAGAAAAGCGTGACCTAAGAAGCGTGGTTCAAGGAATAGGAAGTGTGGCCAACAAAGGAGGAAGTGTGGTGCAACAAACCATGGAACTCATTCCAGGAGCACCAAGCACTAAGAGAGCGCTACACTCACTTCCAAGGGACAAAGGCACAAAGCTCAGCTCACTTTGTGAGCTGAGCACAACACAAGGCCAAGAAATAAGGAAATGAGGAACCAAGCTCAGCTCACAAAGTGAGCATTATCGAGAGCACTAGAGGAGAAATTCAAAGAAAATGATTTGCAAATGCATACTCCAAGGTTTGAACCCATGACCCAAGGGAGAGTGTGGAGCGCTACTCATATGGAAAATAAGCCAAAATTGGCCAAAGGCACTCTTCAAGGTTCGAACTCACCACCATGAGGAAGCAAGGAAGCAAGGCATCATAAGAAAACCAAGGAGAAGCTCCAGCGCATGCTTCCTCCAAGTTTCGAACCAAGGACCCTTCCTTGGATGGACCAAAGCTCAGCTCACAAAGTGAGCTGAGCGCTACCCCTTGGAGCAATGAGGCACGCATGACACGGCCAAGGGATGGGGAGCGCGCAACAAGACACGGTCCCTGGGCAGCACACAACGCACACACATTAGCACTAGTGCTCAGCTCACAAAGTGAGCTGAGCTCTCCCCTGATGCACCCAGCAACAAGCACGCTACCATTCCTCACACTAAGTGTCAAAGCTCAGCTCACTTTGTGAGCTGAGCACTCCCCTGGGAGATGCATTTGGGCTGAAATTGAGATTTAAAATTCCAATTTAATTCAATTCTTCACAAAATTAAAAGCCCATCCAAATTCCAATATCCAAGAATAGAAAGTGAATAAATAGGAGTTAGTTTGATGTAATGAGGAACTTTGAGACTTCATTTTGAATTTTCTTTTTTTTACTTGCATTTTGATTTTGAGCTTTGGCTTCTGCATTTTTTCTGTTCGTGGAGAATTGGGAAGGAGAATTGAATTCTCTTCTTCCCTGTTCTTGCTTGAACTCTCTTTTATTTTCTTGCTTTGGATTTTGAGTGGAGAATTGAAGAAATTCTGTTTCAATCTCACTTTGAGATCCTTGTTTGTTTTCTTTCTGCATAATTGAATTTGGATTACTGTTTAGTGCTTCTTCATTTACTTTGTTTCTGCAATTTACTTTTCTTTACTTCTTTTGCAATTGCTCTTGTTGGATCAAGGAAGGATTTGAGATCTAGACTTGTTATCTAGTCTCTTCCACTCCTGAGATCTCAACCCCTTTTAATTTGCTGCAACTTAAGCACTGCTTTCTAGTTCTTTAAATTCTCAAGTCATTTTACTTTTCTGTTAAGATCTACTCCACTGCACTTAAATTTTCTCTCTTATGTTTAATGCCATTTACTTGTTCCTTGTTCAAATTCTGCAATCCCAATCCCCAATTCCTTTTATGATTAAAGCAATTTACATTTCTTGCACTTTAAGCTTCTGTTATTTACATTTCTTGCAATCTAAGTTTCTGCACTTTATTTTACTTGCTCTTTAAGATTCAGCTTCTTTATTTTCCTGCTCTTTAGTTTACTGCAATTCTCCCTTTCCCTTTTACATTCTAAGCAATTTAGTTTCTGTTAATCACAAACACTCAACCAATACTTGATTCGCTTGACTAAATCAACCACTAAACTAAAATTGCTCAATCCTTCAATCCCTGTGGGATCGACCTCACTCATGTGAGTTATTATTACTTGATGCGACCCGGTACACTTGCCGGTTAGATTGGATGTTGAAATTCGTTTTCACACCATCAAAGTTCAACTACAGAAAGTTGTTGTGTTGTGTTTAGACTATTCCTGTAAGCCGAAGTTCACTTACGAGAGTGCTATTTCTGTAGGCCGGAGTTCACCTACAAAAAATAAGCCATATCTAGGACTAGTTCCTAGGTAATGTCGGGCTGCAGGGTGTAAATCGACACGTGAGCTCATGGCCTGCATAGGATAGACATGCATCATACTTGGTTGCGCATTTTCTCTGTTATGATTGTTATTTGAATGTATACTTTCTTTGTTTTCATTCTATTCTCTGTGTCTGTGTTTTGTTTTCTTGTATTCTTTTGTTTGTGTTTTGCTTTTTGTTTTCTCTATTTTCTCTATTTATCTGTTTCTTCTGTCTACAGCTTCTCAGTATTCTACTATTTATCTACTAAACAACACAGAATTAATGAACGTAACTAATAACCATGGCCCTACTAAGAACTCTCCAGTTCTTACCCCTTCTCTCTCCCTTCCCCCTTCAGATGGAAGCATGAGTACCCTTCCGTAGTTTGCTTATGACTGTTCTGCAAAGAAGATTCCGCTCTAGGTAGTCTTCTGAGTCTACATTAAACTCCGTTACCTGTTTATATGTATATACTGTGAGGCCAGCCAACGTCTGCACCCTGCTTATCTACAAACTTTAACCTAAGTCCTCCGTAGGATGTTGCTGTTTTGTGGCCACTCGATGAAGTACTTGAGAGACGCTCTTTGATGACATATGATCGTGCCGAGGATTAGTAGACGACCTTCCACCTTTTGATGACGATCCACCTGACTTGAGTTTTGAAGACCTAGAACGTACTTTCCCTCGCTTTAGTAGTTTAGAGGGACTAGGTGAGTATAGAGTCTAGGCTAGCCTGGGCGCCAGCTTAGGGACTTCTTGAACAGGTCAGGACCTGGGATGTTGTATGTATGTATACGTATATAGTTATTATCTAGCTATATCTAGGGGTGTTCTAACTAAAGGTCTATACTCTAATAAGGGCTGGATTACTGAATGTTGCTAGCTACTTGCGATGTATTTATGTGTGGTTGCTTATAACTGTTTTATCTGTTATTACTTGTGAATTGATTATGAGTGATTTCGTCTTTTAATCCAAATTTTAAAAAAAAAAATACTTCGCAAATTAACTACGCTTTTAACAACGAATCAGGCTCATATGATAAATAATAGATAATAATTAGGAGGACAAATTGGTAGCACTCAGTTTCCGGTATGATCTAGATATATTGAAAATTGGGTCGTTACAATTTGGTATCAGAGCAATACATTCCCAGTAGGGCCTGGGGAGTGGACTGACTATGCTTCATTGCATACTCTATTATGTATCTCATGCTGTTAGGGTATCTTTAAGATACATTTGGTATGAATGTCTATGAGCGCTCATTTTGGGAATGTTCGTGCCTAGCTTGAGATATTAAGACTGATCACCCTAATGTTGATTGTTTGGTACGGATAAGACCTCAATGACTGTGAATATGCATGGTTTAATCGAGTTCCGAGCGATGAATCGACGTGAGCCACAGCTATCTTCATAGCTGTTATGATCTTCATGGATATTGCTGTGTGAGATTTGGATGTTGTAAGGAACGAACCGATCTCTTCGTTAGGATGGCTTGAAGGAAACAGACCGCTTAAAGAAGGATTCTTGCACGCGGCTGAAATTTTGAGGGCAAATTTTTCTTTTAGGAGGGTAGAATGTAACAACCCTGATTTTCGAGTACGCGAGATCTTTTCTAAAGGCACGGATTCCTCCGAAAGATCAGTAAAGGGAACACCTCTTCTATATCAACAAGTATCTCGATCCTCATTGTCATTATGTCATCCTTAAGCTAGAACCTCTTCTGAGGCAAGCTCGATAACGCAATCACGAAGAACCTAGTTTTTGAACCGTACCGATTAGGAGTTTTAATTCTGATTTTCGTAAGTAGTCTCAGTTTGACGAACCGGACTCGATTCATGATAGAAGAGTGATAATAGTATAATATTAGTATTATATTAGTATTAGAAGATGATTGAATGATATTATAAGGTTACCTGGTCTGTTTTAGTTAAAAACAGGAAATCGGTTTAACCGGGTTCACAGTTTACTGGTGCAGCTTAGCACCAGCACTCTCTGATGACTTTAGCAATGCTAAGGCCTCATCATACATGTTCTATTCTCATAATAAATATGTTACTAGTGTCATTTATGCTAGTAGCTCAGAAAATAATTTTTAGAGATGTTTTTATGAGTGTTCTGATACACCTAGTTTTAGTAGTTGTACACCAGAGATATTTTAATATTATTTTAATCCACCTCCAAGCCAACCAATCACAACTCACCTTACACCCCCAAGACCTCCAAGGCTGTCTCATTTTATCATTTTGGCCGAAAATAACAAGAGAAAAAAGAGAGAAACTTTCATGAACACTTAATCTTCAAAGCTTCATTTCTTCTGAACTACAACTCAAATCAAAACTCCGATTTCACCAAAATGATCATCTCTTCTTCCTCTACATAAACATATAACATATCAAGGCTGAAAATAAGGTGAGATGGCTGTCTCTCTCCCTCTTCAATTCGATTTTCAAAGAAACATGCTTAAACAAGTATTTTCTTGATGTTCTTCCTTAGATCTCTTGCTTAGCTTGACTTGTGGGCCAAGGATCTTTGATTTCCTGCACGTTTAAGGTGAGGATAACCTTCCTAAGATGCTGCTAAAGTTCGTTTAGTTGATGGTTTAGAGTTTTAAAGTTGTTCTTGATGTGTTTTAGGAGGAAAAAGTGCTTTAAGAACAATTCAAAGAGTGACCGGATTTGGAGCAGCAAATCAAGGTAGGGTTTGACGAATTTAATCTTGATTGATTGTGTTTGTGTTGTGTTTATATTATTCCTGTAAGCCAAAGTTCACTTACAGGGGCACCATTTCTGTAAGCCGAAGTTCACTTACAGAGGTATTATTTCTGTAGGCCGAAGTTCACCTACAGAAAGTTGTTGTATTATGTTTAGACTATTCCTGTAAGCCGAAGTTCACTTACGAGAGTGCTATTTCTGTAGGCCAAAGTTCACCTACAGAAAATAAGCCATATCTAGGACTAGTTCCTAGGTAATGTCGGGCTGCAGGGTGTAAACCGACACGTGAGCTCATGGCCTGCATAGGACAGACATGCATCATACTTGGTTGCGCATTTTCTCTGTTATGATTGTTGTTTGAATGTATGCTTTCTTTGTTTTCATTCTATTCTCTGTATCTATGTTTTGTTTTCTCGTATTCTTTTGTTTGTGTTTTGCTTTTTGTTTTCTCTATTTTCTCTATTTATCTATTTCTTCTGTCTGCTGCTTCTCAGTATTCTGCTATTTATCTGCTAAATAACACGGATTTAATGAACGTAACTAATAACCCCGGCCCTACTAAGAACTCCCCAGTTCTTATCCCTTCTCTCTTCCTTCTCCCTTCAGATGGAAGCATGAGTACCCTTCCGTAGTTTGCTTATGACTGTTCTGCAAAGAGGATTCCGCTCTAGGTAGTCTTCTGAGTCTATAGTGAACTCCGTTACCTGTTTATATGTATATACTGTGAGGCCAGCCAACGTCTGTACCCTGCTTTTCTACAAACTTTAACCTAAGTCCTCCGTACGATGTTGCTGTTTTGTGGCCACTCGATGAAGTACTTGAGAGACGCTCTTTGATGACATATGATCGTGCAGAGGATTAGTAGATGACCTTCCACCTTTTGATGACGATCCACCTGACTTGAGTTTTGAAGACCTAGAACGTACTTTCCCTCACTTTAGTAGTTTAGAGGGACTAGGTGAGTATAGAGTCTAGGCTAGCCTGGGCGCCAGCTTAGGGACTTCTTGAATAGGTCAGGACCTGGGATGTTGTATGTATAATTACGTATATAGTTATTATCTAGCTATATCTAGGGGTGTTCTAACTAAAGGTCTATACTCTAATAAGGGCTGGATCACTGAATGTTGCTAGCTACTTGCGATGTATTTATGTGTGGTTGCTTATAACTATTTTATCTGTTATTACTTGTGAATTGATTATGAGTGATTTCATCTTTTAATCCAAACGTTTTCAAAAAAAAAAATACTTCGCAAATTAACTACGCTTTTAACAACGAATCAGGCTCATATGATAAATAATAGATAATAATTAGGAGGACAAATTGGTAGCACTCAGTTTCCGGTATGATCTAGATATATTGAAAATTGGGTCGTTACAATTTGGTATCAGAGCAGTACGTTCCCAGTAGAGCCTGGGGAGTGGACTGACTATGCTTCATTGCATACTCTATTGTGTGTCTCATGCTGTTAGGGTATCTTTAAGATACATTTGGTATGAATGTCTATGAGCGCTCATTTTGGGAATGTTCATGCCTAGCTTGAGATATTAAGACTGATCACCCTAATGTTGATTGTTTGGTGCGGATAAGACCTCAATGACTGTGAATATGCATGGTTTAATCGAGTTCCAAACAATGAATCGACGTGAGCCACAGCTATCTTCATAGCTGTTATGATCTTCATGGATATGGCTGTGTGAGATTTGGATGTTGTAAGGAACGAACCGATCTCTTCGTTAGGATGGCTTGAAGGAAACAGACCGCTTGAAGAAGGATTCTTGCACGCGGCTGAAATTTTGAGGGCAAATTTTTCTTTTAGGAGGGTAGAATGTAACAACCCTGATTTTCGAGTACGCGAGATCTTTTCTAAAGGCACGAATTCCTCCGAAAGATCAGTAAAGGGAACACCTCTTCTATATCAACAAGTATCTCGATCCTCATTGTCATTATGTCATCCTTAAGCTAGAACCTCTTCTGAGGCAAGCTCGATAACGCAATCACGAAGAACCTAGTTTTTGAACCATACCGATTAGGAGTTTTAATTCTGATTTTCGTAAGTAGTCTCAGTTTGACGAACCGGACTCGATTCATGATAGAAGAGTAATAATAGTATAATATTAGTATTATATTTGTATTAGAAGATGATTGAATGATATTATAAGGTTACCTGGTCTGTTTTAGTTAAAAACAGGAAATCGGTTTAACCGGGTTCACAGTTTACTGGTGCAGCTTAGCACCAGCACTCTCTGATGACTTTAGCAATGCTAAGGCCTCATCATACATGTTCTATTCTCATAATAAATATGTTACTAGTGTCATTTATGCTAGTAGCTCAGAAAATAATTTTTAGAGATGTTTTTATGAGTGTTCTGATACACCTAGTTTTAGTAGTTGTACACCAGAGATATTTTAATATTATTTTAATCCACCTCCAAGCCAACCAATCACAACTCACCTTACACCCCCAAGACCTCCAAGGCTGTCTCATTTTATCATTTTGGCTGAAAATAATAAGAGAGAAAAGAGAGAAACTTTCATGAACACTTAATCTTCAAAGCTTCATTTCTTCTGAACTACAACTCAAATCAAAACTCCGATTTCACCAAAATGATCATCTCTTCTTCCTCTACATAAACATATAACATATCAAGGCTGGAAATAAGGTGAGATGGCTGTCTCTCTCCCTCTTCAATTCGATTTTCAAAGAAACATGCTTAAACAAGTATTTTCATGATGTTCTTCCTTAGATCTCTTGCTTAGCTTGACTTGTGGGCCAAGGATCTTTGATTTCCTGCACGTTTAAGGTGAGGATAACCTTCCTAAGATGCTGCTAAAGTTCGTTTAGTTGATGGTTTAGAGTTTTAAAGTTGTTCTTGATGTGTTTTAGGAGGAAAAAGTGCTTTAACAACACTTCAAAGAGTGACCGGATTTGGAGCAACAAATCAAGGTAGGGTTTGACGAATTTAATCTTGATTAATTGTGTTTGTGTTGTGTTTATATTATTCCTGTAAGCTGAAGTTCACTTACAGGGGCACCATTTCTGTAAGCCGAAGTTCACTTACAGAGGTGTTATTTCTGTAGGCCGAAGTTCACCTACAGAAAGTTGTTGTATTGTGTTTAGACTATTCCTGTAAGCCGAAGTTCACTTACGAGAGTGCTATTTCTGTAGGCCAAAGTTCACCTATAGAAAATAAGCCATATCTAGGACTAGTTCCTAGGTAATGTCGGGCTGCAGGGTGTAAACCGACACGTGAGCTCATGGCCTGCATAGGACAGACATGCATCATACTTGGTTGCGCATTTCCTCTGTTATGATTGTTGTTTGAATGTATGCTTTCTTTGTTTTCATTCTATTCTCTATGTCTGTGTTTTGTTTTCTCGTATTCTTTTGTTTGTGTTTTGCTTTTTGTTTTCTCTATTTTCTCTATTTATCTATTTCTTCTGTCTACTGCTTCTCAGTATTCTGCTATTTATTTGCTAAACAACACGGATTTAATGAACGTAACTAATAACCCCGGCCCTACTAAGAACTCTCCAGTTCTTACCCCTTCTCTCTTCCTTCCCCCTTCAGAGGGAAGCATGAGTACCCTTCCGTAGTTTGCTTATGACTGTTTTGCAAAGAGGATTCCGCTCTAGGTAGTCTTCTGAGTCTATAGTGAACTCCGTTACCTGTTTATATGTATATACTGTGAGGCCAGCCAACGTCTGTACCCTGCTTATCTACAAACTTTAACCTAAGTCCTCCGTACGATGTTGCTGTTATGTGGCCACTCGATGAAGTACTTGAGAGACGCTCTTTGATGACATATGATCGTGCAGAGGATTAGTAGACAACCTTCCACCTTTTGATGACGATCCACCTGACTTGAGTTTTGAAGACCTAGAACGTACTTTCCCTCGCTTTAGTAGTTTAGAGGGACTAGGTGAGTATAGAGTCTAGGCTAGCCTGGGCGCCAGCTTAGGGACTTCTTGAACAGGTCAGGACCTGGGATGTTGTATGTATGTATACGTATATAGTTATTATCTAGCTATATCTAGGGGTGTTCTAACTAAAGGTCTATACTCTAATAAGGGCTGGATCACTGAATGTTGCTAGCTACTTGCGATGTATTTATGTGTGGTTGCTTATAACTGTTTTATCTGTTATTACTTGTGAATTGATTATGAGTGATTTCGTCTTTTAATCCAAACGTTTTCCAAAAAAAATACTTCGCAAATTAACTACGCTTTTAACAACGAATCAGGCTCATATGATAAATAATAGATAATAATTAGGAGGACAAATTGGTAGCACTCAGTTTCCGGTATGATCTAGACATATTGAAAATTGGCTCGTTACACACCTTCCATCAACGTCTCAAATCCTATCAATCTTTTCACCTCCCTATTCCCCATGTTCACCTATTCCCATCCCACTTAACCACATTCAATTCCATTTAACTCCCACCCTTCACACTATAACCGTATCTCCCCCCCTCCCCACTCTCTATATAAACCCCAATTTTACTCCCCTTTTACCATAATTTACCTCCACCAACTTTCATTCCCTCTCTTTCTTTCACCATTCTCCTTCTTCATTTCATTCCTTTTCTAACTGAAGCCATACCCCTCTCTCCCTCCACTAATCATTTTCAACTTTTACCCACCTTCACCCACTAGAACCACACCCACCCCCTTTTTCTATAATCCACTTCTTCATTTCTTTTCACCCTACCTCCATTTACCATCCTCATTTTTACCCTTTCTTTCCACTACATATATCCCCTTCCTCATTTTTACCATCCTCCTGTGCCGCAACTCCAAATGCAGATGGTGGCGTCCCCCCCATCCCGAACCAAGTGTCGTACGGGCTGCCTGCGAGCTCATTCAAGTCGACCGAGAGCTGCGTCTCAGGAACCTGGGTCTCAGGCATATCCGCTGGCGGTGGCCTATACTCCGTATGGTCTGAAGAACCGCCTGGGATCAGGCTCTGGTACTGATGAACGTCGTCACCCCGTATGATCTCAGCAAAATTCGTATAGAACTGGGGTCCACCCAACTGATCGTTCAGATCCATGGTGAAAGAAGTGGTAGCTTGATCGGCTAACAGCTGTGTGCTACACCCATGTAGTACTTGAGAGCTAGAGACGTGGGTAAAAGGTGTACCACCCATACTAGCCTCCGCGGTGCCACCAGCATGAGTGTCTGTAGGGTGCTGACGGAATGATCCTGCCTCGTCACCGTGGTGGATGGGAGGTGCTCCTCCACCACGAGCAACTCGTCGTCTAGCAGAAGATCGACGAAGGCGATGATCTGCCTGGCCTCTGTCATCACCACCAACGTGCTCCTCCTGCATCATGTCGTCTAGCCAGCGCCAGTCGCGATTAGTGGCACGTGTGCCGATGCGTCGTCTCCACTCCAAACGTCTGTTATCCGGCATATCGGACGCTGGAACTCTAGTCGGCGCCTGGGAAGATCCTCTGAGTATAGCATCGTCCGGAACCTGGGTCGGCCTGGGGTCAGCAAAAGCAACTCCTGGTGAAAGAATCCTATGTGCAACACGGTGCCACCAGTCCAGGTACTTAGGGGATGGACCAGGATCAGGAACTCTATGGACACTCAACACAGAACAGACTCGCTCGTCCCAATGCTGATGCCATGTCCTATAGTAAGTGGGGAACCATCTATCTCCACCCCTGCCGTCCTTACTATGAAGATACTCTATGTTGAGCGCTGGCTCAGGCAAATGCTGTACGCCCCCTAGCTGTGGGAAGACGCTGTCTACCTGATGCCACTCAATAACTGCAGAGTAGATCAGGCTGGTGACAGCCCGCCATAACCGGCTGTGCTCCTCCGTCAGTATCTCCAGATGGATGACTGCCAGTACATCCAGTGAACCGTAAGGCTCCCAGACAATCTGATAGACATGAGGCAAGTTCAGAATTATACCAATGTATACATGTAAGTGTAAAAAAAAAATTAAAATAACAACAAAGAAAAACAGAATACTTACATCTCGATGAGTCAGTCGATCCAATGCCAGACGATAATGTATAATACGCCGTTCCTTTCCATCAGAAGAGGGTAAATATGTGGCCCATCTGAGTAGCAGAAATAGCACGTAAGTATGTAATTTCAAATATAGAACGTAATGAACTTGAAAGAAGGAATGAATTAAAGTATACCTGGATGCTAACAGAAAAGAGAAAGCATCAAAACCCGGCAGCCTCAGCATGGGGAACCGCCAAAAGATCCATGACTGTAGCAACTGTAGGGGTCCAGCCAAGTTGGTGACGTTTCTATTTGCCACCCTGCACATGCATCGGTACAGCCACGCCAATGCAGCGGCGCCCCAGCTATAGCTGCCCATATCGTCAAGTCTCGCCACAAAAGGCAACCAGCGAAGGTGGACTCGGTTAGCACTCTTGTCCATAAACAGCTGTGTAGACAGAAGCATCATAATATATGCGCGTGCATATATGCGCACAGTCTCCTCCGAAGCATCCGCTGGTAACACCCTGAACCGATCATGAAACCATGTGAAGTGGACTGTGTATAACTTTCTCTTATCAGGTGGCGGAAGCTCACCAAATAACTCCTCGAACCACTCCCATGCCGATCTGGCCCCCTCGATGTGGATGTGGAAGTCTGTCATGCACCCGGAAGCAGCCTGGCCATCCACGGGCAGCCCGAGCTGGTATGCCACGTCCTGGAGTGTGATAGTACACTCTCCGAATGGCATATGGAAAGTGTGGGTCTCAGGCCGCCACCTCTCAATAAATGCGCTGACCAGAGGTTCATCCAACCAGAACCAATGCGCGTTCAGCCTAGCCAGGTGGTACAACCCAGCCCTCTCTAGGTAAGGTATGATCCTATCATGTAATGGCATATTCTGTTGCCTACGGACGCTATACACACATCGAGTTGGCTGCATTTTCAGAAATAAAGAACACCTTAAATAATTTCTAACAATAACATCAACAACTAAACTATAGCTTGTATCTCTAGTCTTAACCTACTTGGGTTTTGAAATTACTAATTTACCTCTCTACCTTGACTATTAATTGTTACATGTCAAAGTTTATATTTCAAATTTTCATTTACATACCAAAACCTAAACTAAGTCTCTATCTATCTAATTAATGAATTACTTCCTTAAGATTGAATAAAATATACATTTATTAAAATAGTCTTTGGAAATACAGACACTTGCCTCTGCATCGATGGTTCCGGCTACGTGAGCAATGCCGTCGAGCCGGTACAACCGCCGTTCATCCTCCATTCTTCCAAACCACTCAAATATTTTAAAATTTCTCTCCCTTTTCTCTACTTTCTCTCTCTAACTTTTTTCCAAAAAAACTCAAATGATTTCCGCTACAGCCTCACGCGGTATATATAGACACACCACTATACACATAATCCGCTACAGGGTATTTGGTCATAAACCGCTACAGGGTGTAGCGGTTTATGAGTTACCTCGCTCTCCACGTAATCCGCGAGATCCTGTAGCGGATTACATGCAATTAAATTCCGCTTCAGGGTGTAGCAGATTATATATAGTTGCGTTTGTTGCATTTGCGTCTGGAAATTGCCAATATTGTATTTGCGTAAACGTTTTCCTCAATCATTTTATTTGCGTAAATTGCCCTAAATTTATAAAAATAAAAAATAGCATTATCAAAATAGAAGTAAGGAACACTCATTTTTCCATTGTATTTTGCCCACATGCAATGGTCTTATTTAACGCGCTTATAACGTTAGATACTTGGACAAAATTATATAAATCCATGATATGAGAATTATATCCTGGAGTGAGCCAACCCACAGTTTGAAGCATAAACTTTATTTACATTTATACGGGAATTTTAAATTTGAAATTGCAACTGTGTAAAAGCACTGAGAATCAGCAAAAATGAGAGATCCGATGTATCATAACACCCACCTATTCGTTTGAAAAGTTCATTTGATTTTTTGGTTTCATCAAAACATATAATAAATGCTTCAACATATTACATCACCGGGCAATATAATGTTGGAGATAGTTTTGGTACAACCGTTAATTTATACATATCAGTAAGATATAAAGGATAAATAAATAAATATTTATTATGCAGATTATATTTATTTTATCAGCATTTATTTTTTATTTAATTTTTAAAAAGTATTATGTTATTTGATATAAAAAATATCTTCATAAATAATTATAAAAAGATAAATATATTTTTATAATTATTTTAATAATTAAATAATTCTTTTTATTTTTATAAAAAATACCATTCTTCAATCAAAATTAAAATTAAAATTAAATCAATCTAATAATTTAAAAAAAAACAAAATCAAAATTAATAAACTAGAAAAACAATTTCAACTTAAAAATAGTTGGACTTATTTTTTTTTTTTTTATTATTAAAATTGTCCCAAAAATGTTAAACAAACCCTAACCTAAGCAAAAGCTTAGAATCATCCCTAAGCTCTCCCTCCCTATTAGAGTTTGTTTAATATTTTTAGGACAATTTGATAGTGAAAGAATAAAAAGAGTAAGTCCATATATTTTCAAGTTGGAATTGTTTTTTTGATTTATTGATTTTGATTTTGTTTTTTTTTTTTTAAATTATTAGATTGATTTGATTTTAATTTTAATTTTAGTTGAAGAATGGTATTTTGTTATAGAAATAAAAAATTATTTAATTATTTAATAAAAATAATTATAAGAATATATTTATTTTTTATAATTATTTATGAGAGTATTTTTTATATCTAATAACATAATTATTTTGTTGATATAGATATATATGATTTACATGGTACATTTTTTTATTTATCTTTTATATGTACCGATACATTCTCTCTGTCTTTCACTCTTTTATCTATCTCTATCATCGTCCATCGCGTCCTTAGTCTCTATGACCTGATTCCACTTCTCCTGGGTCCACTTCCTCTACCAGCGCCGTGGCGTCTCGCCACCATCTCTCAAACTGTGTTTGGTTTATGTGTAGTTGAGACATAGACACAAATACATAGACATTGAAAACATAGACACAGTGATACACGTATTTTTTTAATTTGTTTGATAAGTAAGCACAAGACACAACAACAAATTAACTCTTTATAAAATGTCAACATTGCCCTTACCACAAAATATCACCACTACAATCACCATTTTCTCTCTGCCACTGTTTAAACAACCACCTCCACTTTTCTACCACCATTAACAACTCTGTGACCCCTGTGTGTCCACCTCTTCTTATCCACCAGAGTCTTCGCGTCTCTATCACCATTTGTCACGTCCGTCCGTGACTCCTGTTCCCATCGCTCGCATCCGGCTCCTGCAATAGCGTCGTCACGTCTCGTTGTGGCCACTACGTCCGCCATCACTGCCGGCAGCAGTCTATTTCTCCCTCCTGAACTAGGGGCACAGAGCCAACTTTGATATTGGATTAGGTTTTCATTCTTCAAAATATTCTCTGGACTTATTTTGGCTATTATTTGAACTTGTTTTACTTGCATCTTCTATTCAAACCATGACTTATATTTTGTTGACTCTCTCTTGGTAATTATCAAATCAATTATTAGCATTGCATCACATTTAATTTATGAATTAACCTTGCTACTGTTAATTTAATGTGTTCTCAATTACAATTAGATGACTAACGATGATAGAAAGTGACTCATCTTTTTTAGTTTGATGAATACAATTTTTTTATCTATATGCCTGTATAGATTGAGATAGACAACCCTCTTATTTAGTTTGTATCTTCATATCCGATTTTATTTAAATTAAGGAATCTTTTATATTAATTATTCTTTTATATTTTTATATTTAGTTCCACACCTTCTGTAACAATAGCATAGCAGATGATTATACCAAATCATTTAAATAGTTATTAGTTTTTTTCTAAACTTTTAAAAATTTGGTAATTAACTTGTTGGGATAAAATATTTTATGCGTCTCATGGGGCATTAGATCCCATTTATAATGGATATGTATATCCTCTGCTGTATTTGAGTATTTTTGTTATAGGGGTTTTTGAATCTGACAAATTATAATTGCTTAATTTATGATTTTTTATTTTTTTAACTTTTTTTTATAAAGTTTGTTAGTATCTTAATTAATTATTTTTATGATTTATTTTTTAAATAGAATTTCATCATAAACATGAACATCGATGACAATAAATTTTTGGAAGAGTCTCTCGAATGTGATAAATTGTGTTTTAGGTGATAGTAGTTCTAATAAGGAGAAGACTAGCAACTTTCAATTATCAATCAACAAAAGAGTTTGATAACTCAAGAGTTTCCAATTACTCAACCAAAGCAAAGAGGAGAAAAATCTACACTAAAACCCAACTAAGCATTTTATCAAACAATTGGAAGGCATAAAAGGAAAACAAGATAAAATTGGAAGAAATGTAAATCTACAACTACTCAAACAAGGAAATAACAACAAATCAATTAAACAAGAAGAAACATGAAACATAAATTGCATTAAATGGAAATTAAAGGAAACAAAAGTGCATGAACATAAAAATGACTAGAATAAGAAATTAACAAAAGGAACTACAAGAGTAGAGATGTAGCAACAATAAATTGAAAGGAAAAGCAGATGAAAATAAAAATTAAAATCTAGATCTAAGAAAATTCTAATCTAAACCTAACCTAATTTCTAGAGAGAAGAAAGAATTCTCTCTCTAGAATTCTACATCTAAAACATGATAGAAACTCAACTATGACTACTTGGTTTATCCTCTTTCCATCCTTGGGTTCAATAGCATCATAAATGAGTTAGATTGGGCCCGAAATGCTTCAGAAATCGCTGGCCACGAGTTGCCTTAAGTGAGTCACGCTGATCTTGCGACGCGTGCACATGGAATGATGCGTACGCATCACCAAACGCAAGGCAACTTTGGAAAATTTTATATCATTTTGAAGCCCCGAATATTAGATTTTCAACGCAACTAGAACTGCCTCATTTGGACCTCTGTAGCTCAAGTTATGATCGATTAAGTACTAAGAGGTCAGGATTGACAGTTTTGCAATTTCTTCATTTCTTCATGAGTTCTCCATTTTTTACATGCTTTTTCTTCATTTCCTTAATCCAATCTTTGCCATCTAAACCTCAAATCACTTAACAAACATATCACGGCATCGGTTGGAATTAAAGTGAATTAAATTTAGCTATTTTAAGGCCTAAAAAGCATGTTTTCACACTTAAGCACAAATTTAGGGAGAATTACAAAACCATGCTATTTCATTGAATAAATGTGAGAAAAGTTGATAAAATCTCCTAAATTAAGCACAAGATAAACTACAAAATTGGGGTTTATCAAATCTCCCCACACTTAAACCAAGCATGTCCTCATGCTAAGAATAAAGAAGGACACGAAAAAGGGTATGAACATTTATTCAATGCAAAGAAACTATATGCACCTATCTATATGAATGCAACTAAATGCAAAATGCTTCTACCTACTTGGTCAAAAGTAAATCAATCTCCAAGAATATATATGAATAAGTAGGGCTAAGTAGTATGATAACTCATGAACTCTACCAATTCAAATATCAAAATGAAGTTCAAATAGACTTGCAAGAAGAAATCTTATGAAAGCTGGGAACAAGGAATTGAGCATGAAACCCTCATCAAAAGTGTTTACACTCTAGTCACTCAAGTGTCTAGGGTTGATCACTCAATTCTCTTCTAATCATGCTTTCCAAGATTTGTTTTTCATCTAATGATCAATAATTATTCAATGCATGCATACATATATCATGAGGACTTATTCATAGGTTGTAATGGGGTTAGGGTAAAGGTAAGGATGCATATGGTCAAGTGAGCTTGAAATTTGAATCTTTGAATAACCTAAGCTTCCCACCTAACCTATATAACAACCTATAAAAATCTAATACAAGCCTAACTACCCATTCTTCACTTTTTCACACACTCATACATTTTCCTTTTTTATTACATCTTATATGCATTGATTATTATTGAACCTTACTTTGGGGCATTTTGTCCCCTTTTATTTCTTTCTTTTTCTTTTTCTTTCTTTCTAATTATATATATACATACATATATATATATATATATATATATATATATATATTCTATTTTTCCTTTGTATATTTTTTTTCTTCTTTTCTTTCTTTTTGAACTACAAAAATATAGAAGAGCATCAATGCATATGGCTTCACATTTAATGCATGAATATGTACCCAATTTTCAAGATCTTCAATGAAAATATAAACACAATCTTACCTCAACCAATGTCCCATGTTTCCCTACACTTGAATGATACATACTCACTAGCCTAAGCTAATCAAAGATCCAAATACAGGACATTTATTGTTTTTCGCTTTAAAGTTTGTAATGTGCTAATATTAAGAACAAAGTGGGTCAATAGTAGGCTCAAAGTTGGCTAACAATGGAAGATAAAAGGTAGGATATTTGGGTAAGTGAGCTAAATAAAATGATGGCCTCAATCATATATATGCATTCATACACAAAATAATGGACATAAAGAATCAAGCAAATCAAAGATTACAATCATAGAAAGAGAACAATGCACACAAGAATGGAAATAAGTGGTTATAAGATGTAACCACACAATTAGGCTCAAAACTCACATGCTTGTGTTCTTAGCTCAAAAACCATGTTCCAAAATAAATTCTTCAAGCAAGTTCAATAAAAAAATTTTTCTCAAATTGGTAGGTGCCCTAAAAACAGTTTCTTGTAAAAGAAATCATCACCCTAACCAAGTAGTTCTAACAAGAGTGGTAAAATATATACAAATTCTAACTATCATGCACTGCAACAACTGGCTAACAAAGAAAGTTAAAAATTGGTGTTAAAAAAAGAAATTGTTACCCATGGAGATCGGCGGATGACCTCCCAACACTTAAAGATTATACCGTCCTCGGTGCATGCAAAGAAGAGCAAGGTGGACAGAATGAAACAACTGATGAGCTTTTTCGAAAGGTTGTGTGGATGACTTATTTGTTGCCTCATTTAGAAGCTTTTTCTTTTCTCCCTTCTTGGTGGCCAGCCTAAAAGGAGAGAAAAAGGGGGGAAATTAGGCCTACAACAAAGATGGCAAAGCAAATAGAACATAGGCGGGGCTAATACCAAATAAGAATAAGGTTCTCAACTATATGGTAGCTACAACATATGAGTGAGAAAACAATATAAGCTGCTAAGGCATATTAACTAATACTTGATGCAAGAGTAAAGTCAAAGCATAAATAAATGACATGAAGAGCATGTTGCATCAAGTTCAAGCATGAATTGACAAAAATAAGATTAGTGATAAGCATGAAAGCATTTGGTCCCATCCTAAATGGTGCACGAAAATTACTTCACACTATGTAATTCCGCACAACTGACCAGCAAGTGCACTGGGTCGTCCAAGTAATACCTTACGTGAGTAAGGGTCGATCCCACGGAGATTGTTGGCTTGAAGCAAGCTATGGTTATCTTGCAACTCTTAGTCAGGATATTAATTAGTGGCTATCAATTGACTTGCAAATGAACAAGAGACCATGAATTAAAGGTTACTTGTTATGCAGTAAATGAGAATATGTTGGAGTTTTGGAGATGCTTTGCCTTTTGAATCTCTGCTTTCTCTCTATCTTCTTCTTCACGCACGCACGTCCCTTCTATGGCAAGCTGTGTGTTGGAGGATCACCGTTGATAATGGCTACCATCCTTCCTTTCAGTGAAAATGGTCCAGGTGCGCTGTCACCGCACGGCTAATCATCTGTAGGTTCTCGATCATACCGGAATAGGATTTACTATCCTTTTGCGTCTGTCACTACGCCCAGCACTCGCGAGTTTGAAGCTCGTCACAGTCATCCAATCCCAGAATCCTACTAGGAATACCACAGACAAGGTTTAGACTTTTCGGATTCACAAGGATGCTGCCAATGGATTCTAGCTTATACCACGGAGATTCCGATTAAGGAATCTAAGAGATACTCATTCAATCTAATGTAGAACGGAGGTGGTTGTCAGGCACACGTTCATAGGTTGAGAATGGTGATGAGTGTCACGGATCATCACATTCATCATAATAATGCACAAATGAATATGTTAGATAGGAACAAACATGATTGAATAGAAAACAGAAATACTGGCATTAACTCATCGAGGCACAGCAGAGCTCCTCACCCCCAACAATGGAGTTTAGAAACTCATGCCATCAAAAGATACAAATTTTAGATCTAAAATGTCATGAGATCCAAAATAAATCTCTAAAAGTTGTTTAAATACTAAACTAGTAACCTAGGTTTACAGAAAATGAGTAAACTATGATAGATAGTGCAAAAATCTACTTCTGGGGCCCACTTGGTGTGTGCTGGGGCCGAGACTAAAGCTTCTCACATGCCTGGGCTGTTTTGGGCGTTCAACGCCAGGTTGTAACCTGTTTCTGGCGTTGAACTCCACTTTGTAACTTGTTTCTGGCGCTGGACGCCAGACAGCAGCATGAAACTGGCATTGAATGCCAGTTTACGTCATCTATCCTTAATCAAAGTATGGACTATTATATATTGTTGGAAAGCCCTGGATGTCTACTTTCCAAAGCAATTGGAAGCGCGCCATTTGGAGTTCTTTAGCTCCATAAAATCTATTTTGAGTGCAGGGAGGTTAGAATCCAACAGCATCAGCAGTCCTTTTTCAGCTTGAATCAGATTTTTTCTCAGCTCCCTCAATTTCAGCCAGAAAATACCTGAAATCATAGAAAAACACACAAACTCATAGTAAAGTCTAGAAATATGAATTTTGCCTAGAAACTACTAAAAATAAACTAAAAACTAACTAAAACACACTAAAAACTATATGAAATTAACCCCAAAAAGCGTATAAAATATCCGCTCATCACAACACCAAACTTAAACTGTTGCTTGTCCTCAAGAAACTAGATAAATAAAATAGAATACAGATAAATGAAGAAGCAATAATATCTCAGATTTTTTGAGGGAAGCTCAGATTCTAATTAGATGACCGGGACTAGTAGCTTTTTGCATCTGAACAGTTTTGGCATCTCACTTTATCCATTGAAGCTCAGAGTGATTGGCATCTATAGGAACTCAGAATTCAGATAGTGATATTGATTCTCCTAGTTCAGTATGTTGATTCTTGAACACAGCTACTTTATGAGTCTTGGCCGTGGCCCTAAGCACTTTGTTTTTCAGTATGACCACCGGATACATAAATGCCACAGACACATAATTGGGTGAACCTTTTCAGATTGTGACTCAGCTTTGCTAAAGTCCCCAATTAGAGGTGTCCAGGGTTCTTAAGCACACTCTTCTTTTTGCTTTGGACCTTGACTTTAACTGCTCAGTCTCAAGTTTTCACTTGACACCTTCACGCCACAAGCACATGGTTAGGGACAGCTTGGTTTAGCCGCTTAGGCCGGGATTTTATTCCTTTAGGCCCTCCTATCCACTGATGCTCAAAGCCTTGGGATCCTTTTTGTTTACCCTTGCCTTTTGGTTTTAAGGGCTATTGGCTTTTTCTGCTTGCTCTTCTTCTCTTCTTTTTTTTTTTCTGCATGCTTTTGTTCTTTGCTGCTTTTTCTTGCTTCAAGAATCATTTTTATGATTTTTCAGATTATCAATAACATGTCTCATGTTCATCATTCTTTCAAGAGCCAACATATTTAACAGTCTTAAACATCAAATTCAAAAGACATATGCACTGTTCAAGCATTCATTCAGAAGACAGAAAGCATTGCCACCACATGTAAATAATTAGAATGTTCTTATTAGAAACTCGAAAATTATTGCTTCTTATTCTAAAGAAATTCTTCTATTTTATTCATGTTTGATGATGATGAGAAAATTGAATTATAGCTTAATTGGAGATAAAATCAAAAAGATATAGATATTAATTACTACTATATGACTCCTAAGGTAAAACTAGAATAAGAATAGTTATCACAGAGTTAAGGCTAAGATTGGAATTTAACAACCTTTGTTCTGGGGAGTGGATGTTCCTCTAATCTGTGGGGTGCTTGGTCCTTCAAGAGATAATTTCTGGCGCTTCAATTCCCTTAAGTCGCGCCCTTGCTCCTCCTGTTCTTTAATCAAATAGCAAAGAATGCTACTTTATTCCTTCTGTTCTTTTATTATTTGTTCTATAGATTTTTGCATCTTGGTCACTGATGTTTCAAGATACTCCCAGTATTCAGATTGAGGGATTTCCGGGAGAAATTCCTGTGTTTTCTTCTTGATGGGGTCATCCTGTGCTTGTTATTTTTCCATTGATGCTTTGGTGATTGGTCGCTCAATTGAGATGTATTTAGTTATTCCCATCCTTACTCCAGCGTCCTTGCAGAGCATAGAAATCAAGCTTGGATAAGCCAACCTGGCATCTTTGGAATTTTTATTTGCAATTTTGTAAAATTCAGTTGAAATCAGTTGATGAACTTCCACTTCTTTTCCCATCATGATGCAATGGATCATTACTGCTCTTCTGATAGTGACTTCAGAACGGTTGCTAGTGGGCAGCAGAGAATGCCCAATGAAATCCAGCCATCCTCTGGCGACTGGTTTGAGATCTTCTCTTTTGAGTTGATTAGGAACACCCTTCGGACTGGTGGTCCACCTGGCTCCCGGGATGCATATGTCCTCTAGAATCTTATCCAGGCCCTTGTCTGTTCTCATCATTCTCCTATTGAAGGAGTCTGGATCATCTTTCAGCTGAGGTAGCTTTAAGATCTCCCTGATCTTGTCAGGGTGGGTATGAACAATCTTTCCTCTGACCATGGTCTGATAGTCATAGATATCAGATCCAGATAGTCTTTGCCTGTCTTTATGCCACATATTAGCATAGAACTCCTGGACCATATTCCTTCCCACTTTCGTTTCAGGATTGGCTAGGATCTTCCAGTTCCTGATTCGAATTTGCTCCTGGATCTCCGGATATTCATCTTCTTTCAGATCGAATCTGACTTTCGGGATCACTGATCTTAGACCCATTATTTTGTAATAATGGTCTGAATGTTCTTTAGTTAAGAACTTCCCTTGATTCCAAAGTGGTTTTGGAACACTCTCTTTCTTGCCTCTTGGAGTGGGTTGTTTTCCTTTAGGAGCCATGATCTTAGTGATCACGGATGAGCACACCAAACTTAGAGGTTTGCTTGTCCTCAAGCAAAAAGAAAAGAAAGGAGTGGGAGAGAAGGAGAGCTAGGTGCAATGGTGGATGGGAGGGGAGGGAGGCCGAACCCAAATTTAAAGGGAGGGGGGTGGGTTTTCGAAAAAATAGGGAGAAAGATAAGATAGAAGATATGATTTTTAGAAAAAAATATGATAAGAAAAGAGATGGTTTAAAATTGAAAAGATATGAAAGATATTTGAAAAAGATAGATTTGGAATTTTGAAAAAGATAGTATGGGGATTTGAAAAAGATATTGCTTAGTTGAAAAGATTTTTGAATGAAAAGAGAGAGATTTGTTTTGAAAATTTTGAAAAAGAGTTGAGTTGGATTGAAAAAAAGGATTTGTGCTTATGGATTAAGATATATTTAATATTTTTAAAGAAGAGTTTTTAGAAATTAGGGATTTTAGAAATCAGGGTTCTTAACATGTTTATGCAAGAAATCATGAATTGAAACATGGAAATTAGGATTAAAATGAAAAATATGAAGAAAAAACGAATTTACCTCCTCCCCACCATCCTGGCGTTTGAACGCCCAAACGCTGCATGTTTTGGGCGTTCAACGCCCAAATGCTGCTTCTCCTGGGCGTTCAACGCCCAGCTGCTGCTTATTTCTGGTGTTGAACGCCAGGAAGTCCTTTGTTACTGGGCATTTTTCTGAACGCCCAGACGCTGTAAATCTGGCGTTAAACGCCCAGAAAGAGCTTCTTTCTGGCGTTCAACGCCCAGATGGCTATCCTTACTGGCGTTCAACGCCCAGTGGATGCTTCTGTTGGGCGTTGAACGCCCAAAACAGACTTTTACTGGAATTTTCTTGCCAGTGAGCTCTTTTTTTCTCTTTTTTGCGTGCAGAATCCTTCTGTAATCCTGTGAACTTATACAATTGAATCTTTACCTTATGATCAATGAACTTTATATAAACAAATAAAATCAAGAATAGGGCAAAATTCTTAGAGGAAGTGATGCCCCATGGCTGGGTTGCCTCCCAGCAAGCGCTTCTTTATTGTCTTTAGCTGGACCTTGCTGAGCTTTTAATCTAGCCTCAGCCTTGAGCACTCTTGCTCAACATTGCCTTCAAGATAGTGCTTGATTCTCTGTCCATTAACAATGAACTTCTTATCAGAATCAATATCTTGAAGCTCCACATAATCGTATGGTGATACACTTGTAATCACATATGGTCTCCTCCACCGGGACTTCAGTTTCCCGGGGAATAGCCTGAGCCTGGAGTTAAACAACAGAACCTTTTGTCCTGGTTCAAAGATTCTAGATGACAGCTTTCTGTCATGCCATTTTTTTTATTTTTCTTTATAAAGCTTGGCATTTTCGAAAGCAGTGCATCTGAATTCCTCTAGTTCATTTAGCTGGAGCAATCTTTTTTCTCCAGCTAATTTGGCATCAAAGTTTAGGAATCTGGTTGCCCAGTAAGCTTTATGTTCCAGTTCCATGGGCAGGTGACATGCCTTACCATACACAAGTTGGTATGGAGAGGTCCCTATAGGAGTCTTGAATGCTGTTCTGTATGCCCACAGAGCATCATCCAAGCTTCTTGCCCAATCCTTTCTACGGGTACTTACAGTCCGTTCTAGGATTCTTTTTAGCTCTTTGTTAGAGACTTCAGCTTGTCCATTAGTCTGTGGATGATATGGAGTCGCCACCTTGTGGTGAATCCCATACCGGACCATGGCAGAGTAAAGCTGTTTGTTGCAGAAGTGAGTGCCCCCATCACTGATTAGTACTCTAGGGACCCCAAACCTGCTGAAGATATATTTCTAGAGGAACTTCAGCACTGTTTTAGTATCATTGGTGGGTGTGGCAACAGCCTCTACCCATTTTGATACGTAGTCAACAGCCACCAGAATATAAGTGTTTGAGTAAGATGGTGGAAAAGGTCCCATGAAGTCAATTCCCCATACGTCAAACAACTCAATCTCCAAGATTCCTTGTTGAGGCATAGCGTAACCATGAGGCAGATTACCAGCTCTTTGGCAACTGTCACAGTTACGTACGAACTCTCGGGAATCTTTATAGAGTGTGGGCCAATAGAAGCCACATTGGAGGACCTTGGTGGCTGTTCGCTCACCTCCGAAATGGCCTCCATATTGTGATCCATGGCAATGCCATAGGATCCTCTATGCTTCTTCTCTAGGCACACATCTCCGGATTATTCCGTCTGCACATCTCTTAAAGAGATAGGGTTCATCCCACAAGTAGTACTTTGCATCAGTAACTAATTTTTTCTTTTGTTGCCTGTTGTACTCTTTGGGTATGAACCTTGCAGCTTTATAGTTTGCAATGTCTGCAAACCATGGTGTTTCCTGAATGGCAAATAAATACTCATCCGGAAAAGTCTCAGAGATCTCAGGAGAGGGGAGGGACGTCCCTTCTACTGGCTCTATCCGGGACAGATGATCAGCCACTTGGTTCTCTGTCCCTTTTCTGTCTCTTATTTCTATATCAAACTCTTGCAAAAGCAACACCCATCTTATGAGCCTGGGTTTTGAATCCTGCTTTCTGAGTAGATATTTGAGAGCAGCATGGTCAGTATACACAGTCACCTTTGACCCTACCAAGTATGATCTAAACTTGTCAATAGCATAAACCACTGCAAGTAATTCTTTTTCTGTGGTTGTGTAATTTTTTTGGGCATCATTTAAAATGCGGCTAGCATAATAAATGACGTGCAGAAGCTTGTCATGCCTCTGTCCCAGCACTGCACCAATGGCGTGATCACTGGCATCACACATTAGCTCAAATGGTAATGTCCAGTCTGGTGCAAAAATAACTGGTGCTGTGACCAGCTTGGCTTTTAGCGTTTCAAACGCTTGCAGACACTCTGTGTCAAATACAAATGGCGTGTCAGCAGCAAGCAGACTGCTCAGAGGTTTTGCGATTTTTGAAAAATTCTTTATAAACCTCCTATAGAATCCTGCATGCCCTAGAAAGCTTCTGATTGCCTTAACATTGGCAGGTGGTGGTAATTTTTCAATTACCTCTATTTTTGCTTGATCCACCTCTATTCCCTTGTTTGAAATTTTATGCCCAAGGACAATCCCTTCAGTCACCATAAAGTGACATTTTTCCCAGTTTAAAACCAGGTTGGTCTCTTGGCATCTTTTCAGAACTAGTTTCAGGTGATCAAGACAGGAGCCGAATGAGTCTCCATATACTGAGAAGTCATCCATGAAGACTTCCAGAAATTTCTCCACCATATCAGAGAAAATAGAGAGCATGCATCTCTGGAAGGTTGCAGGCGCATTACACAGCCCAAATGGCATCCTTCTATAAGCAAACACTCCAGATGGACATGTGAATGCTGTTTTCTCTTGATCCTGGGGATCTACTGCAATCTGGTTATAGCCTGAGTAGCCATCTAAAAAGCAGTAATAATCATGACCTGCTAGTCTTTCTAGCATCTGGTCTATGAATGGTAAAGGAAAATGATCCTTTCTGGTGGCTGTATTGAGCCTTCTGTAGTCAATACACATGCGCCACCCTGTAACTGTTCTTGTAGGAACCAGTTCATTCTTTTCATTATGAACCATTGTCATGCCTCCTTTCTTGGGGAGAACTTGAACAGGGCTCACCCAGGGGCTGTCAGAAATAGGATAAATAACCCCAGCCTCCAGTAATTTGGTGACCTCTTTCTGCACCACTTCCTTCATGGCTGGATTTAGCCGCCTCTGTGGTTGAACCACTGGTTTAGCATTATCCTCCAATAAGATTTTGTGAATGCATCTGGCTGGGCTTATGCCCTTAAGGTCACCTATGGACCACCCAAGAGCTGTCTTGTGTGTCCTTAGCACTTGAATAAGTGCTTCCTCTTCTTGTGAATTTAAAGCAGAGCTTATGATCACTGGAAAAGTGTCACCTTCTCCCAGAAATGTATATTTCAGGGATGGTGGTAATGGTTTGAGCTCGGGTTTAGGAGGTTTTTCCTCTTCCAGAGGGAATTTCAGAGGCTCTTTCATTTCCTCTGAATCCTCCAAATCAGGCTGAACATCTTTAAAGATGTCGTCCAACTCTGATTCGAGACTCTCAGCCATGTTGATCTCTTCTACTAAAGAGTCAACAAGATCAACTTTCATGCAGTCTTTTGATGTGTCTGGATGCTGCATGGCTTTGACAGCATTCAACTTAAACTCATCCTCATTGACTCTCAGGGTTATTTCCCCCTGTTGGACATCAATGAGTGTTCGTCCAGTTGCTAGGAAGGGTCTTCCTAGAATGAGAGTAGCACTCTTGTGCTCCTCCATTTCCAGCACTACAAAGTCAGTGGGAAAGGCAAATGGTCCAACTCTGACAATCATGTCTTCAATCACGCCTGATGGGTATTTAATGGAGCCATCAGCAAGTTGGAGACATATCCGGGTTGGTTTAACTTCTTCAGTTAAACCAAGCTTTCTGATAGTGAATGCAGGTATTAGGTTGATGCTTACCCCAAGATCACATAAAGTTGTCTTGGTGCAATTACCTTCTAATGTGCATGGTATCAAAAAACTCCCAGGGTCTTTAAGCTTTTCAGGAAAGCTTTTCAAAATGACTGCACTGCATTCTTCAGTGAGGAGAACTCTTTCAGTTTCTCTCCAATCCTTCTTATGACTCAAGATCTCTTTCATGAACTTGGCATAAGAAGGTATTTGCTCACGTGCCTCTGCAAATGGAATCTTTATTTCAAGAGTCCTGAGATAATCTGCAAAGCGAGCAAATTACTTATCCTGCTCCTCTTGGCGGAGTTTTTGAGGATAAGGTATCTTGGCTTTATATTCCTTAACCTTAGTTGCTGTAAGTTTATTTCCTACAGAAGTGGTTGAGGAAGCCTTTTTAGATGGGTTGTTATCAGCACTTGTGTGTGTCTGATCCCTCACTGGCAATTGAGTGCCAGAGTTAGAAGCTGGAGTGACGTTAAACACCAGCTCCTCATCTGTTCCTGGCGTTTGAACGCCAGAACTGTGCCTCTTTTGGGCGTTCAACGCCAGATCCTTGCTTGTTTCTGGCGTTGAACGCCAGTCCTGAGCATGGTCTGGGCGTTCAGCGCCAGCCTTCCACCCAACTTCTGGCGTTTTAGCGCCAGAATTATTTTTCCCTGGGCTTTTATTGTCCTCAGATGGATTTTGGGTGGTTTGCTCATTTCTTGGTTTCCTGCTGCTTTGAAGTGGGGTAGTTAATGCTTTTCCACTTCTTAGTTGAATTGCTTGGCATTTTTCTGTTATTTGTTTTGACAGCTGCTGCCTTGTTTGCTTTAATTGTACTTCCATATTTATATTAGCCATCCTTGTCTCTTGTAGTTTATCCTTGAATTCAGCTAACTGCTTTGTTAGAAAATCCAATTGCTGATTGAATTCAGCAGCTTGCTCTGCAGGACTGAGTTCAGCAGTTACTGTTTTAGCCTCTTCTTTCATGGAAGGGTCACTGCTTAAGTACAGATGCTGATTTCTAGCAACTGTATCAATGAGCTCTTGAGCTTCTTCAATTGTCTTTCTCATGTGGATAGATCCACCAGCTGAGCAATCTAAAGAGATCTGAGCTCTTTCTGTAAGCCCATAATAGAAGATGTCTAACTGAACCCACTCTAAAAACATTTCAGAGGGGCATTTTCGTAGCATCTCTCTGTATCTCTCCCAGGCATCATAAAGAGATTCATTATCTCCTTGTTTAAAGCCTTGGATGTCCAGCCTTAGCTGTGTCATCCGTTTTGGAGGAAAGTATTGATTCAGGAATTTTTCTGTCAGCTGTTTCCATGTCCTTATGCTAGCCTTAGGTTGGTTATTTAACCACCTCTTGGCTTGGTCTTTTACAGCAAATGGAAACAGTAATAATCTGTAGACATCTTGATCTACTTCCTTATCATGTACTGTGTCAGTAATTTGTAAAAACTGTGCCAGAAACTCTGTAGGTTCTTCCTGTGGAAGACCGGAATACTGGCAGCTTTGCTGCACCATGATAATGAGCTGAGGATTCAACTTAAAGCTAGTGACTCCAATGGAAGGTATGCAGATACTACTCCCATATGAAGCAGTAGAGGGGTTAGCATATGACCCCAGAGTCCTCCTGGACTGTTCATTTCCACTTAGATCCATGATGGAGAAATGGAGATGAAAAAAAATATTTATTTTTATTTATTTATTTATTTATTTATTTAATTATTTAGAAAATAAATAAATTAAAATAAAATAAATAAAAATAGGTGAAGATTTTCGAAAAAATTGAGGAGAGAGAAAGTGGTTAGGAAGTTTTGAAAAAGATATGATTTGGAAAAGATTTTAAATTTTGAAAAAAAATCTGAATTTTTAAAAATAATTTTCGAAAATTTGTTTTAAAAAAAGAGAGAAAAGATATTTTTGAATTTAGTGAGGAAAGAGAAAAACAATAAAATAGCACAAGATTTAAAATTTTTAGATCTAATGCTCCTAGTTTTTGAAAATTTTGGAGGGAAAACACCAAGGAACACCAAACTAAAAAATTTTAAGATCAAGACACAAGGAAAACTCAAGAACACTTTGAAGACTCACAAGAACACAAGAACATGAAGAAAGAACACCAAACTTAAAATTTTCGAAAAACAAAGAAAAATCAACAAGAAAACACCAAACTTAGAGTTTGGCACAGAATTTATTCAAAGAAAGATTATTTTTTAAAAAGATTTTAAAAAATAGGATAGCCAATTACCAAGAACATAGGCACCACGCTCTAACTAATTGAGCTATAAATTTAAAGTATTTTAACAATGTATAAATAATAAAAGACTCTAAACCAAAAAGAAAAATTTTTCCTAATCTAAGCAACAAAATAAACCGTCAGTTGTCCAAACTCAAACAATCCCCGGCAACGGCGCCAAAAACTTGGTGCACGAAAATTACTTCACACTATGTAATTCCGCACAACTGACCAGCAAGTGCACTGGGTCGTCCAAGTAATACCTTACGTGAGTAAGGGTCGATCCCACGGAGATTGTTGGCTTGAAGCAAGGTATGGTTATCTTGCAACTCTTAGTCAGGATATTAATTAGTGGCTATCAATTGACTTGCAAATGAACAAGAGAGCATGAATTAAAGGTTACTTGTTATGTAGTAAATGAGAATATGTTGGAGTTTTGGAGATGCTTTGCCTTTTGAATCTCTGCTTTCTCTCTATCTTCTTCTTCACGCACGCACGTCCCTTCTATGGCAAGCTGTGTGTTGGAGGATCACCGTTGGCAATGGCTACCATCCTTCCTTTCAGTGAAAATGGTCCAGGTGCGCTGTCACCGCACGGCTAATCATCTGTAGGTTCTCGATCATACCGGAATAGGATTTACTATCCTTTTGCGTCTGTCACTACGCCCAGCACTCGCGAGTTTAAAGCTCGTCACAGTCATCCAATCCCAGAATCCTACTAGGAATACCACAGACAAGGTTTAGACTTTCCGGATTCTCAAGGATGCTGCCAATGGATTCTAGCTTATACCACGGAGATTCCGATTAAGGAATCTAAGAGATACTCATTCAATCTAATGTAGAACGGAGGTGGTTGTCAGGCACACGTTCATAGGTTGAGAATGGTGATGAGTGTCACGGATCATCACATTCATCATAATAATGCGCAAATGAATATCTTAGATAGGAACAAACATGATTGAATAGAAAACAGAAATACTGGCATTAACTCATCGAGGCACAGCAGAGCTCCTCACCCCCAACAATGGAGTTTAAAAACTCATGCGTCAAAAGGTACAAAGTTTAGAACTAAAATGTCATGAGATCCAAAATAAATCTCTAAAAGTTGTTTAAATACTAAACTAGTAACCTAGGTTTACAGAAAATGAGTAAACTATGATAGATAGTGCAAAAATTCACTTCTGGGACCCACTTGGTGTGTGCTGGGGCCAAGACTAAAGCTTCTCACGTGCCTGGGCTGTTTTGGGCATTCAACGCCAGGTTGTAACCTGTTTCTGGCGTTGAACTCCACTTTGTAACTTGTTTCTGGCGCTGGACGCCAGATAGCAGCATGGAACTGGTGTTGAACGCCAGTTTACGTCGTCTATCCTTGAGCAAAGTATGGAATATTATATATTGTTGGAAAGCCCTGGATGTCTAGTTTCCAAAGAAATTGGAAGCGCGCCATTTGGAGTTCTGTAGCTCCAGAAAATCTATTTTGAGTGCAGGGAGGTCAGAATCCAACAGCATCAGCAGTTCTTTTTCAGCCTGAATCAGATTTTTGCTCAGCTCCCTCAATTTCAGCCAGAAAGTACCTGAAATCATAGAAAAATACACAAACTCATAGTAAAGTCTAGAAATATGAATTTTGCCTAGAAACTACTAAAAATAAACTAAAACTAACTAAAAACTATATGAAATTAACCCCAAAAAGCGTATAAAATATCCGCTCATCACTAACTCAATGAGGTACAAAAACATGGAATAATGAATTAGGAAGGACTAAAGCACTAATCTTGTGTGTGAAACAAATATGACCATTAATGATAAACAAGTCACGAAGCACCAAAATAATGCAAGAAATTCTCAACAATTGAGTAAGAGAATTCAACACCATTATTAAAATAAGAACTTAAAAAAGAAAATAAGAACAAGCTATAAAAACAAAATTAAAATGCAATGAATAAAAGTATGCTAATCCAATAAAAGAAAAGAAAAGATGAGAAAAAAATTTTAATTGTATTTTTACTTTTATTTTTATTTTTATTTTTAATTTTAATTTTTTTAATTTTTATTTTTTTTAAAGAGAGGGAAAACAAGAAAGTAAGAAAGGAAGAAGAGAGAAGAAGAAAGGTAGAAAGAAAGAAGAAGGAAAGAAGAAAGAAGAATAAAGGAGAAAGGAGAAGAAATAGGGTGCGAAGCGACGCGTAAGCGTCGCCCACGCGTAAGCGTGGAAGGCAGCAGGGACAAGCGATGCGTAAGCGTCGCCCATGCGTACACGTGGAATACAAAAAGTGCAAGTGACGCATAAGCGTCGCCCACGCGTATGCATGGGTTCAGATTATGCTATAGGCACACCAGCACAAAGTAGGCACAACTCTCTGGTTTTTGTACCAGGAGTTGCGGAAGTGCCATCAATGCGTAGGCGTCGCCCATGCTTACACGTGGGGTGACTTTTTTTTTTAGAAGTATAAAAATAGAATTTAACACTCTCCTAACCTATAAATATTCTAAATCAACTAAAATTCAAATTTAACAAAAATCTTTTAGTTCTTTTGAAAAGTTTTCAAAGACAAAACAAACAAAACTTGCACTTCAAGCAAAATGCAATTCAAAAATAACTATTCTAATCAAAACATGAATCTAACAAGTAACCTAGTAATCAAAGCAAAATATGCTAAAGTATGAAAATAAGAAAACTACCTAACAATGGTAACCCAATTCATTCATTGATTATATATACAGAGAATGGAAAGAGTTTACCATGGTAGGGTGTTTCCCACCTAGCACTTTTATTTAAAGTTCTTAAGTTGGACATTTGGTAGGGACTTTGCTATGGTGGCTTATGCTTAAATCCTTCCTTGAATTCTCACCAATTCTTGCATTTCCAATGTCCTCCGGGATCCCAAACTAAGCACGCCAAGCTACCAAGAGATCTCAAGCGAGTACCAAGGCCCCAAAGTTGATGATTATCTATGTATATTCTAGGGTCCCATACTTTGTTTGTCAACCCTCTTTCTTCTTGATCTTCATGCTTCCATTCGGGTGACAAACTTATTGAATTCTGCTTGTGACTCCGACTCATCATCACTCCAACCATGAATCCTAAAATTTGAGTTTCCATCTACTATGCACCTTGATTCTTGTTTCCAACCAACACCCAACTCTTTTCTACTTTTTAACTCACACATAGCTTTAAGTTGACCATCCATTTCTAATAATGCATATTGATATGGCCAAGAAAATTGAAAGATGAGATGATTACCCATTCAACTTGTAATTTGGATGGTGACTTAGTAAGGAAGATATCCAATAGTTTTGTCATTGTAGGCTCCACTTCCTTTGGTTCCTCCTTAATGACTTTCATCTTTTGACAACTTTCTTCAATTTCCTCTTGTGTGCTAACTTCTTCCAACTCTTTCTCATTAATCAAAATATGTCTTGGAGGTTGTGCACATTCTTCCTTAACATCGGTTTCACACCTCATGGAAGAAGTTTCAACAAGATCACCGTTATCACTTGGTGTAGAGTTGTCTTCAATGATGGAGCTCCTCTCTTGTTCAACCTCCCCTAAATCTTCTTCAACTATTCCTTCATCTTCAAGAGTCTCTACTACCTCCACTTCTTGGGCCTCCTTTTGCTTCTCTTGAAGTATAGATGCGTAAATTCGATTCATTAAGTCCCTAAGACGATCCTTTCTCTCTTGGTCCATGTCAATCGCATAATTGGCATCATGTTGTTCTTAGATTGATGGATATGGATGTTATTTCATAGAGGGTGGTGGTGGGATGGAGAGATCATTATGTAGTTGAAAAGGAGGTTCATCAAAGCTTGGAGGTTGGAAGGTATTTTGGTTGTTGGTAGAAGATAGAGGTATACGTGATATAAGCTCTTGGAGGGCGGAGGTGAAACCGGTGAGTACGGTTTGGAACTCTTCTTGCTCTTGAGAAATGATACCAAGTGTATCATCCATAGAGGCTTGGTTGGAGGAAAAAGAAGGATTGTGAGGGTAATAATGTTGAAGTGGTGGTGGTTTCATGGGTGCTTGTTCATAATGGTTATAAGTTTGTGCATATAGAGGATATGGATTAGGATTGTGTGGAGGTGATTGATGGAAATAGGATGTGGATTGGGAGTATGGTGGTTGGAATGATAGTGTTTGAGGACTATATTGAGAGTATGGTGCATGGAATGATGGTGGTTGAGTGGCATAATCATGATAAGAACCATCATATTCATTGGAATGATATGCATTATAGGAGGGGTTGTAATCATAGTAGCTTAGTTGAGGAGGTTGCCATGGTGAGTGCTCATATGGATATGGCTCCCTTCTCAAGAATTCATCTCTCCTATAATATGAGCCATCATTCAAGTTTCCATTACCTACAACATAGTCATAACCATATCCAAAACAACAAGAATGAGAATTCATACAGAAAGGAGGAAATCAAGATAAAGTATATCAAAAATAAATAAAGAAAGAAATAACTCCTAGATACTAGCAATAACAAGAAAAAGCCAAAAAGCAAGATACTCACAATATGAACATATTTACAATAGCCAATAACATAACACTATGCAATTTCCCGGCAACGGCGCCATTTTGATGAGAGAAAATTTGATGGTATAGAATTTCACAAATAAATTCTCGTTGCAAGTATAGTTTCTAAACCAACAAACAATCCTCACATAAAAAATTTGTTTGTCACAAGTACAAACCCCAATAAAAATAACTGAGAGTATTAATCCCGGATCATTCTCCCTAGGAATTACAATGAAGTGCTTTATTATTGGCTATGAAGGAATGTTTTGGGATTTTTTGTAGTAAGAGACAAGAATTGAAAATAACAAGAGAACTAAGCTAATAACTAAGAAAGCTCTTGGCAAGGAGTGAGAATTAGAAGTCCTATCCTCATTATCATCATCTATTGTGAAAAGAATTGTCCATTGCTCCACTTAGTTAACCTCTAATTATGAAGGAAAGTCAAGTGAATATAATCAACTTGAGTCCACAAGTCCTAGTCAAATCATAGTGAAAGACTAGCTTTAGTGAAATCCAAGTCAACTAGCAACTTCCAATTATCAATCAACAAAAGAGTTTGATAACTCAAGAGTCTCCAATTACTCAACCAAAGCCAAGAGGAGAAAAATCTACACTAAAACCCAACCAAGTATTTTATCAAATACTTGGAAGGCATAAAAGGAAAGCGAGATAAAATCGCAAGAAATGTAAATCTACAACTACTCAAGCAAGGAAATAACAACAAATCAATTAAACAAGAAGAAACATGAAACATAAATTGCATTAAATAGAAATTAAAGGAAACAAAAGTGCATGAACATAAAAATGACTAGAATAAGAAATTAACAAAAGGAACTATAAGAGTAGAGATGTAGCAACAAGAAATTGAAAGGAAAAGTAGATGAAAACAAGAATTAAAATCTAGATCTAAGAAAATCCTAATCTAAACCTAACCTAATTTCTAGAGAGAAGAGAGAACTTATCTCTCTAGAATTATACATCTAAAACATGATAGAAACTCAACTATGACTACTTAGTTTATCCCCCTTTCATCCTTGGGTTCAATAGCATCAGAAATGAGTTGGATTTGACCCAAAATGCTTCAGAAATTGCTGGCCACGAGTTGCCTTAAGTGAGTCACGCTGATCCTGCGATGTGTGCATGTAGAACGACACGTACGCGTCACCAAACACAAGGTAACTCTGAAAATTTTATATCATTTTGAAGCCCCGGATGTTAACTTTTCAACGCAACTGAAACCGTCTCATTTAGACCTCTGTAGCTCAAGTTATGATCGATTAAGTACTAAGAAGTCATGATTGACAGCTTTGCAATTCCTTCATTTCTTTATGAGTTCTCCATTTTTTACATGCTTTTTCTTCATTCCCTTAATCCAATATTTGCCTTCTAAACCTCAAATCACTTAACAAACATATCATGGCATCGGATGGAATTAAAGTGAATTAAATTTAGCTATTTGAAGGCCTAAAAAGCATGTTTTCACACTTAAGCACAAATTTAGGGAGAATTACAAAACCATGCTATTTCATTGAATAAATGTGAGAAAAGTTGATAAAATCCCCTAAATTAAGTACAAGATAAACTATAAAATTAGGTTTTATCAGAAGATATTATCAACAATGAGAGTAAAGTTAGTGAATCTATAAAGGTGTCAAATTGTAGCTACAAAATTCAAGAAGTTGAGAAGAAGTTAAACGAATAAAGCTATGATGACATGTGGGATATTGAGTTTAACACCGTTGATCAATGTTGTGATTTCCATAGAAATTATGCTAGAGTGTATGGTTTTGTTGCGAGGCTTGACAAAAAAGGACAAGATGTCAATGGAAACATTAATATGCGACAGATGGTTTGTAACAGAGAGGGTACACGAAGAAAAAAGTACTTGGAGATGGAGAATAGAAAAAAGGATCATAAGCCAATCACACGTGTAATGTGTCAAGCAAAGATTAGATTTCATTATGACTTGATTTTACAAAAGTGGCGAATCACCAAATTTAAAGAGACTCACAACCATGACCTCATCCCACCTAAGTATATCCAGTTTGTTCTGGCATATCGAACAATGACCGACACTGATAAAGCAAAGGCTGATAGTTTGTACTTTTATGGTGTTAGAACATGTCATATAATGGGGTTCATGGTGGCGCAAAAAAGAGGTCCAAACATGACAGGATTCATAAAAAAAGGTATATATAATCATTTTGACAGATCGAGGCGTGCAAAGATAAAAGATGGTGATGCACATGCAGCATTAAATTACCTAATTTCTAACGCAGATGAGGACCCACTATTGCAAGGGAAGTTTATTTTAAAAGATGGTAAGCTTAATAATTTAGTGTGGGCCGACGGATCTAGCATCATTGATTACTAATGTTTTAGTGATGTGTTGGCTTTCGACAGAACATACCAAAAAAACAAGTATAATAGGCCATTGGTTATCTTCTCATGCACAAATCATCATGGACAAAGATGCATTTTTTGTTGTGGTTTATTATCCGATGAGAAGCGTGAAACCTATGTTTTGGTGTTGAAGATGTTCATGGAGATAATGAGTAATAAACAACCTATAGCCATGGTAACAGATGGAGATCTTGCAATGAGGGAGGCAATAAAAGAAGTTCTTCCAAATGCTGCACATCGTCTTTGTGTATGACATCTATATCGCAATGCCTGTGAAGCTATAAAGAATTTGAAATTCTTAGATGGATTAAAGCACCTAATGTATGAAAAATTTTTTCTAAAGAGTTTGAGAGAAGATAGCATAACTTGATATTTGAGTACGGGTTTTTTGAGAATGAATGGTTGCAAAAGACATAAAGAACATACAAAAAAAATTTAGCCTTATATAATGACATGTTTATTGTTTCATAAGTGGAATTATCTAAATTAATTTCTTTGTTTAGATTATTGAAATTGCTTTATCAATTATTACGGTGAAAATTTTTTTTGTCAAAATTCTTTGCCAGTTCAAATAATAAAGAATTAATTAAATAATAAAGTGATTGTTCACCACAAATTCATCTCCGGGGTTGACAATAAGGCAATTAGTTGAACAATAAATACATATCTCATAAATGTAATAAGGGCAAGTTACTCATTTAAGTCGTTTGAAAATCATAATTATCATAATACAATTTTTGAACATTGCAAACGCAAATATTTTTACATTACTATAGAAACTGCGAGAAGGTATGGTGGTTTCAGGAATTCACATTAACATTACATTCGAACGCGTGTCAAGAGAAACCGCTACACCATATAGCGATTTCTGAAGGAATGTAATAATGAAGAAACCGCGGTACCCCTATAGCGATTTCTTCACAAATGGCTAGCCCTGAAACTGTGTGGGCCTATAACAGTTTCTTCATATAAAAAATGCCTATAAATACCAAGCAGGAGGCAATGGTATAGTAGTAGATTATCATTTTCACAAATTCACAAATGAATATTGAAGAGAGTTTTTTAGTTCTACTGTATTATTCTGGGAAAATTCAAAAAAGTAAAGGACATGGTGTTAAGTTTACTGATAGAGAACCAGTGAGTATTTTTGTTCGGTCATCAAATACATTGTCAGAGCTAAAAACGAGTATATTTCAAAAGGTAGGGGTGTGTGGGACAAAATGGGTGAAGAAGTTGTTTTATAAAATTCCTATTGCGGTTGTGTCAACTGGTGTGAAGTATGAAACATTTGTGACAGGGTCGGACGAAGATATGCATGTTTTGTTTCCTTGTCAGTGAAGTTTTTCGGAAGTGTGAATACATGAGCTGTAAGTGCCCATCTCATCAAGCCTCGCCACAAATGGTTACCCCCGAATATGTATCGGATTTTCACTCTTGTCCCCAAACAACTAAGTGGAAAACATGCGTATATGCGTACAGTATCCTCACTCGAATCCACTGGTAGCATCCTGAACCTCTCATGGAACCATGGAAAGTGGACTGTGAACTTCTTGACTTTATCCAGCGGTGGCAACTCACCGAATAACCCCTGAAACCACTCCCAAGCCGGTCTGCCATCCTCCATAAACTGGTCAAAGTCTTTGAGGCACCCAGATACAGCTTTTCCATCGACGGAAAACCCCGACTGATTTGCCACATCCTGCAGCATGATGGTGCACTCTCTGAACGACATATGAAAGGTGTGCATCTCAGGACGCCACCTCTCAATGAATGCGCTGACTAGTGGCTCATCCAACCAGAACCAACGCGTGTTCAGCCTAGCCAAGTAGATCAAACCAGCCCTCTCCAAATAAGGTATGATTCTTTCATGAAAAAGGCATATTCTGTTGCCTTCGAACGCTATAAATACACCTACTTGGTTGTATGATGTGAGAACAATAACCACACCTAAATTAAATTCTAATATTTACAAGTCTAAACCATAATTTATAATCCGATATAATAAGTAGAGTGTCTTATCTATCCAATCTTAACTAAAATTTTTAGATATAGTTCTCTTAGCATTATTTTTAAAACTAATTTTATTAAAATAGAGAAATAATACGTATGAACTTTTACATAAAAATTTGAAACAAATCTTAATGTACTTTAAAACAAGTAAAAAATCTCCAACTTTTAAATTTATAAGTCCTAGATTTTAAAATTTAAAGTTTAAGATTTAAATCTTAAATTTTAAATAATAAACTACGAACTTTAAATTCTATATCTAAAATTCAAGTCTTAAATTTCAAATACCAAACTACAAACTTTCTAAATTTAAAATTAAAAATTTTAAATTTTAAATTTTAATTTTCAAATACTATATTTAAAATTTTAACCTACAAACCTTAAACTCGATATTTAAAATTTGAATCCTAAATCTCAAATACTAAAGGACAAACCTTCTACATTTAAAATTTTAAATCCTTAATTTTAAATTTTAAATTTCAAATACTAAGCTACAAACTTTAAATTCTGTATTCTAATTCCTGCACTCTAAATACTACATTTTACGTTATAAACTTTAATACTTAAAAGAAAATAAACTTACTTCTTCATTGATGCCACCGGTAATGTGAACAACGCCATTGAATCGGTACAAGTTGCCTTCATCCGCCATGGTCTCGCTTGAAAATGGCGCCTCTAGGAATCTCAAGTGGTCAAATCCTTTCCAAGTCTTTTCCTTCTTCTCTCAATTCACAACTCTCTCTCTCTCTCTCTCTCTCTCTCTCTCTCTCTCTCTCTCTCTCTCTCTCTCTCAAATTTTTAGTTTCAATTGAAATGAAGAATTTGCTACTGTGTCTGGCGAATTTATAGGCACATGTAAACCGCTGTAGGGGGTACTGCAGTTTATGCAATGAGCCATTTGTGAAGAAATCACTATAGGGATACCACGGTTCCTTTATTGTTGCATTTCTTCAAAAAACTGCTATAAGGTGTAGCAGTTTCTCTTGACACGCATTCTAAAGTAAATCGTTACACCCTCTGTAGTAGTTTACGTGTATTTCTGAAATCACTGTACCCTCCTACGATTTCTATAATAATATAAAAATTGTATTTACGTCTACAATGTTCAAAAGTTATATTCTAATAATTATAATTTTCAAACAATTTAAATGAGTAATTTATCCTTGTAATAACAACTTAATTGTAACGTATTAGCAAGTTAATAAGGTATTTTTAAGAAAATAATAAATTATTTATTTTTAGTCATTGTCATAATTATTATATATATAAGATAATTTAATATTTATTATTATTCATATATATCAAGTAGTAATATATTGGTAATTTATTAAGACATTTTTTAAAAAAAATAAAATAAATTGTTTACTTATTATCATTGATCATCATTATTCTTATATATAAGATTATTTAATATTTATTTTTCTAATCATATATCAAGTTGTAACGTATTAGTAATTTAATAGAATATCTTTAAAAAAAAGATAAAATAAATTATTTACTTATAAGATACTATTAATTATTAAATATTACTATAAATGTCAAATTCCTAATTATGAACTTATAAATGCTAACCTTAGAGTCAAATTCCTACATCTTAAACTCCAAACTCTTTATCTTAAATACTAACTCCCAACCATAGTTATCAAATTCAATTCGACCCGGCTGATTCGATCGAAAATTCGATCACCCAGTTATCTAGCCGGATCGAGCCACTTGCCGAACTGTTTAAGCAGTGAACCCGGTAAAAATCGGTTTGATCTGACCGGTTCTATAAAAACCAGTGATTCAGATCGGTTCATGTAACCCGAACCAGGTTATGTTTTTTTTTTAAAAAAGAAAAGTGTCGTTCTCTCCCTCACTTACATCCCCTGGCCGGTGCCCGAACCCAAAACCAGAACCCATCTGACCTCTCTCTTCCGTCGCCACTCTCGCCCTCAATGTAAGAGCCGGCATAACCGTTTTGATGAAATAATAATTTTTAAGTGCCCGGACTAGATTCAAAATTTAGAAGTTTTAATTTGAAAATATAAAGGTGAAATTTGATTTCAATGAATTTTTCTAAGTTGGAAAATGTATCTTTTGCAAAAAGTTTTTGAAAAAATGCGTACTGGTGCCTAAGCTGGCAGTACCAGCTTTAATCTGTCCAGTACCGTGTATTTTGGGAAAATAAGATTTTGAATATCGATTTGTTGTTTTGAAAGGACAAAAATAATTTAGAATTGAAAATCGGGCACTAATCTTAAAGGTTTTGGCCCAAAGTGGGTCAAAGAACCAAAAACGCTAACGAGTTAGACCGAGCCCAAACTGGGCACAAGGCTCACCATATATATGCTCATTTAATGAGCTTTGAGCTCATTTTCCAGCCCAAAGAGAAAGAAAGGCGCGGTTTGAGAGAAGAGAGGAGAAGAGGTGATGTTACTATTCATCATCACCTTTCGGGAGCCATAACTTGAGCTACGGAATTCCGATTTACGAGCCGTTTGCGGCCACGCGAAGCTCTTGTAGAGCTCTTCAATCCTAACTAAGAAAATATGGTAAGAACTTGAAGCTCACATCTTAATTTCCTGCCCTAACTTTCTGCATTTTGGGGGTTTGGTTTTTGAGTAGATTTTGTGATTTTGCTTATTTAGGTGATCTCTAGTAGCGAGTACTTATTGGATTTTACTCCTAATATCATTGGACAAGGTAAGGTTTCACTAAACTCATGTGTTTAGTTATTTTGTAAACCCTAGGCTTGATGTTTGTATGTTACATGATGTTAGTTTGAGTTTTGGTGCTTGTTGGAGTTGGCTTGGCTTTTTGGAAGCTTGTTTGGACTCAAAGTGGTGTTTTGTGCATATTAGGAATCAGTCAAGGTATGATTTTGATTTTCTTTATGTAATATGTAATGTTTCTGGAAACTTAGGCTAGTGGACCATAAGATAGGATTGAATGATGTTGGTGTATGCCTAATTATTTATGAAATTATGTTGTATGATGAAGAGGATTATAGAGATTGTTGGAATGTATAATATATGTTTATGGTGCTTGTTGAAGGATATTGATGATTATGATGTGTGATGATATATTATGATGATGATTGTGGGTTTTGAATCTTGTGGTTGGTGATGATATTGAATGGTATTGATTTTGAGTTAATGTTGCATGAGGAAGAATTATTGATGTTGAGCTATGATTGATGGTGGATGACTATTAGTAGGAAGAATGGATTTGAATGTGATGAGATACATATTGTTAGATGATGATTATTGATGAGTTGAGTTGGTGTGTGTTGAGATTTGAAGATGGATATTTGGTGCGCAGAAATTGTGATTACACTTTGATTATGTAAAATTCATCGCTCTTTCTTTCCCTGGTAATGGCGCCAAAAACATGATGCCAATACCATGGTTCACAACTTCGCACAACTAACCAGCAAGTGCACTGAGTCGTCCAAGTAATACCTTACGTGAGTAAGGGTCGAATCCCACGGAGATTGTTGGTATGAAGCAAGCTATGGTCACCTTGTAAATCTCAGTCAGGCGGATATAAAATAGTAATGGGGTTTTTGAAAATAATTAATAAAATAAGGATAGAAATACTTATGTAAATCATTGGTGAGAATTTCAGATAAGCGAATAGAGATGCTTTCGTTCCTCTGAACCTCTGCTTTCCTGCTATCTTCATCCAATCAGTCTTACTCCTTTCCATGGCTGGCTTTATGTGATACATCACCATTGTCAATGGCTACTTTCGGTCTTCTCTCGGGAAAATGATCCAAATGCCCTGTCACGGCACGGCTAATCGTCTGGAGGCATCACCCTTGTCAATGGTTTCATCTTATCCTCTCAGTGAAAATGGTCAACGCACCTTGTCACGGCACGGCTATTCATCTGTCGGTTCTCGATCATGCTGGAATAGGATTTACTATCCTTTTGCGTCTGTCACTACGCCCGGCAATCGCGAGTTTGAAGCTCGTCACAGTCATTCAATCATTGAATCCTACTCGGAATACCACAGACAAGGTTTAGACCTTCTGGATTCTCTTGAATGCCGCCATCATTCTAGCTTACACCACGAAGATTCCGATTAAGAGATCTAAGAGATACTCATTCAATCTAATGTAGAACGGAAGTGGTTGTCAGGCACGTGTTCATAGGGAATGATGATGATTGTCACGTTCATCACATTCAGGTTGAAGTGTGAATGAATATCTTAGAAGCGAAATAAGATGAATTAAATAGAAAATAGTAGTACTTTGCATTAATCTTTGAGGAACAGCAGAGCTCCACACCTTAATCTATGGAGTGTAGAAACTCTACCGTTAAAAATACATAAGTGAAAGGTCCAGGCATGGCCGAATGGCCAGCCCCTTTGATCTAACCAGGCGTCCAAAGATGATCCTAAGATCCTAAGATGATCAAAATATAATCCAAAGATGTCTAATACAATAGTAAAAGGTCCTATTTATAATAAACTAGCTACTAGGGTTTACAGAAGTAAGTAATTGATGTGTAAATCCACTTCCAGGGCCCACTTGGTGTGTGCTTGGGCTGAGCTTTAACTTTCTATGTGCAGAGGCCATTTGTGGAGTTGAACGCCAGTTTTTGATCCATTTCTGGCGTTCAACTCTGGTTTTTGATCCCTTTCTGGCGCTGAACTCCAGAATTGGGCAGAGAGCTGGCGTTGAACGCCAGTTTGCGTCATCTAAACTTGGAAAAAGTATGAACTATTATACATTTCTGAAAAGCCCTGGATGTCTACTTTCCAACGCAATTGGAAGCGTGCCATTTTGAGTTCTGTAGCTCCAGAAAATCCACTTTGAGTGCAGGGAGGTCAGAATTTAACAGCATCAGCAGTCCTTCTTCAACCTCTGAATCTGATTTTTGCTCAAGTCCCTCAATTTCAGCCAGAAAATACCTGAAATCACAGAAAAACACATAAACTCATAGTAAAGTCCAGAAATGTGAATTTAACATAAAAACTAATGAAAACATCCCTAAAAGTAACTAGATTCTACTAAAAACATACTAAAAATAATGCCAAAAAGCGTATAAATTATCCGCTCATCACAACACCAAACTTAAATTGTTGCTTGTCCCCAAGCAACTGAAAATCAAATAGGATAAAAAGAAGAGAATATACTATAAATTCCAAACTATCAATGAAACATAGCTTCAATCATATGAGCGGGACTTATAGCTTTTTGCCTCTTGAATAGTCTTGGCATCTCACTTTATCCATTGAAGTTTAGAATGATTGGCATCTATAGGAACTCAGAGTTCAGATAGTGTTATTGACTCTCCTAGTTCAGTATGATGATTCTTGAACACAGCTATTTTATGAGTCTTGGCCGTGGCCCTAAGCACTTTGTTTTCCAGTATTACCACCGGATACATAAATGCCACAGACACATAGTTGGGTGAACCTTTTCAGATTGTGACTCAGCTTTGCTAAAGTCCCCAATTAGAGGTGTCCAGGGTTCTTAAGCACACTCTTTTTTTGCTTTGGACCTTGACTTTAACCGCTCAGTCTCAAGTTTTCACTTGACACCTACACGCCACAAGCACATGGTTAGGGACAGCTTGGTTTAGCTGCTTAGACCAGGATTTTATTCCTTTAGGCCCTCCTATCCACTGATGCTCAAAGCCTTGGGATCCTTTTTATTTGCCCTTGCCTTTTGGTTTTAAGGGTTATTGGCTTTTTTTGCTTGCTTTTTCTTTTTCTATTTTTTTTTCTGCAAGCTTTGTTCTTTGCTGCTTTTTCTTACTTCAAGAATCATTTTTATGATTTTTCAGATTATCAAATAACATGTCTCCTTGTCATCATTGTTTCAAGAGCCAACATATTTAACATTCTTAAACAACAACTTCAAAAGACATATGCACTGTTCAAGCATTCATTCAGAAAACAAGAAGCATTGTCACCACATCAATATAATTAAGCTACGTTCAAGGATAAATTCGAAACTCATGTACTTCTTGTTCTTTTGAATTAAAACATTTTTCATTTAAGAGAGGTGATGGATTCATAGGACATTCATAACTTTAAGACAAAGTTACTAACTACTAATTATCATGTAATGAAGACACAAACATAGATAAGCACATAACATAGAAAACGAAAAGCAGAAGAAATAAGAACAAGGAATGAATCCACCTTAGTGATGGTGGCGTTTCCTTCTTGAGGAACCAATGATGTCCTTGAGCTCTTCTATGTCTCTTCCTTGTCTTTGTTGCTCCTCCCTCATTGCTTTTTGATCTTCTCTTATTTCATGGAGCATGATAGAGTGCTCTTGATGTTCCACCCTTGATTGTCCCATGTTGGCACTTAATTCTCCTAGGGAGGTGTTGATTTGCTCCCAATAGTTTTGTGGAGGAAAATGCATTTGAGGCATCTCCGGGATCTCATGGTGATGAGCTTCCTGCGCCTCTTGAGCTCCATGAATGGGCTCTCTTGCTTGCTCCATCTTTTTCTTAGTGATGGGCTTCTCTTCCTTAATAGGAATGTCTCCTTCTATGAAAGCTCCAGCTGAGTAACATAGATGGCAGATAAGATGAGGAAAAGCTAGCCTTGCCATGGGGGATGACTTTTTGGCTATTTTGTAGAGTTCATTAGAGATGACTTCATGAACTTCTATTTCCTCTCCAATCATGATGCTATGAATCATGATGGCTCGATCCATAGAAACTTCAGATCGGTTGCTAGTGGGAATGATTGAGCATTGAATGAACTCCAACCATCCTCTAGCCACAGGCTTGAGGTCCAATCTTCTTAGTTGAACCGGCTTGCCTTTGGAGTCAATCTTCCATTGAGCTCCTTTCACACATATGTCCATAAGGACTTGGTCCAACCTTTGATTAAAGTTGACCCTTCTAGTGTAGGGGCGTTCATCTCCTTGCATCATGGTCAAGTTAAACGCCAACCTCACATTCTCCGGACTAAAATCTAAGTATTTCCCCCGAACCATTGTAACGTAGTTCTTTGGATCCGGGTTCTTACTTTGATCATGGTTCTTGGTGATCCATGCATTGGCATAGAACTCTTGAACCATTAGGATGCCGACTTGTTGGATGGGATTTGTTAGAACTTCCCAACCTCTTCTTTGAATTTCATGTCGGATCTCCGGATACTCATTTCTTTTGAGTTTGAAAAGGACCTCGGGGATCACCTTCTTCTTGGCCACAACATCATAGAAGTGGTCTTGATGGGCTTTGGAGATGAACCTTTCCATCTCCCATGACTCGGAGGTGGAAGTTTTTGTCTTCCCTTTCCCCTTTCTAGAGGATTCTCCGGTCTTAGGTGCCATCAATGGTAATGGAAAAACAAAAAGCTTATGCTTTTACCACACCAAACTTAGAATATTGCTCGCCCTCGAGCAATAAAAGAAAGAATAGAGGAAGAAGAAGAAGAAAATATGGAGAAGAGGGGTGAAGTGTGTTTCGGCCAAGTAGAGAGGAGAGGTTTGTGTTGTGTGAAAATGAGGAAGAATGGAGGGCTATATATAGGGGGGGGTTAAGGTTCGGCCATTTAGGGTGGGTTTGGGTGGGAAATTGGTTTTGAATTTTGAAGGTAGGTGGAGTTTATGAGGTAGGTTTATGGGGAAGAGTGGGTAGATGTGATTGTGTGAAAGAGAGTGGTGAGGGATGAGAAGAAGTGAGTGGAGGTAGGTGGGGATCCTGTGGGGTCCACAGATCCTGAGGTGATCCTGAGGTGATCCTGTGGGGTCCACAGATCCTGAGATGATCCCGTGGGGTCCACAGATCCTGAGATGATCCTGTGGGGTCCACAGATCCTGAGGTGTTCAAGGATTTACAACCTTGCACCAAATTAGGCATGCAAAATGCCCTTGCACGCAACTATGGGCATTCAGCGCCAGGTTGGTGCCCATTTTGGGTGTTCAACGCCCATTTACTGGCCATTTCTGGCGTTGAACGCCAGAACCATGCTTGTTCTGGGCGTTCAGCGCCAGCTCTTCTCCAGGGTGCCATTCTGGCGTTCAGCGCCCAGATGATGCCCATTTTGGGCGTTCAGCGCCCAGATACTGCCCATTTTGGGCGTTCAGCGCCAGAACCATGCTCTGTTCTGGCGTTGAACGCCAGGCAGATGCTTCCTCCAGGGTGTGATTTTTCTTCTGCTGTTTTTGATTCCGTTTTCAATTTTTATATTTATTTTGTGACTCCACATGATCATGAACCTATAAAGACATATAACTAAGAAAAATATTGTTAGATAAATAAAAATTGGGTTGCCTCCCAATAAGTGCTTCTTTAATGTCAATAGCTTGACAGTGGGCTCTCATGGAGCCTCACAGATGTTCAGAGCATTGTGGAGACTCTCCAACACCAAACTTAGAGTTTGGATATGGGAGTTTAACACCAAACTTAGAGTTTGGTTGTGGCCTCCCAACACCAAACTTAGAGTTTGACTGTGGGGGCTTTGTTTGACTCTGCTTTGAGAGAAGCTTTTTATGCTTCCTCTCCATGGATGCAGAGAGAGATCCTTGAGTTGTAAACACAAGGTTGTCCTCATTCAATTGAAGGATTAATTCTCCTCTGTCCATGGTGCACGAATTATGAATCACACTTTTCACAACTCGTACCACTGACCAGCAAGTGCACTGAGTCGTCCAAGTAATACCTCACGTGAGTAAGGGTCGAATCCCACGGAGATTGTTGGTTTGAAGCAATCTATGGTTATCTTGTAAATCTTAGTTAGGAAGTCAATTATGTTTATCAGTTGAATTTCAAATAAACAATAGAGCATGGATTAAAGGTTACTTGTTATGCAGTAATGGAGAATATGTTGGAGTTTTGGAGATGCTTTGTCTTCTGAATCTCTGCTTTCCTCTGTCTTCTTGTTCACGCACGCACGTCCTCCTATGGCAAGCTGTGTGTTGGTGGATCACCGTTGTCAATGGCTACCTTCCATCCTTCCAGTGAAAACTACGCTCACGCGCTCTGTCACAGCACGGCTAATCACCGGTTGGTTCTCGATCCGGTTGGAATAGGATTTACTATCCTTTTGCGTCTGTCACTAACGCCCAGCCTTCAGGAGTTTGAAGCTCGTCACAGTCATTCAATCCTTGAATCCTACTCGGAATACCACAGACAAGGTTTAGACTTTCCGGATTCTCATGAATGCCACCATCAGTTCTAGCTTATACCACGGAGATTCTGATTAAGGAATCTAAGAGATACTCATTCAATCGTATATAGAATGGAGATGATTGTCAGGCACACGTTCATGATTTGAGGAAGGTGATGAGTGTCACAGATCATCACCTCCATCACAGTTAAGCGCAAATAACCATCTTAGATAGGAACACGCGTGTTTGAATGGAAAACAGAAATACTTGCATTAATTCATCGAGACACAGCAGAGCTCCTCACCCCCAACAATGGGGTTTAGAGACTCATGCCGTCAGAGAATACAAGGTTTTGATCTAAAATGTCATGAGATACAAAATAAGTCTCTAAAAGTTGTTTAAATACTAAACTAGTAGCCTAGGGTTACAAAATATGAGTAGACTATGATGGATGATGCAGAGATCCACTTCTGGGGCCCACTTGGTGTGTGCTGGGCTGAGACTTAAGCAATTCACGTGCAGAGGCCATTTGTGGAGTTGAACGCCAGTTTTTATGCCAGTTTGGGCGTTCAACTCCAGCTTTTGATCCTTTTCTGGCGTTGGACGCCAGAATTGGGCAGAGAACTGGCGTTGAACGCCAGTTTACGTCATCTATCCTTGTGCAAAGTATGAACTATTATATATTGCTGGAAAGCCCTGGATGTCTACTTTCCAACGCAATTGGAAGTATGCCATTTCGAGTTCTGTAGCTCCAGAAAATCCACTTTGAGTGCAAGGAGGTCAGAATCCAACAGCATCAGCAGTCCTTTTTCAGCCTGAATCAGATTTTTGCTCAGCTCCTTCAATTTCAGCCAGAAAAATACCTGAAATTACAAAAAAATACACAACTCATAGTAAAGTCCAGAAATATGAATTTTTCCTAAAAACTAATAAAAATAGACTAAAAACTAACTAAAACATACTCAAAACTATATGAAATTATCCCCAAAAATCGTATAAAATATCCGCTCATCACAACACCAAACTTAAACTGTTGCTTGTCCTCAAGCAACTAGATAAATAAAATAGAAGACTAATAGGTTGGGAAGCAATAATATCTCAGAGTTTTTGATTGAAGCTCAGATTCTAATTAGATGAGCGGGACTAGTAGCTTTTTGCTTCTGAACAGTTTTGGCATTTCACTTTATCCATTGAAGCTCAGAGTGATTGGCATCTATAGGAACTTAGAATTCAGATAGTGTTATTGATTCTCTTAGTTCAGTGTGATGATTCTTGAACACAGCTTCTTTATGAGTCTTGGCTGTGGCTCTAAGCACTTTGTTTTCCAATATTACCACCGGATACATAAATGCCACAGACACATAACTGGGTGAACCTTTTCAGATTGTGACTCAGCTTTGCTAAAGTCCCCAATTAGAGGTGTCCAGAGTTCTTAAGCACACTCTTCTTTTTGCTTTGGACCTTGACTTTAACCGCTCAGTCTCAAGTTTTCACTTGACACCTTCACGCCACAAGCACATGGTTAAGGACAGCTTGGTTTAGCCGCTTAGACCAGGATTTTAGTCCTTTAGGCCCTCCTATCCACTGATGCTCAAAGCCTTGGGATCCTTTTCATTTGCCCTTGCCTTTTGGTTTTAAGGGTCATTGGCTTTTTCTGCTTGCTTTTTCTCTCTTTTTTTTTTTTTGAATGCTTTGTTCTTTGCTGCTTTTTCTTGCTTCAAGAATCATTTTTATGATTTTTCAGATTATCAATAACATGTCTCATGTTCATCATTCTTTCAAGAGCCAACATATTTAACAGTCTTAAACAACAAATTCAAAAGACATATGCACTGTTCAAGCATTCATTCAGAAGACAGAAAGCATTGCCACCACATTTAACTAATTAGAATTTCTTTTATTAAACTCGAAATTTTATTGCCTCTTATTCAAAAGATCTACTACTTTATTCATGTTTGCTGATGATGAGAAAAATAAACTATAGCTTAATTGGAGATAAAATCAAAATAGATACTAATTACTACTATATGACTTCTAAGGTAAACTTTTATAAGGACACTGTCACAGAGTTAAGGCAGAAATTGGAAATTAACAACCTTTATTCTGGGGGCACGGGGGTTCCTCTGATCCTTGGGGTGCTTGGTCCTACAAGAGAAGACTTTTGGCGCTTCAGTTCCCTTAAGTCACGCCCCTGCTCCTCTTGTTCTTTAAACATATAGGTCAGCATTTGACTGTGTTCCTTCTGTTCTTTTATTATTTGCTCCATAGCTTCCCGTATCTTAGTGACGGACGTCTCAAGATACTCCCAGTATTCAGCTTGAGGGATCTCTGAGAGGAATTCCTGTGCTCTCTTCTTGATGGGATCCTCCTGTGCTTGTTGTTTTTCTTTAGGAGCCATGATCTTAGTGATCTCGGATAAACACACCAAACTTAGAGGATTGCTTGTCCTCAAGCAAAAGAAAAGAAAGGAGAGGGGTAGAAGGAGAGCTAGGTGCAATTGTTGATGGAGGAGGAGGGAGGCCGAACCCAAATTTAAAGGGAGGGGGTGGGTTTTCGAAAAATTGGAAAAGATAAGATAAAAAGATTGAGTTGAAAAAGATAAGATAGAAGATATAGTTTAATTTTGAAAAGATATGATAGATTTTTGAAAAAGATAAATCTGAATTTTGAAAAAGATAATATGGAGATTTGAAAAAGATATGGATTAGTTGAAAAGATTTTTGAGTGAAAGAGATAGATTTGTTTTCAGAAAAGATTTGAAAAGAGTTGGATTGAATTTGGAAAGATGGATTTTTAGAAATTAAGGATTTTAGAAATCAGGGTTCTTGACATGTTCATGTAAAAATCATGCATTGAAGCATAAAATTTGTAATTAAAATGGAAATACGTGTGGAAAAAATGAATTTGGCTCCTCCCTGCCTTCCTGGCGTTTGAACGCCCAAACACTACCTGTTTTGGGCGTTCAGCACCCAATTGCTGCTCTCCTGGGCGTTCAACGCCCAGCTGCTGCCATTACTGGCGTTCAACACCCAGTGGATGCCCCATTCTGGCGTTGAACGCCCAGATTGCTACCATTACTGGAGTTCAACGCCCAGTGGATGCCCATTTTGGGCGTTGAACGCCCAAAATATACTTTCACTGGCGTTTTCTTGCCAATGAGCTCTTTTTCTCTGTTTTGTGTGCCGAGGTCTTCTGTTATTGATTATTTACCTTGTTGTCAATGAACTCTACATAAACAAATAAAAATAAAAATAGAAATAGGGCAAAAATGCTTAGAGGATTGTTGCCCCATGGCTGGGTTGCCTCCTAGCAAGCGCTTCTTTATTGTCTTTAGCTGGACCTTGCTAAGCTTTTAATCTAGCTTCAGCCTTGAGCATTCCTGCTCAATGTTGCCTTCAAGGTAATGCTTGATTCTCTGTCCATTGACAATGAACTTCTTATCAGAATCAATATCTTGAAGCTCCACATAACCATATGGTGATACACTTGTAATCACGTATGGTCCCCTCCACCGGGATTTCAGTTTCCCGGGGAATAGCCTGAGTCTAGAGTTAAACAACAGGACCTTCTGTCCTGGTTCAAAGATTCTAGATGAAAGCTTTCTGTCATGCCATTTTTTTTATTTTTCTTTATAAAGCTTGGCATTTTCGAAAGCTGTGAATCTGAATTCCTCTAGCTCATTTAGCTGGAGCAATCATTTTTCTCCTGCTAATTTGGCATCAAAGTTTAGGAATCTGGTTGCCCAGTAGGCCTTATGTTCCAGTTTCACGGGCAGGTGGCATGCCTTACCATACACGAGTTGGTATGGAGAGGTCCCTATAGGGGTCTTGAATGCTGTTCTGTAAGCCCACAGAGCATCATCCAAGCTCCGTGCCCAATCCTTTCTACGGGTATTTACTGTCCGTTCCAAGATTCTCTTTAATTCTCTGTTAGAGACTTCAGCTTGCCCATTGGTTTGTGGATGATATGGAGTGGCCACCTTGTGGCGAATTCCATACCGAACCATGGCAGAGTAAAGCTGTTTATTGCAGAAGTGAGTGCCCCCATCATTGATTAGTACTCTAGGGACACCAAACCTGCTAAAGATATGTTTCTGGAGGAACTTCAGCACTGTTTTAGTATCATTGGTGGGTGTGGCAATAGCCTCAACCCATTTTGATACATAGTCAACTGCCACCAGAATATAAGTGTTTGAGTATGATGGTGGGAAAGGTCCCATGAAGTCAATTCCCCATACGTCAAACAACTCAATTTCCAAGATTCCTTGTTGAGGCATGGCGTAACCATGAGGCAGGTTACCAGCTCTTTGGCAACTGTTAAAATTACGTACAAACTCTCGGGAATCTTTATAAAGTGTGGGCCAATAGAAGCCATATTGGAGGACCTTGGTGGTTGTTCGCTCACCTCCGAAATGGCCTCCATATTGAGATCTGTGGCAATGCCACAGGATCCTCTGTGCTTCTTCTCTAGGCACACACCTACGGATAATTCCGTCTGCACATCTCTTAAAGAGATAAGGTTCATCCCACAAGTAGTACTTTGCATCAGTAATTAATTTCTTCTTTTGTATCCTGTTGTACTCCTTGGGTATGAACCTTGCAGCTTTATAGTTTGCAATATCGGCAAACCATGGTGCTTCCTGAATGGCGAATAAATTCTCATCAGGAAACATCTCAGAGATCTCAAGAGAAGGGAGGGACGTCCCTTCCACTGGCTCTATCCGGGGCAGATGATCAGCCACTTGGTTTTCTGTCCCTTTTCTGTCTCTTATTTCTATATCAAACTCTTGCAGAAGCAATACCCATCTGATGAGCCTGGGTTTTGAATCCTGCTTTGTGAGTAGATATTTAAGAGCAGCATGATCAGTATACACAATCACTTTTGATCCTACTAAGTATGATCTGAACTTGTCAATGGCGTAAACCACTGCAAGTAATTCTTTTTCTGTGGTTGTGTAATTTTTCTGGGCATCATTTAGAACGCGACTGGCATAATAAATGACATACAGAAGCTTGTCATGCCTCTGTCCCAATACTGCACCAATGGCATGATCACTGGCATCACACATTAGCTCAAATGGTAACGTCCAGTCTGGTGCAGAAATGATTGGTGCTGTGACCAGCTTAGCTTTCAGCGTTTCAAACGCCTGCAGGCACTCTGTGTCAAACACAAATGGCGTGTCAGCAGCTAGCAGATTGCTTAGAGGTTTTGCGATTTTTGAAAAATCCTTTATAAACCTCCTATAGAATCCTGCATGCCCCAGAAAGCTTCTGATTGCCTTAACATTGGCAGGTGGTGGTAATTTTTCAATTACCTCTATTTTTGCTTGATCCACCTCTATTCCCTTGTTTGAGATTTTATGCCCAAGAACAATTCCTTCAGTCACCATGAAGTGACACTTTTCCCAGTTTAAAACTAGGTTAGTTTCTTGGCATCTTTTCAGAACAAGTTTCAGGTGATCAAGACAGGAGCTGAATGAGTCTCCATATACTGAGAAGTCATCCATGAAGACTTCCAGAAATTTTTCCACCATGTCAGAGAAAATAGAGAGCATGCATCTCTGGAAGGTTGCAGGCGCATTACATAGCCCAAATGGCATCCTTCTATAAGAAAACACTCCGGATGGACATGTGAATGCTGTTTTCTCCTGATCCTGGGGATCTACTGCAATCTGGTTATAGCCTGAGTAGCCATCCAAAAAATAGTAATAATCATGACCTGCTAGTCTTTCTAGCATCTGGTCTATGAATGGTAAAGGGAAATGATCCTTTCTGGTGGCTGTATTGAGCCTTCTGTAGTCAATATACATGCGCCACCCCGTAACTGTTCTTGTAGGAACCAGTTCATTTTTTTCATTATGAATCACTGTCATGCCTCCCTTTTTTGGGACGACTTGAACAGGGCTCACCCAGGGGCTATCAGAAATAGGATAAATAATCCCAGCCTCTAGTAACTTGGTGACCTCTTTCTGCACCACTTCCTTCATGGCTGGATTTAGCCGCCTCTGTGGTTGAACCACTGGTTTGGCATTATCCTCCAATAGGATTTTGTGCATGCATCTAGCTGGGCTTATGCCCTTAAGGTCACCTATGGACCACCCAAGAGCTGTCTTGTGTGTTCTTAGCACTTGAATAAGTGCTTCCTCTTCCTGTGAATTTAAAGCAGAGCTTATGATCACTGGAAAAGTGTCACCTTCTCCCAGAAATGCATATTTCAAGGATGGTGGTAGTGGCTTGAGCTCGAGTTTAGGAGGTTTTTCCTCTTTCAGAAGAAAGTTCAGAGGCTCTTTCATGTCCCCTGAATCCTCCAAATCAGGCTGAACATCTTTAAAGATGTCTTCCAACTCTGATTCGAGACTCTCAGCCATGTTGATCTCTTCTACCAAAGAGTCAATAAGACCAACTTTCATGCAGTCTGTTGATGTGTCTGGATGCTGCATGGCTTTGACAGCGTTCAACTTGAACTCATCATCGTTGACTCTCAGGGTTATTTCTCCCTGTTGGACGTCAATGAGGGATCGTCCGGTTGCTAGGAAGGGTCTTCCTAGAATGAGAGTAGCACTCTTGTGCTCCTCCATTTCCAGCACAACAAAGTCAGTGGAAAAGGCGAATGGCCCAACTCTGACAATCATGTCCTCAATCACGCCTGATGGGTATTTAGTGGAACCATCAGCAAGTTGGAGACATATCCGGGTTGGTTTAACTTCTTCAGTTAAGCCAAGCTTCCTGATAGTGGATGCAGGTATTAGGTTGATGCTTGCCCCAAGATCGCATAAAGCTGTCTTGGTGCAATTATCTTCTAATATGCATGGTATCAGAAAGCTCCCAGGGTCTTTAAGCTTTTCAGGAAAGCTCTTCAGAATGACTGCACTGCATTCTTCAGTGAGGAGAACTCTTTCTGTTTCCCTCCAATCCTTCTTATGACTCAAGATCTCTTTCATGAACTTGGCATAAGAAGGTATTTGCTCAAGTGCTTCTGCAAATGGAATCTTTATTTCAAGAGTCCTGAGATAATCTGCAAAGCGAGCAAATTGCTTATCTTGCTCCTCTTTCCGGAGTTTTTGAGGATAAGGTATCTTGGCTTTATATTCTTCAACCTTAGTTGCTGCAGGTTTATTGCCTACAGAAGTGGTTGAAGAAGCCTTTTTAGAGGGATTCTTATCAGCATTTATGTGTGTCTGATCTCTCACTGGCAATTGAGTTCCAGAGTTAGAAGCTGGAGTGACGTTAGATGCCAGCTCATTGCCTGTTCCTGGCGCCTGAATGCCAGAAATATGCCCATTTTGGGCGTTTAACGCTGGAACTTGCCCTATTTGGGCATCCAACGCCAGATTCTTGCCCATTTCTGGCGTTGAACGCCAATTCTGCCTTATTTCTGGCGTTGAACGCCAGTTTTGGGCATGGTCTGGGCGTTCAGCGCCAGCCTTCCACCCATTTTCTGGCGTTTTAGCGCCAGAATTATTTTTTCCTGGGCTCTTATTGTCCTCAGGTGAATCTTTGGTGGGTTGCTCATTTCTTGAATTTTTGATGCCTTGAGGTGGGGTATTTAATGTTTTCCCACTTCTTAATTGAACTGCTTGGCATTCTTCTGCTATTTGCCTTGATAGCTGCTGCTTTGTTTGCTTAAACTGTTCGTCCATATGTATATTAGCTATCCTTGTCTCTTGTAACCTGTCCTTAAATTCGACTAGCTGCTTTGTTAGAAAATCCAATTGCTGATTGAATTCAGCAGCTTGTTTTACAGGACTGAGTTCAGCAGTTACTGTTTTAATCTCTTCATTCCTGGAAGGGTTGATGCTTAGGTACAGATGCTGATTCTTGGCAACTGTATCAATGAGCTCTTGAGCCTCTTCAATTGTCTTTCTCATGTGGATAGATCCACCAGCTGAGTAATCTAGAGACATCTGAGCTCCTTCTGCAAGCCCATAGTAGAAGATGTCTAACTGAACCCACTCTGAAAACATTTCAGAGGGGCATTTTCGTAGCATCTCTCTGTATCTCTCCCAGGCATCATAAAGAGATTTATTTTCTCCTTGCTTAAAGCCTTGGATGTCCAACCTTAGCTGTGTCATCCTTTTTGGGGGAAAGTACTGATTCAGGAATTTTTCTGTCAGCTGTTTCCATGTCTTTATGCTGGCCTTAGGTTGGTTATTCAACCACCTCTTAGCTTGATCTTTTACAGCAAATGGAAACAGTAATAGTCTGTAGACATCCTGATCTATTTCTTTATCATGTACTGTGTCAGCAATATGTAGAAACTGTGCCAGAAACTCTGTAGGTTCTTCCTGTGGAAGACCGAAATACTGGCAACTTTGCTGCACCATGATAATGAGCTGAGGATTCAACTCAAAGCTACTGACTCCAATGGAGGGTATGCAGATGCTACTCCCATATGAAGCAGTAGAAGGGTTAGAATATGACCCCAGAGTCCTCTTGGACTGTTCATTTCCGCTTAGATCCATGATGGAGAAAGGGAGATGATGTAAAATAGAAAAAATATTTTTATTTATTTATTTATTAATTTATTTCGAAAATAAAATAAATCAAAATAGAATAAATAAAAATGAGTAAAAGATTTTTGAAAAAGTGAGGAGAGAGAAAGTAGTTAGGAGATTTTGAAAAAGATATGATGATTTTTGAAAAAGGTTTTAAATTTTGAAATAAAAATCTGAATTTTTGAAGGAGAGAGAAAAACAATAAGATAACGCAGGATTTAAAATTTTTAGATCTGGGGTTCCTTATTTTCGAAAATTTTGGAGGGAAAACACCAAGGAACACTAAACTTAAAAATTTTAAGATCAAGATACAAAAACACAAAGGAAGAACACCAAACTTAAAATTTTTAGAAAACCAGAATAATATTTCGAAAATTTTAAGGAAAATCAACAAGAAAACACCAAACTTAAAGTTTGGCACAGGATTAAATAGAGAAAATATTATTTATGAAAAAGATTTTTAAAAAGAGTGTACCCAACTACCACGGGCTTGGACTAATGCTCTAGCCAACTAGGCAGTAAATGTAACACTTGTTTTAAAGAAGGATATTTTTAACCAAGAACAATAATAAGAGACTCTAAACCAAAAAGAAAAATTTTCCTAATCTAAGCAACAAAACAATCCGTCAGTTGTTCAAACACGAACAATCCCCGGCAACGGCGCCAAAAACTTGGTGCACGAATTATGAATCACACTTTTCACAACTCGTACCACTGACCAGCAAGTGCACTGGGTCGTCCAAGTAATACCTCACGTGAGTAAGGGTCGAATCCCACGGAGATTGTTGGTTTGAAGCAATCTATGGTTATCTTGTAAATCTTAGTCAGGAAGTCAATTATGTTTATCAGTTGAATTGCAAATAAACAATAGAGCATGGATTAAAGGTTACTTGTTATGCAGTAATGGAGAATATGTTGGAGTTTTGGAGATGCTTTGTCTTCTGAATCTCTGCTTTCCTCTGTCTTCTTGTTCACGCACGCACGTCCTCCTATGGCAAGATATGTGTTGGTGAATCACCGTTGTCAATGGCTACCTTCCATCCTTCCAGTGAAAACTACGCTCACGCGCTCTGTCACAGCACGGCTAATCACCGGTTGGTTCTCGATCCGGTTGGAATAGGATTTACTATCCTTTTGCGTCTGTCACTAACGCCCAGCCTTCAGGAGTTTGAAGCTCGTCACAGTCATTCAATCCTTGAATCCTACTCGGAATACCACAGACAAGGTTTAGACTTTCCGGATTCTCATGAATGCCGCCATCAGTTCTAGCTTATACCACGGAGATTCTGATTAAGGAATCTAAGAGATACTCATTCAATCGTATATAGAATGGAGATGGTTGTCAGGCACACGTTCATGATTTGAGGAAGGTGATGAGTGTCACAGATCATCACCTCCATCACAGTTAAGCGCAAATGAACATCTTAGATAGGAACACGCGTGTTTGAATGGAAAACAGAAATACTTGCATTAATTCATCGAGACACAGCAGAGCTTCTCACCCCCAACAATGGGGTTTAGAGACTCATGCCATCAGAGAATACAAGGTTTTGATCTAAAATGTCATGAGATACAAAATAAGTCTCTAAAAGTTGTTTAAATACTAAACTAGTAGCCTAGGGTTACAAAATATGAGTAGACTATGATGGATGATGCAGAGATCCACTTCTGGGGCCCACTTGGTGTGTGCTGGGCTGAGACTTAAGCAATTCACGTGCAGAGGCCATTTGTGGAGTTGAACGCCAGTTTTTATGCCAGTTTGGGCGTTCAACTCCAGCTTTTGATCCTTTTCTGGCGTTGGACGCCAGAATTGGGCAGAGAACTGGCGTTGAACGCCAGTTTACGTCATCTATCCTTGTGCAAAGTATAAACTATTATATATTTCTGGAAAGCCCTGGATGTCTACTTTCCAACGCAATTGGAAGCATGCCATTTCGAGTTCTGTAGCTTCCGAAAATTCACTTTGAGTGCAAGGAGGTCAGAATCCAACAGCATCAGCAGTCCTTTTTCAGCCTGAATCAGATTTTTGCTCAGCTCCTTCAATTTCAGCCAGAAAAATACCTAAAATTACAGAAAAACACACAACTCATAGTAAAGTCCAGAAATATGAATTTTTCCTAAAAACTAATAAAAATAGACTAAAAACTAACTAAAACATACTCAAAACTATATGAAATTATCCCCAAAAAGCGTATAAAATATCCGCTCATCAGTCCACATCAATCACAGCTCTTGCTGTGGCTAGGAAAGGTCTTCCTAGGATGATGGATTCATCCTCTTCCTTTCCAGTATCTAGGACTATGAAATCAGCAGGTATGTAAAAGGCCTTCAACCTTTACTAGCACGTCCTCTACTTGTCCATAAGCCTGTTTTCTTGAATTGCCTGCCATCTCTAATGAGATTTTAGCAGCTTGCACCCCATAGATTCCCAGTTTCTCTATTGCAGAGAGTGGCATGAGGTTTATTCCTGAACCAAGGTCACACAGAGCCTTAAAGATCATGGTGCCTATGGTACAAGGTATTATGAACTTTCCAGGATCCTGTCTCTTCTGAGGCAATGTCAGTTGATCCAAATGACTTAGTTCATTGGTGAACAAGGGACGTTCATCTTCCCAAGTATCAATGCCAAATAATTTGGCATTTAGCTTCATGATTGCACCAAGAAACTTGGCAGCTTGCTCTTCAGTAACATCCTCATTCTCTTCAGAAGAGGAATACTCATCAGAGCTCATGAAGGGCATAAGGAGGTTCAATGGAATCTCTATGGTCTCTAGATGAGCCTTAGAGTCCTTTGGTTCCTCAGAGGGAAGCTCCTTATTGGTCACTGGACGTCCCAAGAGGTCTTCCTCCTTGGGATTCACGTCCTCCTCTCCTTCTTTGGGTTCGGCCATGGTGCTTATGTTAATGGCCTTGCACTCTCCTTTTGGATTCTCTTCTGTATTGCTTGGGAGAGTACTAGGAGGGATTTCAGTGATCCTTTTACTCAGCTGGCCCACTTGTGCTTCCAAATTTCTAATGGAAGACCTTGTTTCATTCATGAAACTTGCAGTGGCCTTGGATAGATCAGAGACTAAGTTTGCTAAATTAAAAGTATTTTGTTCAGAGTTCTCTGTCTGTTGCTGAGTGGATGATGGAAAAGGCTTGCTATTGCTAAACCTATTTCTTCCACCATTATTAAAGCCTTGTTGAGGCTTTTGATCCTTCCATGAGAGATTTGGGTGATTTCTCCATGATGAATTATATGTGTTTCCATAAGGTTCACCCATATAATTTACCTCTACTATTGTAGGGTTCTCTGGATCATAAGCTTCTTCTTCAGAAGATGCCTCTTGAGTACTGTTGGATGTAGCTTGCATTCCATTCAGACTCTGAGAAATCATATTGACTTGCTGAGTCAATATTTTGTTCTGAGCCAATATGGCATTCAGAGTATCAACTTCAAGAACTCCCTTCTTCATAGGCGTCCCATTACTCACAGGATTCCTTTCAGAAGTGTACATGAACTGGTTATTAGCAACCATGTCAATGAGTTCTTGAGCTTCTGCAGGTGTTTTCTTTAGGTGAATGGATCCACCTGCAGAAGTATCCAATGACATCTTTGATAGCTCAGATAAACCATCGTAGAATATATCCAGGATGGTCCATTCTGAAAGCATGTCAAAAGGACACTTTTTGGTCAATTGTTTGTATCTTTTCCAAGCTTCATAGAGGGATTCACCTTCTTTCTATTTGAAGGTTTGAACATCCACTCTAAGCTTGCTCAGCTTTTGAGGAGGAAAGAACTTGGCTAAGAAAGCCGTGACCAGCTTATCCCAAGAGTTCAGGCTATCTTTGGGTTGAGAGTCCAACCACACTCTAGCTCTGTCTCTTACAGCAAAAGGGAAAAGCATGAGCCTGTAGACTTCAGGATCTACTCTATTAGTCTTTACAGTATCACAGATCTGCAAGAATTCAGTTAAGAACTGAAAAGGATCTTCAGATGGAAGTCCATGAAACTTGCAGTTCTGCTGCATCAGAGAAACTAATTGAGGTTTCAGCTCAAAGTTGTTTGCTCCAATGGCAGGAATGGAGATGCTTCCTCCATGTAAATTGGAATTAGGTGCAGTAAAGTCACCAAGCATCCTCCTTGCATTATTATTATTTTCGGCTGCCATCTTCTTTTCCTGTTTGATAATTTCTGACAGGTGCTTGCTGGTTTGTTATAATTCAGCTTCTCTTAGTTTCCTCTTCAGAGTCCTTTCAGGTTCTGGATCTGCTTCAACAAGAATATTCTTGTCCTTGCTCCTGCTCATATGACAAAGAAGAGGGCACAGAAAAATAATAATAATAGAGATCCTCTTTTTTTTTGTGAGTGAGGTAAAGATGTTAGTAGATGAATAAACAATTAGAAGGAGATGAGAGAGAAGAGAATTTTCGAAAATTATTTTTGAAAAAAGAGTTAGTGATTTTCGAAAATAGTTTTTGAAAAAGGTTAGTAATTTTCGAAAATTAAAATAAAAATTTAAAATAATTAGTTAATTAAAAAGAAATTTTGAAAAAAGAGGAAGATATTTTCGAAAATTAGAGGGAGAGAGTTAGTTAGGTAGTTTTGAAAAAGATAAAAAACAAACAACAAGTTAGTTAGTTAGTTGAAACAAATTTTGAAAAGATAAGAAGTTAGGAAGTTAGAAAAGATATTTTGAAATCAAATTTTTGAAAAAGGTGAGATAAGAAGATATTTTTGAGAAGATATGATTGAAATTAGTTTTGAAAAAGATTTGATTTTTAAAATCACAATTAATGACTTGATTCACAAGAAATCACAAGATATGATTCTAGAACTCAAAGTTTGAATCTTTCTTAACAAGTAAGTAACAAACTTGAAATTTTTGAATCAAAACATTAATTGATTATGTTATTTTCGAAAATTTGATATAAAAATAAGAAAAATATTTTTGAAAAATATTTTTAGAATTTTCGAAAATAACTAAGAAATTTGAAAAAGATTTGATTTTTGAAAAAGATTTTGAAAAAGATTTTGAAAAAGATGAGATTTTTAAATTGAAAATTTGATTTGACTCATAAAAATAACTAGATTTTTAAAAATTTTTGAAAAAGTCAAATCTAATTTTCGAAATTTTAAGAGAGCAAAAGGGAAAGATATTTTTTTTGATTTTTTTGAATTTTTATGAAAAACATGAAAATGATGCAATGCATGAAAATTTCGGATCAAACAATGAATGCATGCAAGAATGCTATGAATGTCAAGATGAACACCAAGAACACTTTGAAGATCATGATGAACATCAAGAACACATTTTTGAAAAATTTTTAATGCAAGAAAAACATGCAAGACACCAAACTTAGAATTCTTTAATGCTTAGACACTAAGAATTCAAGAATGCATATGAAAAAACAAGAAAAGACACAAAACATGCAAATGCAAAGATCAAACAAGAAGACTTGCCAAGAACAACTTGAAGATCATGAAGAACACTATGAATGCATGAAAATTTTCGAAAAATGCAAGATGCACATGCAATTGACACCAAACTTATAACATGACACAAGACTCAAACAAGAAACAGAAAAATATTTTTGATTTTTATGTTTTTCTAATTTTTTTTGGATTTTTTTTTTCGAAAATTATTTGTAAAAGAAAAAATAAGGATTCCAAAACTTTTAATATGAATTCCAAGAATCTTGCCATGTTAGTCTAAAGCTTCAGTCCAGGAATTAGACATGGCTCACTAGCCAGCCAAGCTTTCAATGAAAGCTCCGGTCCAAAACACTAGACATGGCCAATGGCCAGCCAAGCTTCAGCAAACATAGATACCTCTCATGTATACAACAGCTGATATTTCATCCAACTTCATATACTTATGAGTGGGAGCCTCAGTCCAAAAGAATTTAGACATGGCTTTACAGCCAGCCAGGCTTCACATGCTTCATGAAACACTAGAATTCATTCTTTAAAAATTTTGAATAAAATTCTTTTTTTCTTTTCGAAAACAGGTGAGAAAATTTTGAAATATTTTTGAAAAATTTTTGAAAAGAAAACAAAAAGAAAATTACCTAATCTGAGCAACAAGATGAACCGTCAGTTGTCCAAACTCGAACAATCCCCGGCAACGGCGCCAAAAACTTGGTGCGCAGAAATTGTGATTACACTTTGATTATGTAAAATTCATCGCTCTTTCTTTCCCTGGTAATGGCACCAAAAACATGATGCCAATACCATGGTTCACAACTTCGCACAACTAACCAGCAAGTGCACTGGGTCGTCCAAGTAATACCTTACGTGAGTAAGGGTCGAATCCCACGGAGATTGTTGGTATGAAGCAAGCTATGGTCACCTTGTAAATCTCAGTCAGGCGGATATAAAATAGTAATGGGGTTTTCGAAAATAATTAATAAAATAAGGAAAGAAATACTTATGTAAATCATTGGTGAGAATTTCAGATAAGCAAATAGAGATGCTTTTGTTCCTCTGAACCTCTGCTTTCTTGCTATCTTCATCCAATCAGTCTTACTCCTTTCCATGGCTGGCTTTATGTGATACATCACCATTGTCAATGGCTACTTTCGGTCTTCTCTCGGGAAAATGATCTAAATGCCCTGTCACGGCACGGCTAATCGTCTGGAGGCATCACCCTTGTCAATGGTTTCATCATATTCTCTCAGTGAAAATGGTCAACGCACCCTGTCACGGCACGGCTATTCATCTGTCGGTTCTCGATCATGCTGGAATAGGATTTACTATCCTTTTGCGTCTGTCACTACGCCCGGCAATCATGAGTTTGAAGCTCGTCACAGTCATTCAATCATTGAATCCTACTCGGAATACCACAGACAAGGTTTAGACCTTTCGGATTCTCTTGAATGCCGCCATCATTCTAGCTTACACCACGAAGATTCCGATTAAGAGATCTAAGAGATATTCATTCAATCTAATGTAGAACGGAAGTGGTTGTCAGGCACGCGTTCATAGGGAATGATGATGATTGTCACGTTCATCACATTCAGGTTGAAGTGCGAATGAATATCTTAGAAGCGAAATAAGATGAATTGAATAGAAAATAGTAGTACTTTGCATTAATCTTTGAGGAACAGCAGAGCTCCATACCTTAATCTATGGAGTGTAGAAACTCTACCGTTAAAAATACATAAGTGAAAGGTCCAGACATGGCCGAATGGCCAGCTCCTTTGATCTAAGAACCAGGCGTCCAAAGATGTCTAATACAATAGTAAAAGGTCCTATTTATAATAAACTAGCTACTAGGGTTTACAGAAGTAAGTAATTGATGCGTAAATCCACTTCCGGGGCCCACTTGGTGTGTGCTTGGGCTGAGCTTTAACTTTCTACGTGCAGAGGCCATTTGTGGAGTTGAACGCCAGGTTTTGATCCATTTCTGGCGTTCAACTCTGGTTTTCGATCCCTTTCTGGCGCTGAACTCCAGAATTGGGCAGAGAGCTGGCGTTGAACGCCAGTTTGCATCATCTAAACTTGGGCAAAGTATGGACTATTATACATTGCTGGAAAGCCCTGGATGTCTACTTTCCAACGCATCTGAAAGCGCGCCATTTTATGTTCTGTAGCTCTAGAAAATCCACTTTGAGTGCAGGGAGGTCAGAATCCAACAACATCAGCAGTCCTTCTTCAACCTCTGAATCTGATTTTTGCTCAAGTCCCTCAATTTCAGCCAGAAAATACCTGAAATCACAGAAAAACACACAAACTCATAGTAAAGTCCAGAAATGTGAATTTAACATAAAAACTAATGAAAACATCCCTAAAAGTAACTAGATTCTACTAAAAACATACTAAAAACAATGCCAAAAAGCGTATAAATTATCCGCTCATCAATATTGATGATGACTTTGATTGTTGGTTATTGGTGTTGATGAGTTTTATGATGGATTTGGTTAATATTAGATATTGTTTGGTAATGATTACCGGAATTGATGAGGTTTTGTTTTGGTTGTTTTGGTTGTTGTTGGTTGATGATGATTATGAGTGTGGATTTATTATTGAATTGGGAATTATGGATTGATAGTGATATATGGTGTAATGGTTGAGTAATTTAGGTGTGAAATTGAAGAGAATGATATGAAATGGTAAGATGTTGGGTGTGGTAGTGTTTTATGATGATTGAGCAGGTTTGATTTGGTTTTGAGTTGAGAGATGGTTAAAATTGAGGTTTTGAGGTTTTTGGTAAAAATGGATTTTTGGTGAACTTTGATGGATCATAACGTAAGTCTTAGTTTTCAAAATTTGTTGAAAATTGCTTTAAATTAAACTTCATGGAAAAATCTTTAAATTGATATAAAGTTTACAAAATTTGGATTTTCATGGAGGAAGTTATGATCATTCAAAGTTTGGTGTCAAAATCTGAATTATGTGCATGCTGCAGAATTTGTGATTTCTGGTTTGTGTGTGCACGCACAGCCTTGTGCTCACGCACACCCCTGGGAGTTTTTGAACCTATGCGCACGCACAGCCTTGTGCACACGCACACTCAGGGGAAGGCTTGCTGATGGGAGCGCTAGCACGCCCTGTGCGCACACATAACCAAAGAAGTTCTGCAAGCTGTGTGCACGCACAACCTTGTGCGCACGCACACGTTGGAAGGTGCACTCTGTTGAGGGTGTTCGCACACCTTGTGTGGATGAACAGAGTTGAAAATTTTACTACCTGTGGGTACACACACCTCTATGAGTACGCACACATTGAAAACTTTTTTGGGCGTGCGCGCGCATACTCCTGTGCATACGCACATGCCCTGTTTTTCAACCAAAATCTTGTTTTTAACTGTTTCACCTTCCCAACAAGCTTGTAAACTTCTGTGACACCTATTTAAGACTTTTTGGCCTATTTTTGGGTACCAAAACATGGGAAAGGTCCTAGTAGATTTAATTTGGGTTTTACTTTGAAAAGTTAGAGAACGGAGGTTTCTGGTGTACTGAGAATGAGTTTGGTTGAGAGAGAAGGAAGAGTAGTGAACTTGGCGATTACTGACAACGAATTGAGAAAATGATGAACTTACGAGTTTGGAATGGAATTAAGAACTGATTATGGTTATTATGAGCTTGATGGATGTTGAAGGAAAGTGTGCCAGGCACTATATCCTTGGAATATTGAGAATTGAGAATTGAAAGTGGATTGAGATGAGAAATGGTGATGACTGGTGATGCTTTGAGGTCGATGGACTTGTTGCATGTGGAAAGTGTGCCAGGCACTATATCCTTCGAATGATAGTGTGCCATGCACTATATCCTTGGAATGATTTATGATGAAATTAGTGAAGATTGATGATGATTTGAGGTTGATGGACTTGTTGCATGTGGAAAGTGTGACAGGCACTATATCCTTGGAACGATTTATGATGAAATAGATGTTGTTGTTGCTTTCCTTCTCTGCCGCAAGAGTGTGCCAGGCACTATATCCTCGGAATGAGCATGCAAGTGTTCCAGGCACTATATCCTCAGAACGATAGTGTGTCAGGCACTATATCCTCGGAACAAAAGCGTGCCAAGCGCTATATCCTCGGACATGGCAGAAAGGCGACATCCGAAAGGATGTGTCGGGTTGGCATTCATAGACCGACAAGTGATATCACGAGCCAATAGGACAGGCATTCATCATGTGCATCTTCTATATATTTTGTTTTCTTTGCCTAATTGCATCTCTTGCCTAAATGAATAATATGCTTATTTGCTAGTTGTTTTACTTGCTGTACATGTATATTACTTGTGTTTTACTTGCTTGTATTATTTGTGATTGTCTGGTGCTGAGGAGGTTAGGTAGGCAGTGGCGATGGGATCGCACGGAGGTTAGATTGGTGAAGACTGTGGGATACAGCAGTGTGATTAGTATTAGTTAGAATTTCCCTAAGTTTAGATAACTTGGTTTATGTTTTAAGTTCTTTATTTATTTAATTTATGCTAAACTTGAATATCTGTATTTTATGTGAGGTTCTAGGATTTTCTTCAGCGTCTCGGAGACTTACATCTTACATATTGGACACTATTACCATACTGAGAACCTCCGGTTCTCATTCCATATTTTGTTGTTGTTTTTCAGATGCAGGTCGTAATTTACCTTGGTGAAATTGCGAATATGGTGGCAGAGTGGAGTATGGTTTCTTCCTGGTTTATTTCTGTTTTACTTTTGTTGTAGTACTTTTTCTCACCCTTTTGCTTTAGACTTTATGGCCTTAGAGGCTTACTTGAGAGCTAAGTTGTATAAGCTGTTTTAACTCCAAGACTCTATATTTTTTTGTTTGTAACTAGTCGGCTTAAACTCTGCAAGCTGTAGCTAGTTGCCTTATGATTATTATACTCTTATATTTATATATGTTCTATTCTCTTGCATCTATACCTTGTGTCTTGTACATTAGCTTCGTGTGAACATTTCGCGCTTTTGTAATTCTGTCTTTGAGCTTAATCCTTCATCGGGCTTCTAGAATATATTATTTCCTTCTATATAAATATGTATAAGCCTTAGAATTGTCGTAACCTTTGATTAACCTTTGCTTTACGGCTAGAGGTAAGGCTTAGGGTAATTAGGGTGTTACAATCAAGCTCGTCGTTGCCTCAAGCTCGCGTCGTTGCCTCAAGCTCGTCGCAAGCTCTGTCGCGCTCTGTCATAGTTTGTAAGCTTGTCTTCTTGCTTCGGCCATCAACGCTTCCTCCACTAAGAGTCGGGGTTTAGGGTTTCAGCTTCGGCCCAGGTCTTCCATCAACGCTTGCTTTCTCTCTCTACCCAAGTGAGTTTCAGCTTCAGCCCTATTATTCCTCTTTCAATTTCATTGCTGTAAATTATTAGTACATCTTGAATTTGTTGGTGAAAGTTGAGTTTGTTGCTGAAATTATGAATTAGCTAATGTTAATTTGATGTAAATCATATTTGAAGAATTGGAGTTTTTTTTTTACTGCCTGAAAGTTATCATAGTTTAAGTTTTTATTGCTGCTTTAAAGTTATCATAGTTGTCATAGCTGAATTTGTTGCTAGAACTTTAGAAGTAGAATTTTTTGTCAGTTGTAAGTTGAATTTGATGCTGAACATATCATAAATGTGGTTGTTACTGGAAGTAGAATTTGTTGCTGGATATTGAATTGAGTTGAATTTGTTACCGAACCTTGTTGTTGTGTTGCTTAAAAAATGCTAAATCTTTTGTTGCTGTATCTTAAGGGATAAGAGATAAGAGAGTTGGTCAGTAACAAAATCAGTTTGGTACAGTTAGTTAAGGTTTGTTATTCTGATATCTGATCTTTCTCTTTTTTCAACTCTGTTATAAATAAGCTCTTGCATCCCTCTAAGAGGTGTGTAGAATTGATTCATTGATGGAAGAATAAGTTAAAGTTAATTCAGTTCACTAGTTTCTTGAAGCTCTCTCTTCAAACTCTTCTTTCTCTATTTTTGATGTTCTGCATAATGCAGTGTTTCTTATGGAAGATATAGATGCAAATAAAAATGAGAAAAATGTTGATTAAGCTCTAAATTTGTCCTATGAAGATATAGATGTCAATTTTAAGATCATTTGGACTTAATTTATCGATTGTATTATCTTTTACTTGCTCTTGTTTATTTAAATGGAGAAAGTATTTTATACTAGAAACTAGTTTATTTTCTCTTTTGTATTATTAGTTATGTCTAAAAATTAATATTTGATTATTATTATGTTTGTAAAGACTTGTATTTAAGTTTTAATACGTAATTTTAATTTCATTTATATAATTTTATTTTTTTAAAATTATGACCGGGTCAACCGGGTGAATCAGTGACCTACCGGTTGAACCAGTAACCCAGAGACTCAGTCATATGACCGAATTGATTGCCAGTTCGATTCTGATAACTATGCTCTCAACTTCTAAAATAAAAATAATAAAAATTAAAATCCTAAAATTGAAAACTCTAAACTCCTAAATTATAAACTATATACCTTAAATCCCGAAATCTAAACCCTAAACTCTAATCGAGTATTTGAATAAATGGTTTATAATTTAGGATTAGGATTTAGGAGTTATAACATAGAATTTATAGTTATTAATTTTTAAAATTAATATAAATTAGGGTTTATGATTTATGAGTATAAGTTTTAACATTCAAAATTTATGTTTAAATTTGAATTACATCTAATAACATATTAGTAACTATTAAATATTACTATAACAACCACCAAACCCTTGCACATAATTCGCAATCAGTAAATCCTAAACCATTATAATTTATAATTTAATAATTTTTAATGGTTTAGGATTTAGTTGTTGCGAAATAATTACTATTTAATTGTTTATTACTATTTATAATGGTTGTTTATAATTTATAATTTATGTATAATTCAAATGGTTGTTTATAATTTATAATTATCTTATAATGCTTGTTTATAATTTATAATTACTAAATTATAAATTTAAATGTTTATTATTGTTTATTACTATTCATAAATTAATAAATATTCTGAAATGTTTATTACTGTTTATAAATTATAAATTTAAATATTCTCAAATATAATTTTGAAAATATTTAAAAATTTATTTAATCCTTTCAAAAAAATTAAATAGTAATAAACCACGTATCTTAAGTAAATAATTTATGTTAAACAATCTTATATGTAATTTTAATCATTTTTATTAATTTTAAAATATTATATTTTAAAATATTTAAAAATTTATTTAATTTTTTCAAAAAAATTAATTAAAATAATATTTAAAATTTTTATAATTAATTTAAAAAATATATTAATATTAAAACATAGATCATATATTTTTTATATAAAGTAAAAATTTATTAATGTAAGATTATAGAATTTACATTTCAAAATTTTTCAATAAACCATATATTCCTTATCTTATAGTTTTATGGTACTAGAACATATCCCTTTTAGTAAATCGTCAAAATAATTTTTACACTAATAAAGATAAAATAGGAAACTTACAAATTATGTATAACTATGATAGATCAAATTCAGAAACTTTTAAAATAAATATAAAAAATTCTATGCGGTAATATATAATGGACTAAAATCAATAAACTTATCCAAAACAAAAATGAAAATGGCCTTGTGAAAATATGTACTAAACCACGCTATAAAATTAATAGAATTAATCGATTAAATCTCACTAATATACATATTTTTTCAAATCATTTCATTCTTTTCATTTGCTTTATTTACAAGAATCCATGGATGGAGATAGAGTTAATGAAGCTTGTCCAAACAAGTTAGGATTGGACACCATTCACTTCTCTCACACGAATAGATCCAGCTCCTATCGCGCTAGGGTCGGGTCACGAGTCAAAGTCGGACACAGCGTTTTCCGTGTTGGTGAGACGTCGATCTCCTCAACCCGACACACCCCAGTACCTTGCGGGTCCTCTCTTCGAAAACGACCAAGGTCGGAGTCCCTACAGAGCTCGCCAGTTGAGAAGAATGGAGGCACGGTGGTGGAAGCATCGTCATGTCTTCCTGCAACCGTGAAGGAGGGTGTTACCGTGGCGGTTCCATTGGAGAAGGAAGGCGCATTGCCGGCTGTTACTGCGTCGGTAGGCGGGATTAAGGAGATATTCCATGGAGATCCAGCAAACCTGAAGGTCACGGGAGTCACTTCCGCTGGGCAAGCCTCGGTTTGAGGTTGGTGAAGCACTTTGATTTCCTTGTTTTATATTTTTATATTTTATATTATGGGTAGTTTAAATATAATAGCTTGGAATATTAGGGGTGCTTCTAATAAGTTAGCCCGGGTGAATTGTAAAGAGCTGGTTAGGAAATTTAAACCTGTAATTTTTATTGTGGTTGAAACTCACTGTCCTTTTCAACACTTGAAACTGTTCTGGGAAAGACTTGGTTATCACCCTATTGGTATAATGGAGGCGTCAGGACATAGGGGGGTATCTGGTTCCTTTCTGCAATACAGGGTGTTCACTGCAAATGGGTTGATGCTTTCTATCAGTGTGTTACAGTTGAGGTTCAGGTAAATAATGTGATTTGGAGGTGCAGTGGTATCTATGGTAGTCCTCAATTTAATACCAGAGTTCTGCTATGGGATTATCTTGTTACTCAGTCTTCGTCTTTCTGCGGGTCATGGATTGTTCTTGGTGATTTTAATGAAGTATTATTCTCTCATGAATCTAAGGGTTGCCTCTTCTCGAGTCGTCATGCAGATCGGCTTGCTGCCTCTCTAGGGGATAGTAATCTGTTTGACTTGAAGACTATTGGAAGACAGTTTTTTTGGTACAGAAAGGTTAAAAATGGTGTTGAGGTGGCGAAAAAACTTGACCGGGTTTGTATCAATAGTGGCTGGCTATCTCTCTTTCCAGAGGCTTACGCAGAAATTTTAAATAGGCTTCAGTCTGATCATTGTCCTATCCTAGTACGCTGTACAAGTCGTCCCCAACCGAAAAAGAATAGACCTTTTTGGTTTATTGCAGCTTGGGCAACTCATCTGGGGTACAGAGATATTGTGAACCAGTCATGGTAGGCTGGCTACAGAGAGATGCATGGCAAGCTTTTAGAAGTGCAGAAGAACTCTTTGGAGTTTAATTCTAAAGTGTTCGACAACATTTTCGTTAGGAAATGCAAATTGGAGAGACAGATTAATTTCCTTCAGAAGTGACTTGAAGTAATGGAAGATTTGTCTATGCGGCAAAAAGAAAAATAGCTGATTAAGGAATTTAATAACACGCTTGTGCAGGAGGAACTTCTATGGTTTCAAAAATCCAGAGAGCAGTGGGTAAAATTTGGGGATAGAAATACCAAGTTCTTTCATGTCCAGACTCTTGTATGGAGAAAGCATAATAAGATTCATGGTCTCTTTCTTCAAGATGGGGTGTGGGAAACGGACTCGGATGTCCTTAGAAGGGAAGCTGAATCCTTCTATAAACGCCTATTCTGCCAGTCGGAGGATGTAGAATTAGGTTGTCTTGGTGATGTGCCGCTGCCTTCCCTGAATGATGAAGCCTGTTGTAGCCTCACAGCGCCAGTTACTCTGGAAGAAGTTAAGTCGGCTGTTTTCAGTATGCATTCTCTTCAGGCACCGGGCCCTGATGGGTTTCAGGCTTTCTTCTTTAAAGAATACTGGAAGATTGTTAGTTTTGATGTTTGGACTATGGTTCATCATGCGTTCTCTGGTTTGGATATGGATCCAAGGATGATGGAAACTCTTGTGGTTCTTATTCTGAAGGTAGAAAACCCGGTTTCCATGAAGGATTTCCGACCAATTAGTCTCTGTAATGTGGTTTACAAAGTTATAACGAAGGTTCTAGTCAATAGACTTCGTCCCCATCTCAAAGAGATTATTGGGCCCCTTCAAGGAGGTTTATCCCGGGGAGAGGAACCCCAGACAACATCATTGTAGCACAAGAGGTTCTCCATTTCATAAAGAAGACAAAGTCAAATAAAGGCACCCTGGCCTTTAAGATTGATTTGGAGAAAGCGTACGATAGAGTGGATTGGGGATTTCTAAAACAAACCCTGGTGAGTTTTGGCTTTCCTCCTCCGACAGTCAATCTGATTATGTGTTGTGTCACTGCTTCCTCACTGTCTATCCTCTGGAATGGGGATAGATTAAATAGCTTTACTCCGAGCAGGAGTCTTAGGCAAGGAGATCCTATATCACCGTATCTGTTTGTGTTGTGTATGGAGAGATTGTCCTGTTCTATTAATCAGCAAGTTGATAAGGGCTTGTGGAAGCCGGTTGCGGTTTCTAGAGGGGGTCCAAGAATTTCTCATTTGATGTTTGCTGATGATTTGCTTCTTTTCTGTAAAGCTGAAAAACAGCAAGTTCAAACTGTAATGGTAGCTTTGGAAAATTTCTGCAGAGCCTCTGGGATGAAGGTTAATGTGAAAAAATCTAAAGCGCTTTGCTCCAGGAATGTTTCAGTGACAAGAAAAGAGATTTTCACTGGGGTCTCCTCCATCAGATTCGTCCAGAACTTGGGCAAGTATTTAGGGGTGAACCTTAATCACTCTCGGGTGACACGTGCAACTTTCAATGATGTTTTGGACAAGATTCGGGGAAGGCTAGCCAGCTGGAAAGGGAGATTGCTTAATAAGGCAGGCAGACTCTGTTTGCTCAACTCGGTAGTGACTGCGATTCCTACTTATCGCATGCAAGTATCTCTCTTCCCTAAAGGGGTAACTAATAAGATAGAATCCATGATGCGAAACTTTCTATGGAAGGGTCAAGCTGATGGTAGAGGCCTGAATCTAGTTAACTGGAAAGTGTTGGTCACTCCTAAGAAGTTTGGAGGTCTGGGAATTAGAGATCCTTTTTGTGCCAATATTGCTCTTCTTGGAAAACTAGTTTGGCAACTTTTTCACCATCCCGACAAGCTATGGGTTCAACTGTTGACGGAGAAATACCATTCTTCTAAGGATGATTGTTTTAGTCGGTCTCGAGGAAGGGGATCTTATGTTTGGAAGAGTATATGTCAAGCTTGGAATATCCTGAAGGAAGGTTTTAGTTGGTGCATTGGGGATTTGGAACAGAACTTTTGGTTTTCTAAATGGAGAAGAGAGGGGCGACTGTGTCAGGAGATGGATTATGTTCACATTTCTGATTCGGATCTCAGGATCTTGGACCTTTGGTCATCTGGACAGTGGAACCTTGAGAATATCTATTCTTCTCTGAATCAGTCTCTGCAGAGCAACATTAACTCTTACAACCCAGATGTTCAAGCTGGTTCAGAGGTCGGTTGGTGTTGGACTGGTGCGGCCTCAAAGGTTTATGATACTCATAGTGGTTATTTGTGGCTCAGTAAAAAGATGTTTAGTTGGGAGGATAGGGGTAATTGGCTTTAGCTTTGGCGTCAACATGTTCCGGAAAAGCACAAATTTTTGGCCTGGCTATGTCTTCGGGAGGCTCTTCCTACTGCTGCATTTTAGGAGGGGCATTTCGCACACGGATAGTTGTCCACGATGTTTCTCAGGTCAGGAATCGGTTTTACATTGTATTCGAGATTGTCCAAAAGCCCAACTTGTTTGGCAAGCTTTAGGGATCTCCGATCAACCAGTGGATTTGATGAGTTGGTTCTTACATAATAGCAAACAGTGCCCCTTTAGATTCTTTTCTGGTCTCTGGTGGATTTGGTGTTCGAGAAATAACGAGATCTTTCATCCTCACGAGCATTGGACCACAGACAAGGTGATTGGTATGGCTTTGTCCTTAGAAAAGGAGCTCCGAAATATTTTTAAGTTGCAACGACTATCTATCCCCTCAACCATTAGTGGCTCTTGGATTCCCCCTCAGTGGGTACCTTTAAGATTAATTGTGATGCTAGCTATCCTGGCAGTGGTGCTCGAGTTGGTTTTGCTTGTGTTAGCAGAGATTGGAAGGGAAGGTGGCAACGAGGCTGTCTGAGAACAATTGAGAGTCGTAGCATTTTGCAAGGAGAGTTGTTTGCTATTTGGAGAGGCTTTCTTTTAGAATGGGACTCGGGACAAAGAGACATTATATGTGAGACAGACTGTGTGGAGGCTTTTACTATTGTCAATAATTTACAAGATTGCTCTGGGTTTATTGATCCTTTGGTGTTAAAAATCCGAGATATCATGTCTTGGAAATGGCGTGCTGATCTTCGGTTGATCTTGAGAGATGCAAATACAGTAGCAGACATCATGACAAAGACTGCAATGAGGACTATTTCTCCCCAAGTGGAGCTTCCATTGCCTTGGAAGCAGTTTGAGAGTAGTATTCAGCGAGACTGCCTTTTTTAAGCAGTTTCTTGTTTTTTTTTTTCTTTCTTAGTCTTTGTTTATTTTCTTTTAAGTCACCAAAAAAAACAAGTTAGGATTGATATCTAAACTGATCCTATTGAGATATCTTCCAAATTTTTTACATAATATTATTTTGTAATAATGTTTTTTTTTAACAAATATTAAGTGCTAATATAACTAATGATGTACGTATCTTATGATTTTTTTTTTCTTTTTCATATAATCACAATAACACAATATTATTTGAGCACCAAAAAATAATTATGAAAGAAGAAGAAGATAACACAATATTATTTGAGCACCAAAAAAAAAAAACAATTATGAAAGAAGAAGAAACTAAAGTGAGAGATAAAGTTCCACATTACCTATAAAATATAACAAATATTTTAATTTTAAAAATATAATAAGTTATTAATTTGTCCTTTTCTTTATATTTGTGGACTCTTTTTTAAATTTCTTTTAGTATAAGCGTTTTATAATGAGACGTGTTCAATCATTTTTATCCTTTAATTTTATATTGTGATATTAAAAACTTTTTGTTTTTGTCATTCATCATATTTTAGTTCCCTCATAATTTTAAAAGTTTTCTTTTCTATTTATTTGGGCTTTTGATTCTATAAAATATGATATACATTTTGTAAAAACTAATTAATTGAAATATGAAACCTATTTTAATAAATCAATAAAGTTTTTTAAATACAAAAATTTATTGATAAAAATTATTTTTGAAAAAAAATAAAATATTTTAAAATGATTTTATCTCTTTAATAGGTGAACAATCCAAAATATAAAACATTGGATATATACCTCAAGCAAATGGAACAAATTGTTGATAATCTTCAAAAGATGTATTTCATCAAGCAAACGAATTTTTCTAGTGATTTACCTTAACCCATGATGTGTTTCTTCTACCCTATATTGCCAAATTTTCATGGTTCTTTTTTAGGATTTACTCAAATTTCACTTTCATGTACACCTCCTTCGATTCACATGCATAATATGCCTCCATACTCCTTCTCCCTTTATATCTTTTATTCTTGGCACACCACTAACAAATGCTATTATGGAAAAATTTGTAAGACCCAAAATTTTTGAAAAAAGGTTATCATGAGCCAATTTTAAATTTAGTATTTTTGTAGCTTTAATTTCAAAAATTCTTTATTAAACATAATTAAAGCAAGTTTCGATTAATTGAAGTTGAAATAAATTAAAATTATTATCCAATTCTATAATTATTGAATTATTTTCTATATTTAAATTATAAAGTTGGTAGTTGTGAAATAATAAGGATTTTATATGATTTGGACTAAATAATTAATATTTTAAAATATTAATACTACTATTTTGAAAAAATAAAGGATTTAATTATATTATTTCTAATTATTGGATTTGGACATTTTATTGAAAATAATTTGTAATATTGATGGACAAATAATATTTTTATATATTATTATTATTAGATTAAAATCTATTTCTAATTACTATATTAAGCCTATTTTTATTTGAAATTACGAAACTACCTTAAACCTAATTTTTACCTAAACTCTAATTCCTAAATTGGGAAAACCCTAACCCATTGACCAGTTCCCCAAACCCAGCAGCTGCACCCTACCCGGTTCCCTTTCACCCTCAGCAAACTCACCAAATGTGAAACCCATAGCTGCGCCGAAATCAAAGAAGGAAAGGAGAAGATGGCTGACGGGAAGGGGGAAAAGGGGAAGGAGGTCGCTGCCCAATCCGCGCCGCCATCGTCGCCCGTCCATGGAACCATGAGTCGCGCCTCTGTCACTGAGAGGAGGAGGGAGGAGGCGCGATGCTGGAGGAGCCGCACCCAGTCCTTGTCGCGCCGCGTCGCACACAGGAGGGGTCACCGGGGGAGAGCGGCGCTGAGGAGAAGGAGAGACTGCGCGACAATGAGGGAAGGGGACACAGGCCAGGGACGCGGGCCAGCGCGACCCGCTGCACCGCCGTGGATCCCTTGCCGTCGAGCTCAAAGGAGCAGGGGAGAACGACGTTGGGTTTGAGAGAGACAGAGGTGGTGTGGCGCAAGGAAGGAGGCGAGCTATTCGCGCCACCATTGCTGAGCCATAGCGCCGTCGCCGCTGGGTCTCTCACTGCTATGTGTCACTGTCCAAGGAGGAGAGAGAAGACCTGCGACTCCGGGATACACAGAGGAAGAAAACGCTGTTGTCCGCCACTACCGTTGCCAGAGGCTGCGCCGCTGTGCCTCTGGTTGCCAGAAAACGGTGTGGTTACTGCAGGAGGTCGCCGCCGGAGCTGCTGCTCTATTCTGCCATTCCTTTTCATCGCAGTAAGTCTCCTGCGCTTTGAAACTCAAACCGTAATCATTCTAATTATCTGCAGTTAAGGATTCGGATGAATATATGTTGTAAGGTTAATTTTATGGGGTTTCATGTCAAAAATTGAAGTTTGTTGCTGAGCCACTGGAGCTTCTGGCCACTATCAGAGCTACTGCCGGTTAAGTTCGGGGTGGCTGCTGCGCCGTCCCTTCTATTCCAGTATGTGTCTCTGTCTCGGAATCCTCGCCTTTAGTTTTCTGTTATGAGTTTTAAGATTTCCGCGATATTGACGTGTTAGGAATTGAGGTAGGCATCAAAGTAGTCCCTGAAGTTGTCCTCGAGGATCAAAGTAATCCCTGAAGTTAAAAATTTGTCTGGATCATCCCTGAAGTTGATCTCCGGTACTCATAGTGGTCCTTCCGGTGAATTTCGTCCACCTGGCGCAACCGGAAAGCTGAGCTGGCGTCGTTGGTGACATGTTAGCAGCCCAACGGCTAGCTGACGTGGCCTAGTAAACGTTTTGGAGTCAATTTGGTCCCTAGTTTCAGTTTAAAAACCCTAACCCCTAAATTGACTCTGTTCTCGTTTCTTCTCCGTCGCACACGCTTTTCTCGTCTTCTATCCGTTCCTCTCCATCGCACCAGAGGTGAGTCTTCAGTGTTGTCTTCATCATCGAACACCAGTGTTGATGGCTAGCGCAAGCAACGCAGCTGGGAGCTCCAACAATCCAAGATCATTTGAAAGCATCATGAGGAGGATGAATAGAAACAGAGATGCACGTCTGCCAGAATGGTGTGCATGCGGCGTGAGACCAGTGCTGCGATGGTCAGCGACGGATTCTAATCCAGCGAGACCATTCGTGGGTTGCCCAAACTACAACGTAAGTGCTTGATGCTGTTCCTTGTGGTAAATCTAGAGGTTGGTTGATTCACTTTCCTGGGTTTAGACTGCAGGTAAGAGGTGGTGTGGGTTGTTTCTTTGGGTGGATAAAATTCTGGAAGAAAATGCAGTGACATGTGATGGTAGAACAAGCTCCTCAAACGACAACGAAGAATGGAAGATGAAGATTGTTTGGAAACTTGGAAGACTAGAGTCTGAAGTTAGAGTTTTGAAAATGGGGGGAATTTTCTTGTTTACATGTATACTGCTGCTGCTGGTTACAGTTGTTGTGCTTGTCTTAAGATTGGATAGGCAGCAGAGTTAATTGTATTTAGCCAAAAACTAAGTGAAATGTGATATGCATATGTTGTTCTATTCATGTAATTTCACTTGTCATTTTGGTTGAAAAGAATGCAGATTAAACTGTTTTACATGACTGTCCAAGAGTAATTTGGAATCTGAATAAAGTAGAGGTTATATGTATAAATAACTCTACCTGCAGGACTAATGGAATCCTCTAATTTTTTTAATCGTAATGGCATATTAGAGAACAACAAAAAGAAAATATGGCACAGCTCAAGTTCAATGAGGCCATAATAATCCATAATCATATATTAATGCAGTAAACATATACAAAATAGGCAAGGAAGAGCCAGGGCAATATTGTGCAAGTCTGTCAGCAGTTCTCAACATATTGAGAACACAAGTTTTGAACAAAAAAAATCTCCAACACTTGGGTTCTAAATGCAGAAAGCACACTGCTTCATCAAAATAGTTAAACAAAAAAATGTTCTCCTAAACATAATAAACCTAGTCTTCATTTTTTGTTTCTTGGTGGTCTGAATCCAGGATTCGGAATAAACTTCATGAAGTTAAAAAGTCTTGTTACGGTCCCCTGTGATGCACCTTGCATAGGATGAGACGGAGGAAGAGTTGTGGGCTGAGTGGTTGCTGATGAGGTGGGAGCAGTTTGGGTGGTTGCTGCTTCAGAGTTGCTTCCTGGAGTTGTATTTTCTTGTTTGGATGACTTCCTCTTGGGAGGCAGTTTTGGTGGCCTCACAGGAGGAGGCAAGACCTATTAGTGAAGACATGTATAATAGTTAGTAATAGTGGAAAAGAACATGCACATAATAAGATTGAATGTGATTTAATTTTCTGAACCTCTTGAGAGTCATCGGTTTGTGACAATGGTGGTTGACTGGCTTCAAGTTGAATTTCGGTGGGGGGTTCTGGGACAACGCTGGCTTCACCACCATTAGCAGCTGGAGGTTGGACAGCAGCAGCAGCCACCTCATCAGCAGCTCTCTTTCTGCAGTTTTTCTTGGTGTGTCCCGATTCACCACAATAACGACAGTGACCTTTTTGATAGATTCTTTTCATCTTCTTGCTCTGCTTTTTACCCCCACTTGGCTCCTCATCTGCATCCTTTCTTCTTTTTTTCGTAAGTGGACCTGGTTTCTTTTTAAATTTAGGTGCTTCTGGTCTGTTATGTGGTGACTTTTTCTATAGGGCTTGACCTGGAATTGGGTTGATATGGAAGGCATATGTGTTATTATATGCCTCCATTGTCAACCACTGGTGACAAAACTCATCTGGTCTTCTAACCCTTGCCAATGCAGCACAAGCATGAACACACGGCATCCCTAAATAACATTATCATAAGTCCAAAGATTACCAATATTAAGCCAACAGTCAAGAAAAAAAAATAACAAAGGAAGAAACTAGTAAAAGTATCTCACCACTCAATTGCCAAAAACCACATGTGCAGAGCCTCTTTCCCAGATCAACAACCATGTTAGTCGGCCACCCGTGAACCTCGAATTTCTCGTACTCAGAGTCACCAGACTACATCGGGACCCAACTCTTTGACTCCTTCCTTATTTTTTCCAATCTACTGCGCTGTATAGGTGGTAGAATACCAGTGTTGGAATTAAGCTTCACTTTGTTCCTGGCGATTGACCTCATTGCATACAGTCTGACTTCCTCTAACAGTGTAATGATAGGTTTGGCTCTAGCATCTTTGATCCTTGAGTTGAAGACTTCACAAGCATTGTTGCAGATATTGTCTATTTTAGGTGCATTGCTGAAGAAAGCCCGGCTCCAAGAGTCTCTAGGCCACTTGTTCAAATACTCCCAAGCTTCCTTGTTAACCCTCTCAATCTTTTTTATACTCTCTAGGAACCCATCTTGGCTGGTGCACCTTGCACACTCCCATAGCAACCCTCTCAACTGGAGATCTTTCCACTGCTTATTGAAGTTCTTCCATAAGTGCCACACACAGAATCTGTAATGGACACCAGGAAAAACTTCCTTAACAGCATGGATTAGGCCCTGATTTCAAAAAAGAAAACAGTGACATACAAGTTATCGAGCATCAAACTGATCCCTTTAGTTTTATAAGTGACATCAATTTGGTCCCCTAAGTTTTATAAGTGACATCAACTTTGTCCCTTAAGTTTTATACGTGACATCAATTTAGTCCCTGTTCGTTGTAGTACATATCAGTTCAATATATATATACCAGTTCATCCAGCAGTAGTCCATCTATCTAGGCAAAGCATTTGTACATTACAGTAAAATTATACAACAACACAGCAGTTCATTACAACACAGCAGTTCAGCAGTTCAGCTTATATGTAAAACAAAATTATACAACAACAAAACAACAAAAATATGGACCAGCCTATACAAATTATATCAGAGCAGCCTATACAAATTATGTACTCTATGCAATTACTCATGTTAATATCAGAGCAGCCTATACAAATTATACAACAATAAAATTTAAATAAAAAAATGGATAAAACGTACCTTCTGCATATCTGAAATGAAACAGAGTTTGTGTTGCTTATAATCTCCCAAGTCTTGACGAAGTAATTCCAAGAACGACCTCCAGTTTTCAGTATTTTCAATAGGGACAATTGCATATGCAATCACATATATGTGATTGTTTGCATCTTGTCCAATTGCAGACAAGATCTGGCCACCATGCTGGGTCTTCAGAAAAGCTCCATCCAACCCTATGAGCGGTCTGCAGCCAGCCAAAAATCCCTTCTTATAGGCATCCAAGCAGATGTACATCTTTTCAAATATTGGTTCATCATCAGGGTTGGGCTGAGGGATAACTCCAACTTTGACAGTAGAGCCTGGGTTACTCCTGAGCAGTGTCAGCCCATAATCCCTTACCATCCCATACTGGGTAGCAGCATCACCATACACAACAGCCCTAGCATCTCCTAAGGCCCTAGTCAGTGAACACTTGCTTAGTTCCAAGTCACATTTTGTCTTAAAATACTGAGCAGCCTCACAGTGTCTTAAGTTAGGATATTTTCGTAGCTTCTTTACCAATTTCTCTGCCAGCCACTTCCTATTAGCCAATCTATTTTTGGTTTCCCTTGCACAAGTGTGATCATCATTGAACGTCTTGATCTGCCAGTAATTGTTCTCAGTGTTGTTAGCAGCATAGACAAGCCATCCACAGTTCTCATCCTTACACACTGCTCTCATCCTTACATTATCATTCTTTTTAAACCAAATCCTCCGACCCTCCTGTATACAATATTCACGCACAACCTCTTTGAACTCCATCTTTGTAGTAAATGTCATTCCAACAGCAAGCCTAAGCTCCCCAAACCTACCTCTATCTCTGAACACATGGAAAACCTCATCTGAATCAACCTCCTCCAATTCATCCTCAGAATTTGGAGGAGTCTTCAGTTCTTCTGAGTGCCATGAGTCTCCACCATCAGATTCCTCATAACCTTCATCTTGGGCATCATCATATGTTCTCATGGACCCGAACCTAGGAATTGGTCCAAAAAAATGTGCATCATCCTCAGAGCCTGAGTCAGCACACACGGGACCATCATCCTCAACCATTACATCCCTCTTTTGTTTAGAAGTTTTCTTAGCTTTCCTGGTTCTCTCCTTCACATTTGTCTTTTTCTTACCTGCTAATCTCTCCACACCCACATCTTCCTCACTAGACACTAAATCACCATCAGGCCCATATGGTTCATCCTCCTCACAACCATCACTCGCTTCACTATCTGAGGAATCCTCTGAACTAGACAATGCAACATGTTCTGTTTGGGGCTGTTTTCCTTTACCATTACCTCTTACACTAGCTCCACTAGCAGCTGCTCTTGTTAATGGCCTCCTTCCACATGGTTTTGGTGCTGCAGATTTTACATTCCTAGTCCCTCTCCTTGGTACAGCAGACTTCTTGGTCTCTTTTAATTTCGACCATGGTTTAGGCATTTCAGTTGGTAGCGACATTTTTTTTGGGTGGGTTTTTCGGCTTCGTTTTACTGGGTTGAGTCACTGTTTTTGGGGGTGGATTGGGGTTTGGCATATGAGTTGCAGTGGGATGGTGGTGTATTTTTTTGCTGGTTTACTAACAGTAATTGAAATAGGTGGAAACTTTGTAGTTAAGTCTGGTTTTTCGGTGGGAATAGTGCTGTGAATTGGTGCAGAGGTTGTAGTAGATGCTGCTATGGTGGGAATTGGCTCTGCATTATCATTGGTGGTGGGGTTTGGGGTGGGATTCAAATCCTGTTTCACCAAGACCTCCTTCCCTTTAGATGAAACTGCCTCTGTTTCCTCAATGTAAAGAGGTTCTGAGACTCCATGTTCATAGTAAACATGAACAACCCCCTTGTTCTGCTGACCAAGGTAGCACATCTCCATCAGCTCCTTGTCATTTGTTAGAGCCCTTAGACCATTTTGCAACGGCCTATTAGGAACCAGCCACCATGTTTGAGTGACCTTGTCATATCCAAGATCCTTGTGGTAGTCTCGGACAAAGAAGACGTCCAGTTTGTCTGTATCAACTCCTGGCAACTCAGAGACATCTCCACCATTGTAAGTCACACCTCCATCATCTGTGATGAATGATCCTCCATGGTGAAATAGGATGGTAAGCAAATCATCACCCATCTGCAATTTAAAATTTTTTTTATCTTATATCAGCCTCCCTAAACTTCAACCACATTACCAACTTACTACCTCCATAACTAAAATTACAACAGCAGTAAACCCTTGGACAAAAAAACAAGTTTCCGTCTTAACAAAAACCCCCTTACTTAGCCTAGCCACTAAGAAACCTCCTCCTGATCAAACCCTAGCCAATACCCCAAAAGACAAGCATGCATTCTGATACAAAATACTCCAAGAAAACGTTTTTTCCCCTTGTGAAGAATAGATTAACAACAAAATTCAAAAAACAGAGCTTCACCACACATTTAAAACTTTTTTTGCGTATCTTTATCAGAGAAACCCATCTTCACAACTCTCTGTCTGATGCAGATGCGATCCTCTGGAGCTTACGTTCTCCACCCAAATACGCTCTGGTGAAGGCAACAACACTGGCGCCACTGAAAAGGGTAACGGAGAAGAAGAGACCTCTGCTTTGTGTTGTGTTTGTGTGTTTGAGTGTGGGAGACGAAATGTTAGTGAAACGTTGAGGGTGGGGATTTTTTTCGCATAAAACGACGACGTTTTATGTCTTTTTGGCGCCACCCAACAAACGACGTCGTTTTGGCCTGCTAACGTGTCACCAACGACGCCAGCTCAGCTTTTCGGTTGTGCCAGGTGGACGAAATTCACCGGAAGGACCACTATGAGTACCGGAGATCAACTTCAGGGATGATTCAGACAAATTTTTAACTTCATGGATTACTTTGATCCTCGAGGACAACTTCAGGGACCACTTTGATGCCTACCTCGTTAGGAATTAGTAACCCAACTGATATGTGGCGTTGAGGCCGTTTCTGCGATTGAGAAAAACAAGCGGAGCTAGGATTTTGGTTTTGATTTTGGATCGAGACGAAAGGATTCCTGTGACGCATTTGGGTTATGGTTTTGTGTATTGAGGTAGGGGCTGTTTTCCGAAAACTATGTTGTATATACTGGAAATTATTACATATGGATACTGATGTGCGACAATGTATGTTTGGTGATTGTATCAGTCTTATGTATTGTTTGGCTGTCTCAAATGATTATAAATGTTTGTTTGACTGGATTGTTGTGCGGCTTTGTGAAACGGAATGTTTTTGAAGTTGAACTTTTTTAAAGATTTGAGATTGAATTTAATCCGTTAGGAATCGATTTGAGTTGAGTTGATTTTATTGAAAATGTGAAAAATAGAATACCTTTTTGGATTCAGTCTGGTTTGCTTTAATTGATTCAGTTTTGATAAACGAATTGTTGCTGAACGGTTTCTTTAAAGTTTTGGAAATGAATTTAGTCGGTTGATAATGATTTGATTTTGAAACGATTCCCTTGAGATATGAAAATGAGTTGAATATTGGATTTAGTTGTTTTTGGACTGATTTTGGGTTTTGAACCGTTGATAAGGATTGTGGATTGGTTTGGATGGGACCCAGAAAGGGTGGCAGAGTCCAAGTTTTAGGGGAGGTGTTGCCAAAATTCTAGTAGAATCCGGGACTTTACTGAAACATTATTCAGAAACTTATGAGTTAAAGACTTCTACTATTTTATTTGAATTATTAAGAAAGGGACGACTTATGCTTTTGAAATGAATTATTAAAGAGAAAATTGTGATTTAGTCTTGTTTTTTAAGAAAAGTATTATATCCCCCTTGTGAACCAGTTATTTAGATGAAACTTGTGCTTTAAGGCTGTTTTAAACGTGAAAAAGGTTTGTCTTTGAATTGGACTTGAGGGTTTCAATTAGAGAAGTTTCAGTGACTTTGAAAGAACCTGAACGTCTATTGACAAGTTTCATTCTAAAATATTTTGGGAAAAGTTTTAAGTACTCTTTAAATTCTGAATTTTTGCAAGACTGAAACAATTTCTGGGCAGTTCGAAACGCTTTCAAATTTATCATGGGGAATTGAAGCTGGTTTCATTTAAGTGAAGGAAATGGCTTTGAAAAGAGTAATTGATTGCATGACTCGATTTGGCTTAGATCCTATTTTATTACTCAAATCAAGAAGCCAAGGTCTTAATGATTTTAAGTGAATTTGAGGAAAATGAGTTATGTTATTCTCCTCTAAGACTTGAGACTCAGCTGAGGAACCTTTGTTATAAAATTCCGTTGTTGGACGGATGATTTTGAATACTTCAAAATAAATACTTAACTTGCCATGTTTTTGGAAGTTTTGGAAAGATTATGCCGAGAGTGACTTTGTTTTTAAAAGGGAAACTTACTTTGAGTAAAAGGGGCTTATGAGCCTGAGATGATTTGAGAAATGAGAACTTTAAAGCCAAGGCTGAAAAGAGTTGAAATTTGATTTAAAAGTGAAGTGAATTGAGAAAAGTGATTTATGGCTTTGAATAATGATTTTATGAATTTGATGATGTTGGATGGTGGAAGTGCTATTTTGTTATGAGCCGGATGGCTGACTATGAGTCATGAATTTAAGCCGAATGGTTAAAATGAATGTTGATTTATGGCTGAGAATAAATGCATATATGCTGAGATATTGATATTGTGATTTTGCACTTCCAACTATCTGAGATACGAGTTTTCCTGGGTGAAAGTAGTGGCTAGCCACCACGTGCTCCAGGTGGAGACTCGATACTTTGCTGATCCTATGTCGTAAGTGTGGCTGGGCACTGTGAAAGTCCCGGATGAGCTCGCCCCCGTGAATATACACCAGTGAGGGTGTTGGATATGGATTATGATTATGATCACGATGATGATCGAGAATAACTCGAGTTGGGGATGCACGACAGAGGGACAGTCCAATGGTTAGCTACCAGGACTTGTCGGGTTTGCTATATAACCGACAGATGATATCATCAACCACTAGGACAGGCATGCATCATATGCATCTATGTGACATTGTTTGGGTATGCATATTGTACTTGGTTTTTCTTTGTGATTACTTGTGATTATCTGCTAATTGTTCTACTTGCAGTAACTACTTGTTTGTACTTGAACCTTCCTACTTGTGTTTGTGACTGGGATTCTGTTGGACCGTGGTGATTGGTTTTGGATTGGACTGTTTGGGCCTGGGGCCGTGGTTGTCTGGTTGATCATGATTTGGGCCGAAGGCCATGTTGGTTGGTGTTTCTGGTTTGGAAAAGTATGAAAGGATAATTTGGTTGAGCTTAGATAAACCTTTTGAAAGGCTTTTGAGTTTTTAAGAATTGAACAGTTCCTCTTTCAGAAAATATTTTAGATTTCTCTTTTATAATAAGCAGTTATTTTTGAAAAGATACATAAGGCGGTTGACAAACCCCAATTTGAGGGTTTATCTTGTGCTGATTTCAGGGGTTTTATCAATGATTCCACACACTTTCTATATGAAAATACAAGATTTTGCATTCCTTTCCTAGTTTTGCCTCATGAATGAAAACATGCTTATTTCGCACTAAAATAGATACATTTCTAATCTTCTCTTGATGCCATTCGATGCCGTGACTTGTGTGTTAAGTGGTTTCAGGATATAGAGTAGGAATGGACCGAAAGAGAGAAGGAAGACGGGTACAAAGGAAGGAAGCATGATGATTAAGCTTTGGAAATTTCCGCATGGGCGCGTGCGCGCACTTGGCGCGCCCGCGCGGATAGGGCAACGTGAAGCCAAAGCCAAGAGCCGGCTTGAGAAGCGGCTAAGCCAGGATCTTCATGGGTGCGCACGCGTACATCACGCCTCCGCGCACATTACAAGACGTCTCAACGGCGCGTGCGCGTACCTTGCGCGTGCGCGCCGATTTGCGAATATGATTTTTAAGAAGTCACGTGACTTAGGCGTGGAGGCAGTTAAGGATCCCACTTTTGGGGAAACACCTTGGCGGGAAAAGCTTAAGAAGACCAAAGGAGCAAGGGTTAAGGACACTTTTTAGTTCATTTTTGAGATCTAGATATTTTTTTGGGGAGAGGAGAGTTAGTTACACTTTGGGGAGAAGAAGAGGGAGATTCCAAGCTTTTCACTAGGGTTCATCCTCATCTAATTTCTGAATTTTCAATGACTTTTTGGTGAGATCCATTATAATTCTCACTCCACATTGTTCATGTCATAGATTTTCTTCTCCAATTTCAAGTAGTAGAAGCAATTGATCAATCCTCATAGATCTAGAATGCAACTTTGTAATTTTGGATTTCATCTCTATTTTGAGAATTCGATTTTCATTGCTACTCTTTGAGACTTGTTGTTAGATCTTTGTGTTGCAATACTTTCAATTCGACTTTTCATCTCATTTTACTATGACTTTCCTTCTTGCTCATCACATGTTTGATAAAATGACAACACTAGCTATGGAGTAGAATTTTCACACTTGGCATAGGGTTTGGTCCTTGGAAGAAGTTGAATAGTTGTATCAATAGTTGATTTGGAATTAGGGATTGCTAGTTGGCTTGGAGTGCACTAAAGCTAGATTCCCATAAGGTGAAGCTAGGACTTATGACTCAAGTTGATTGCTTTCATTTGACCTCCCTCTATACCTAGGGGATAACTAAATGAAGCAAGGCCTAATTGTTGTCAACATTGAATGGACTATAGGGATAGAATTTCTAGTGCCAACCCTAAGCCAAGTCTTTTGATAATTGATTGTTTGTTCCTTATTACTTTGCTAAAACCTTCAAAGAATCCCAACAAGGCTTACTAAATCAATAAGATGCACACTTTGGCAATTCCAAGGGAGAACGACTCGGGAGACTAGTACTCTCGGATATAGATTGTAGATTTGTTTGATGAAGGATTTTGCGCCGGTTTAGACTATACTACGATTGATCATTTGATAATTTCTATACCGGCAAAAATTCATTTGTCAAAATGGCGCCGTTGCCGGGGACTTTTGCTTAGTGTGCCATGTTATTGTTTTGGATTAAGTGTGTATATATGTACATAGTTGCACTTCATTGTAAACTGCTCAATTGACTAACTCCTCATCGTTACAATGAATTCCATTTCCCCTTCATTGCATGACGCGTTCACAACCGAATCCGAGCTTAGCCCCTTTTGATCCGGAAATAGAACGAACTTTGTTTCATATTAGACAAGCTCGGAGGCGGCTAAGATTTGGAAAAGGTGAAGAGGTTTTCACCACCTCAACCACCTTACTAGAAGTGAACATTGAACCGTCACTCAAAGAAGGCATTAATCATACTCCCGTCAATCTCACTAACAATTCTTCTTTTGTTTTAGGTACTAATACCATGGACGCTCCAAGGAGAGTTACCATCAAGGAAGCGGGTGCACCGGATTATGTCCTTCAACCCCTTCATGTAACTCACCCCAATTTGAATGCGAACTTTGAATTGAAGACCGCTTTGATCAACCTCCTACCCAAGTTTCACGGGCTCCCCGCACAAGACCCTATTCGACATCTCAAGGACTTCCATCACATATGCTCGACTACTAGACGGGAAGGGTCCGATGAAGTTGCTATATGGTTGTTCGCTTTCCCTTTCTCTCTTGAGGACAAGGCCAAAGAATGGTTCTACACTCTCTCTAGTGAAGTTACCTCCGATTGGGACCTACTTAGAAGGGGGTTCTTGGATAAATTCTTGCCCCCGGAAAAAATGGATAGGCTAAGGAAGGAAATGTCTTGTATTGTGCAAGGTGAGACGGAACCACTCTATGAGTATTGGGAACGGTTTCGCAAACTACTAGATGCATGCCCTAATCACATGATCGACACTCAAGTATTGCTTGGATACATATGTCAAGGGATGCGAGAGCAAGATAGAACCCTCTTGGACACTTCTAGCAATGGTTCTTTGTCCAAATATAAAACCGCGGAGGAGGCATGGCAACTCATTATTGACTTAGCCGAATCCAATCAACATATGAGGCGAAGAGTCAACCGTCCAAGGACCGTGAACGAGGTATCAACTAGTAGTGAAGCCACCGCTCTAACTCAATCCTTGAATGAGATGACATCCGTCTTGAGGCAACTCCAATTGAACCAACAACAACCACAACAACCTCAATCATATCAACAACACCCTCCACCACCTCAACAACACAACCAACAATTGGTCCCTCAAAGAGTGTGTGGCATTTGCTCTTACTACTCTCACCACACGGATGAGTGCCCAAGCCTTCAAGAAGACAACACTTTGGCGGCTACCCATAATTTCTATGACCGCCCTAATCAAGGGTACTACCAAGGAGGTAATCCTAACCAAGGGCACCCCTATCAAGGAGGAGGCTACAACCAAGGAAGTGGACACAATAATCAAAATTGGAAAGACAATCATCAACAAGGGAATAGGGACAACAACAACAATGGAGGAGGTCAAAGATGGAATAACAACTCGCAAAATTTCTCACAAAACCGACCATACAACTTACAAAATCAACCATACAATCAACAAAACCCACAAAGAAACTACCAAACATATCAACCACCACATCAAGACCACCACCCAACCAATCACAAACTCCTCAACTCACATATGCAACCACCCCTCCAACCAAGACGAAACACTCCGGACCATTGTCCAAGGCCAAAAGGAATTACAAAACACACTTGCTTCCGGCCTCACCGGCCTCACCTCTACACTACAAGCTCTTCTTGCACGTATGGACACACCATCGACCCCCACTCCTCAACCCCCAATCCAAAGTGTCATTCCCTCTCAACCTCAACCAAACCCAAAAGGGGGCATCAATGCCATCACCCTTAGATCCGGTACACAACTAAAAGAAAAGGAAGCAAAGGACTCAAGTCCTATCACAACCGCCCAAGAGGAAGAGAGAATAGATATAGAAGAGGTAGTGGAAGAGGAGACACCACAAGCCATAGTTGAGGATGAAGCCCAACCAACAAGGGAGACAACCAAGGCCAAAAGAACCTTGGAAGAAGAAATTGCTCAACCACTTCCATTTCCAACACTTGCAAAGAAAGCTAAAAAGCGCATAGAACTCGACCCCAAAATGGTAGAAATGTTCAAGAAAGTTGAGGTAACCATCCCCCTCTTTGATGCCATCCATCAAGTTCCTAGATATGCCAAATTCCTCAAAGATTTATGCATAAACAAGGATAGAATTCTTGAATTGGAAACCATCCCATTGGGGAGTTCTATTTCCGCTTTAATGGGAACATTGCCGGAGAAGTGTGATGACCCGGGCCCTTGTATGGTCACTTGCACCGTCAATGGAGTTCAATTTAGAGATTGTATGTGTGACCTCGGAGCATGTGTTAGCATCATGCCGCTCTCCGTTTACCGGGTATTGAAGTTGCCACCGCTAAAAAGGTCGACGGCAAGATTTGTCCTAGCGGATAAAAGCATAATAACCGTAGCAGGTGTTGCGGAAGATGTATTGGTGAATATAAAGGGGTTGGTGTTTCCAATTGACTTCTATGTCCTTGAAATGCCGTCAAGCGAAACCGAGAGAGCATCATCTATCCTACTTGGAAGGCCATTCTTGAGAACTTCTAGATTTAAGCTTGATGCTTACTCGGGGAACTACTCATTTGAAATAGATGGGAGAATTGTAAGCTTTAGCCTAGAGGAAGCAATGAAGCATCCACCGGAGAACCACTCTCTATTTCGGTGTGACCCAATCGATAACATAGTAGCCGAAGTGCATCTTGCAAGATTGGATGCGAAGTGCATGGTCAAAGAAGCAAATGAAGAGTCAAGCGAACTAAATACCACACATCATACAAACCATCCGGAAACTCAAACTTCAAGGAATGACAAGAAGATGGAATTGAAGCCACTACCACCTCACTTAAGGTATTCATACCTTGATGAAGCCCAAAAGCTACCCGTGATAATTGCACAAGAGTTAACTCCTCAACAAGAAGAAAAATTGCTGAATGTATTGAGGGGCAATTGGGTGGAGTTTGGCGGATCTAGTGGGAATAAGCCCCCAAGTATGCGAGCACCGCATATTTCTTGAAGAAGGAGCAAGACCGGTCCGACAACCTCAAAGGAGACTTAACCCAACCATTCTTGAGGTGGTGAAGAAAGAAGTCACTAAGCTACTTGAAGCGGACATCATCTATCCTATCTCGGATAGCGAATGGGTAAGCCCGGTCCAAGTAGTGCCAAAGAAGTCCGGAGTGACAACAATCAAAAACGAAAGTGGTGAACTTATAGCAACAAGAGTGCAGAATTCTTGGAGAGTATGCATAGACTACCGAAGATTGAATGCGGCCACAAGAAAAGATCACTTTCCACTACCATTTATCGATCAAATGCTTGATCGATTAGCCGGTAAATCATACTATTGTTTTCTTGATGGCTACTCCGGATACTTCCAAATTCATATTGCTCTAGAAGACCAAGAAAAAACCACATTTACTTGCCCCTTTGGAATGTATGCTTACAAGCGTATGCCATTTGGCCTATGCAATGCACCGGCAACGTTTCAAAGATGCATGATGAGCCTATTTGCGGACTTTCTAGAGCAATCGATGGAAGTTTTCATGGATGATTTTAGCGTGTATGGTGAGTCATTTGAGCATTGCTTAGGTAACCTTGAAAAAGTCTTAGAAAGATGCACCAAAACAAACCTTGTCTTAAATTTTGAAAAATGTCATTTCATGGTCAAACAAGGCATTGTTTTGGGACACATAGTATCAAAGGAAGGCATCTCCGTAGATCCGGCAAAGATAAATGTCATATCCAATTTACCTTACCCCTCCTCCGAGAGGGAAGTCCGTTCTTTTCTTGGACATGCAGGATTCTACCGGAGATTCATCAAGGACTTTAGCAAGGTGGCCTTACCTCTCTCTCGATTACTACAAAAAGACACAGAATTTGAGATGAGCAAGGAATGTATGGAAGCATATGACAAACTCAAGGTAGCATTGACACAAGCCCCTATTGTACGAGGACCCAATTGGATTCAACCCTTTGAAATCATGTGTAATGCTTCGAATTATGCGATAGGAGCCGCGTTAGCACAACGCAAGGGTAAGATTCCCTATGTCATAGCTTATGCTTCCAAAACATTAGACGGAGCCCAATCCAACTACACTACTACCGAAAAGGAACTCCTAGCTATTGTTTTTGCTTTGGACAAGTTCCGAGCCTATCTTCTTGGTTCCAAGGTAGTAGTGTACTCGGATCATGCGGCACTAAAGTACTTGTTGGCAAAAAAGGAATCAAAACCGAGATTAATTCGTTGGGTGCTCTTATTACAAGAATTTGACTTGGAAATCAAAGATAGTAGCGGTTCCCAAAACCTAGTGGCGGACCATTTAAGTCGCCTCGAACACACAAAAGGCGACACCACTCCTATCAATGATTCCTTTCCTTTAGATGCCTTGCATGCAATCTCGGAAGTGGTTCCTTGGTATGCCCCAATAGCAAACTATTTGGTTTCACGCACTTTCCCTCCCAATCTCGACAAAAACAAAAAGGATAAGCTGAAAAGCGAATCCAAATACTATATTTGGGATGATCCCTATTTATGGAGGTGTGGAGCGGACCAAATAATGCGACGGTGCATACCTCAAACCGAATTCCAAGCAATCTTGGACGCTTGCCATGCTTCCGAAGGAGGTGGTCACTACGGGCCCCAAAGAACGGCAAGAAAAATCCTTGATTGCGGATTTTGGTGGCCAACTCTCCTCAAAGATGCTTCTCTCTATTGCAAATCTTGTCCCCAATGTATTAGGTTTGGAGATATTTCCAAGAAGGACGAAATTCCCCAACAAAATATGCTTTTTTGCGAAATCTTTGACGTATGGGGAATCGACTTCATGGGACCATTTCCAAATTCCAATGGCTTTCTTTACATCTTGTTAGCCGTCGATTATGTGTCAAAATGGGTGGAGGCAATCCCCACCCGAACGGATGACGCTAATGTTGTGTATTCTTTTGTGAGGAACAATATCATTTGTCGCTTTGGCGCCCCAAGAGCAATCATAAGTGACGAAGGATCCCACTTTTGCAACAAAAGAATAGACGGCCTCATGAGAAAATATGGCATCATCCACAAAGTCGCCACGGCTTACCACCCTCAGACAAACGGCCAAGCCGAAGTCTCTAACCGGGAAATCAAGCATGTGTTAGAAAGGATTGTAAAGCCGAATAGGAAAGATTGGAGCATTAAACTCCCCGATGCACTGTGGGCCTATCGAACGGCTTACAAGACACCCATTGGCATGAGCCCCTTCCGGCTTGTATATGGTAAAGCATGTCACTTACCGGTGGAGATTGAACACAAAGCTTATTGGGACGTAAAGGAGTGTAATATGAGCTTGGGTGGGGCCGGAGTAGAGAGAAAGCTTCAATTGGTAGAATTAGAATGTTTGAGATTGGAAGCTTACGACAACTCTAGACTTTATAAGGAAAAATTGAAAGCCATCCACGACAAGAACATTAGGAGAAGGGAATTCGGACCCGGTGACCTAGTCCTTCTCTACAATTCAAGGTTGAGATTACTACCCGGAAAGCTTAGATCAAGATGGGATGGGCCCTACCAAGTGGAGAAAGTAGAACCTTATGGAGTCTACCACTTGCGCCACCCATCGAGCCCGAACATCTTCAAGGTAAACGGGCACCGTCTCAAATTGTATCATGGTGAGCAAAGAAAGAACGCCAAGGAAGTTGAAGTGTTCCTCTTGAGGGATGCAACTCTTGAATAAACACTATAAGCTACTGAAAGTCCAACTTAAGGACGTTAAACAAAAGTGCTAGGTGGGAGACACCCCACCATGGTAAGATCTTCCTTTGAGATTTGTACATAGACACTTGACTTCATGTTTGTTAGCTAGATTTTAATGACAACTCCCCTTCATTTGTTGACTTCATTGATAGTTTACCAAGTAAAATGCCCTGCTATAGTGCTTAAGTGGCTGTATGGGGGGGGGTTTTAAAATGTCAAAAGTGGTGTAAAAAACTTGCAAATTTAGAAAAAACCACCCCTCTGCGCATGCGCGCACATGGCGCGTCCGCGCACATGGGTGAAATCTGCCAATCGACGCGCAAGCGCACTGTGCGCGTCCGCGCCGATTGCCTTGCTGCCCTCCTAGTACATCCTACAGAGAGTTAAGCCACTCTCAAGCCTACACTAAGCCACCGGCCCAGCACCTTTGCCGCGTACGCGCACCTGGCGCGCACGCGTCCATACAAGGCGAGCACGAAATGCGCGCGCGCGCCGCAGCCGTGCACGCGCCCTTTTATTCTGCACTCCTCTCTGGGCCACTTCACAGAGAGTTGAGCCCCCTCCAGGCCCTTCTCATGCCTGGGGCACAACCACGAGGACGCGTGCGCGCACTGTGCGCGCGCGCGCCAAAAAGCGCTGAAGCAATCTCTGGTATTTCGTCCAGAGAGTTATGCCACCCCTGTGCCTCTCCTGTGCCGCCAGCCCAAGGGCATGGACGCGCACGCGAAATGTGCGCGCGCGCGCCCCTAGTCCACCTCACTCCCTGCGCGAGCGCGCACCGCGCGCGCACGCGCCAGTGATCGACGCCTTCTTTAAAAAAAAAAAAAGGGGCACACTCATCCCTTCATTCTCATTCCACTTCTCTTCTTCTTCCATATCCTTCTCCATCTCACAAGGTATTATACTAGGCTCCCTCTTAGTCCATTAATCTCTTGTAGTTCTTATTCATTTAGTTGCACCATCTTTTAGGTAGCTTCTTTCTTCTTTTTTCTTCTCTCTTCCTTCTTCCTCTAGTTACTTCCTTGGGATGTCTTTGCTCTCTCCTCTCTTTCAATCCAATTCTTCATGGGCATTTAGGTCTCAAACTCACTTACATGAATAGATGAATGGTGTTGCTTAATTTTCTTGCAATCAATATGCACTATAATCATTATTAATGGATTGTGGAAAGTTACATTGCTCTCATTTTCACATAATCACATACTACTTGAAGGATGCACACCAAGTGTTCGATGAAAGGCACACTTGAATTTTGGACTCATTGTGACTACCTTGCCTCTCAACCAATCACTTTTGAGTGCATCCCCACTTTCCACAAACCATTCTTTCCCATTTTCTTAGCTTGCCTTCCATTTATGGTCCCTAAGGGTGTGTGCTTCTCATGCCTCTTCCTTGCATGCTTAAACTACCCTTGCACCACATGAAAATAATTTATCTTGCTCTTCACACATTATCCTAGTTACATGTTGCAGCTGTCATGTAACAAAGATACCCATATTCTATGGCATAACTTTTCATTACATAGAGCTCATGTACCTCCACTTCTTTGGGTTTGATATTTTTCCCTTTCTTGCTTCCACAGGATGGTCATCAAAAAGAACAAGGGGAAAGGCACCAAGAAGCCAGCTTCCAATAAAGTGCGCCAAGAACTAACGTCCAGGCCCCTCTTGAAGAAGACCAAGGGCCCCGTTGACGTTCTAGAGAAGTACAACCCTCCTAAGGATTCAAACAAGTTTCCCAACCGTTACTGCGAACTTGTTTACTCCAGAATGATTGAAAGGAATTACCATCCGGAACCCCTCCTAGTCTTACCGGCTCACCTCAGTCCGATTGTGATGCCACACATTGACCGGAGGCATTGGAGGTTCCTCTTGAGGCAACCAACGGAGGCCAATCTCTCATGGGTGGTGGAATTCTACTCCAACTTCCACTCACCTCATCTCACATCAATATTTGTGTGCCGAAAACAAGTGTCGGTCACAGTGGAAACCATCCGAGAAGTCCTTGGGATTGCACTGTCAACGGATGCATATGACGCCTACCAAGAAGTCTTGGCTACATGCGTTGACCGCGCATTCGATTGGAGCGCGATCCTCCGCGTCATTGCTTTACCCGACGCATATTGGATTCGGGGGACCATAAAGCGAAGACCCAAGGGTTTAGATGTCTGCCACCTCACTCAAGAAGCCATGGCATGGGCCCAAATTCTAGCTCACTACGTGCTCCCAAGCACACATGGGTCATCCATCACCGCCGAGCTTGCCTTATTGATATGGTGCATCTTGACCGAGAAACCGGTCGACGTTCCGCATGCCATCCGCCAATCCATGGGGCGCATTCATGCCAAGGGAAATCTACCATTCCCCGCTTTAGTGACGGCATTAGTTGCGAAAGCCGGCATCAACCGGGAGGCTAAAGATAGGCGAACCTCAATACCGGTCGATGGTGATATCATTCCGACCAAGAGATGCCTCAAGCCTCCGGAAGTCACCAAGGACATTGAACTGCCCACACCAACTGGCCACACTACCACTTCATCTACATCACAAAAATCGGCCGCCCAACGCCTTGAGGACCTTCACAACAAATTAGACCGCTATGAGAGGCGTAACCAACGCCGCTATGCTCATGTGAAGAGGCTTCTAAGCATAATCACCCCACCTATGGAGGAACCCGATATCTCCACCTCCACCGCAACTTCAAGCGGAGATAGCAATGGCATTGGAGATGTGGCACACTCGGACGAGTGCGCCTAACCTCTAGCACGGAGGACCGTGCTAAGTTTTAAGTGTGGGGAGGTCGGCCGACCGATCTCCGTAGGTAACATCTGAATAAATCTGAATAAATTAGGATAGGTTGCATGATTAGGTTTTAGTTAGCACCATTCGCATGATAAGTCTGCTTGGTTGGAACAATGAAATCCTCTCTTAGGAAACCAACACTTTGGGGCAACCATGGCATTGCAAATTTTAAATGCTTTGATGCCAAAGTTGCATGAAGAATTATATTTTGGAACATGGGTTTGAAGTTAAGAACACAAGCTTGTGAGATTTGAGCCTAATGGTGTGGTTACATCTTATAACCACTTATTTTTCCTTCTTGTGTGCATTATTCTCTTTCTATGATTGTGATCTTTAATTTGTTTGATTCTTTATGTCCATTATTTGGTGTATTCATGCATTTATATGATTGAGGCCATCAATTCATTAGCTCACTCACCCAAATGGCCTTACCTTCTATCTTCCTTTGTTAGCCAAATTTGAGCCTACGATTAACCCATTTTGTTCTTAATTTAGCACATTACAAGCCTTAAAGCGAAAAACAATAAAAGTCCTTATTTGGATCTTTGATTAGCTTAGGCTAGTATGTGTGAGTATCATTCAAGTGTGGGAACCTTGGGACATTGGGTGAATAAAAGGGTATTTTGTATTATTATTGAAAATATTGGAAATTGGGTACATACTCATGTATTGATCAAATGTAAAACCTTATGCATTGACGCTCTTGTATATAGAAAAAAAAATGAGAAAAACAAAAGAACAAAAGAAAAAGAAAACAATATGGAAAAGAAAAGAAAAAAAATAATATAGAAAAGAAAGAAAAGAAAAAAAAGAGGAAAAATAATAAAAAGGGGACAAAATGCCCCAAAGTGAAGCTCAAGAGGAATCAATGCATAAGTATTGTGAAACGAAAAGAAAATGCATAAGTGTGTGGAAAAGTGAGGAATGGATAGTTAGGTTAGTACTTAATTGTATAGGTCACTATATAGGTTAGGTGGGAAAAGTTTAAGTTAATCAAAGATTCAAATCCTAAGTCCGCTAGCCATATATGACCCTACCTTGACCCTAACCCCATTACGACCTAGGAAAAGACCTCATGATAATTGTATGCATGCATTGAATAATTGTTGATTGTTAGATGAAAAACAAATCTTGGAAAGCATGATTAGGGGAGAATTGAGAGAATAGACCCCAAACACCGAGTGATTAGAGTGCAAACACTTCCGACGAGGGTTCGATGCTCAATCCTTTGATTCCCAGCTCTCGCGAGCATTCCTCATGCAAGGTTGCGCATATTGCATTTGATGCTTAGAAAGTGGCAAGTCCTATGCTTTGACCACCATCGTATCCCATGTGCTCGCATATGTCCTAAGAAGGCTAATTTGCTCCCAACCAAGTGGATAGTGGCACTAGTCATAGTTGCATGCATATAAGTAGGTTGCACTTCATGAGTCTTATACTTTTGCAATCTCTTGGTCTTCTGTGTTTCTTTGCATTTCTCTAAGCATGAGGACATGCTAGAATCTAAGTGTGGGGAGGTTGACAAACCCCAATTTGAGGGTTTATCTTGTGCTGATTTCAGGGGTTTTATCAATGATTCCAAACACTTTCTATATGAAAATACAAGATTTTGCATTCCTTTCCTAGTTTCGCCTCATGAATGAAAACATGCTTATTTCGCACTAAAATAGATACATTTCTAATCTTCTCTTGATGCCATTCGATGCCGTGACTTGTGTGTTAAGTGGTTTCAGGATATAGAGTAGGAATGGACCGAAAGAGAGAAGGAAGACGGGTACAAAGGAAGGAAGCATGAGGATTAAGCTTTGGAAATTTCCGCATGGGCGCGTGCGCGCACTTGGCGCGCCCGCGCGGATAGGGCAACGTGAAGCCAAAGCCAAGAGCCGGCTTGAGAAGCGGCTAAGCCAGGATCTTCATGGGTGCACACGCGTACATCACGCCTCCGCGCACATTACAAGACGTCTCAACGGCGCGTGCGCGTACCTTGCGCGTGCGCGCCGATTTGCGAATATGATTTTTTAAGAAGTCACGTGACTTAGGCGTGGAGGCAGTTAAGGATCCCACTTTTGGGGAAACACCTTGGCGGGAAAAGCTTAAGAAGACCAAAGGAGCAAGGGTTAAGGACACTTTTTAGTTCATTTTTGAGATCTAGATATTTTTTTGGGGAGAGGAGAGTTAGTTACACTTTGGGGAGAAGAAGAGGGAGATTCCAAGCTTTTCACTAGGGTTCATCCTCATCTAATTTCTGAATTTTCAATGACTTTTTGGTGAGATCCATTATAATTCTCACTCCACATTGTTCATGTCATAGATTTTCTTCTCCAATTTCAAGTAGTAGAAGCAATTGATCAATCCTCATAGATCTAGAATTCAACTTTGTAATTTTGGATTTCATCTCTATTTTGAGAATTCGATTTTCATTGCTACTCTTTGAGACTTGTTGTTAGATCTTTGTGTTGCAATACTTTCAATTCGACTTTTCATCTCATTTTACTATGACTTTCCTTCTTGCTCATCACATGTTTGATAAAATGACAACACTAGCTATGGAGTAGAATTTTCACACTTGGCATAGGGTTTGGTCCTTGGAAGAAGTTGAATAGTTGTATCAATAGTTGATTTGGAATTAGGGATTGCTAGTTGGCTTGGAGTGCACTAAAGCTAGATTCCCATAAGGTGAAGCTAGGACTTATGACTCAAGTTGATTGCTTTCATTTGACCTCCCTCTATACCTAGGGGATAACTAAATGAAGCAAGGCCTAATTGTTGTCAACATTGAATGGACTATAGGGATAGAATTTCTAGTGCCAACCCTAAGCCAAGTCTTTTGATAATTGATTGTTTGTTCCTTATTACTTTGCTAAAACCTTCAAAGAATCCCAACAAGGCTTACTAAATCAATAAGATGCACACTTTGGCAATTCCAAGGGAGAACGACTCGGGAGACTAGTACTCTCGGATATAGATTGTAGATTTGTTTGATGAAGGATTTTGCGCCGGTTTAGACTATACTACGATTGATCATTTGATCATTTCTATACCGGCAAAAATTCATTTGTCAGCGGTTATTACTCACTGTAACAATTTTATCTCTCATATCCTATTATAGTAATTCTGCATCCCTACGATGAGAACCCTTTCGAGGATGATGTTCTCACCCCCTACAAATTTCCCCCTTTCAGGACATGGACGCAGAAGTCACGAAGAGCTTATCTAGTTGTTGTCGTGATGTTTTGTATTACTTTAGTTATTGTTTATTGTTCCCTCGCCTTTACCTTTATACTTTCTATAAGAGGGATAGGAATTATATTGGTTAATGCTATATATATATATATATACTCTTTGAGAGTTTTTGTAAGTGGTATTGTATGTATGGATGTACGTTACATAATAAAAGTACTTTGGAGCGGTGTTGCGGTTTAAAGTTTTAACAGGCTCATATTTTAGTATTAAATAGTATAAGAGTCGTCGTAATGCCGAGCTATCAGAGTCGCGCAGCCGAAAGCGTGAGCTTTGATAGTTAGGGTATTACAAAACTCAAGTCTCTCGTAGGCAAATGTGTTAGAACAATAGTCAAGAAGACTAATGCTTGGCGTCAAAAAGATTTACCAGGCAAAGGTTTAGTTTTAGTTGGAAAAAAAATTATTCTCCAAAATCGTCACCAATTGAATTTCAAAGTCTTTGTTGGATAAGGGTTCTCCAACTGGATATTCCATCAACTATAACACTCCGCCCAAATCAAATTTGTGGCGAAACGTTTTTGGAAATGAAGCACCCTTTGTAAGTTGTAATTTTTCGTTCTTTTTTTAATTGAATCTTACGAAGATTTTAAATTTGTTTGTGTTCTAAAACTTTTGTGTTATAAGAATTTACTAAATTATTTTTATGTATTGCTTCAATTGCAATGGTTTTCGGTTGTGTTTAGACCACGTTAGAATGCAATTAGATAAAACAGATTACAAGTGACCACATATATATTTGGATTTGACAAAGAAAATGAAATTAATAGGTAAATATGATATCAACCATATATATCATTTACATTTTTTTTAGTGTTTTATAAGATTATATATAAGACTTCGAATAATTAAAATTTTAATTTTGCTTAAAAATTTATAACAAACATAAAATTTTAGCGAGGTTTCAAGTTTGGTGTAAATAGAGACAGTTTTTTCAACTTAATTCTCAAGAAATGGATTGATAAAGATGTAAATTTTTTTTCTTAATTATCATTTAAAAAAATAAATATAATTATATCAATTTTCAAGTTTTGTTATCTAAAAGAAAAGCCAATTTAATCTGATTTTTCTTGTATTTAGATACTATATATATATGCTCATATGCTAATTAATGAGGAGAGGTTAGATTTGAGGTGTCTAAGATATTGGTATATTGTGTTCTCTGTAATTGATTATTAATTATATGCAATTGACTTATTTTATTCTTATATATTATGTTACATATCATTAATGTATATTTTTATTATTGTTTAGAAACTTGCACTATGAAAAAAAAAATTTCTTCCAAAATAATAGTACAATACCAAAAATCCTTCATGAGAAATATAGAAACTCTTCATAAGGTAAAAATACTTTAACTTAAACTAAATATAAATTCAATAATTAATACTTACTTTTATTAAAATTTATTTAATTTGCTTTTATACTTAGATATTTATGCTTGTCAATGAAGACAAAATTTATTGATATCTTATTGTGTTTTTGACATGCACAAACGTCAAATAATTTGGTTGAACTCTAAGCCAAACCCTGAAAAGATAGAGAGAAAGGATTTTAATATTAGGAAGCAACTAATTATTTAAATTTATAATGTTAGCATCTATCCTTTGTATGTAAGCTTTTTATAGGAGTAATATTTATACTAATTTAACTTAACCAAATTAATAGGCTATGCATATTGAAGAGATGCTTTAAGATAACTCATTTTATGATCTTGAAACTACTGTTAGGCCTAAGATTTTTTGTTTCACTGATCCAAAGCATATAAAAATAGGAGAACAAAAAATTGGCTCATAATGATCTAATCTTATTTTTATTTTATTTTTTGAAAATATTATATTGTATACTTTTTTTCTGTGATTTTTTGTTTCTTACACTATTAAAATAGCAATGATTGTGGAGTTTGGGTAATAACTCGAATGAAAAAATTATGTTAGAAGTGACAATTATTCTATTAGAGTAAGCACACTCTAATATTATCAAATAATTATTATTTGGTTTTAAATTCATGGCTTGTTACTTAGTATTTTATATTTTAATTTTAGATTGATAATACAAGAATGTGCATTGCTCTTGATTTGGTTATCAAATCATACAATATAAAACAATGAATCATTCTAAAAGCTGCAAAAAAAACTACAAAAAGATTGAAGAGAAAAATAAGAATTTAATTAAAAAGTACTTTTCTTTGAGTTTAAGTTTTTTTTTTTTGGAATAATGTGATAGAATGGTTGAGATCGTTATTTGTCAGTTTTTAATTTTTAATTTTTTCTGGAGTTTGAGATACAAGTTTTTTTTTTTTTATATTTTGCAAGTTTTTAATAAGTTTAAATAATTTTTTTTACTTAATCGGCGACAGCCTTGACAATACTTCTATCTCATTGTCTTGCAATACTTTTTTCTTTCATTCAATTTTAAAAGATACCTAGGTTCTGAAGTCTATAGGTATCGACAATTGTAATGAAAATTGAATGCTTAATTTGGGTTTAAATTTTCATGAGTCATGACTTGTTAATATGCGTACGACTTTAATTTTATGACACACTCATGCATATGAATAAATTCAATTCAATTCATGTTTTATTAATATGCGTACAGATTCAATTTTATGATGGTCTCATTTATTTTCGATCTGATTTAGATGAACATGCAACTATTAAAATTTTTTAATCTACTTACGTCCTTCTTAAATTATGAACCATGCATATTTAGTGGCATAATACATTGAAATCATTGCTTCTATGCCCTAAAATTAATGCCTATATAACCTTTTTTATTTCGGACAAAAAAATCAACTATTTTTCTTTAAAGATACATTAATTTATTTTATCGTCTTTTAAAAAAAATACCGTATTAAATTATTAATACATTACTATTTGATATATGGTTAATTAGTGAGAATTAATGTTAAATAAAATTATTAATAATTATGATGACAATAAGTAATTAATACAATACTAATAAGTTTCATTCAAATTTTAAAATATAAATTATTTATTTGTTTTTAGATACATTTTCAAACGAATGATTTCAAAAAAGTAATACTAGTGGGGTTATGTGATAATTTTTTTTATTAAGTATAAAAAATAATATAAATTCATAAAAAATATTTTTTAGTAATTACATATTTATTAAAAATATATTTTGACTATTAACATCATTATTCAAGTAAATAATATACAATTAACTTTACAACCTTACTTAATAAAACTCTTGAATGACATAATATTGTGCTTAATAATAATAATAATAATAATAATAATAATAATAATAATAATAATAATAAGTAAATAATATGTTACTAATCAATTTCAAAAGTGAATAACTTTAAATACTTACTACTTGATGAAAATTAAATTTAAAAGCAAATTAAATTTAAATAATGTTAAATACATTACAAATGTAATGATTTGTAGTAAAGAAATCAAATTCTTTTTTAATGCTAATTAGTAATTATACTATAGTATAGTAAAGGACTAAATACAACAAAATCTAAGGCATAAATCAGACTATGATTCCATATATTAAACAAATAAAAAGTCACAAATTAGATCGTTATAATATGTCAAATTTTAAAACTCCAACCAAAAATAGAAAATGCTTAACTCAACTTCATTAAACTATAATTCAAGGCACAATTTCTATGTGACTGCACCTATTATAATGAAAATAATTATATTATTTTAAAATATTAATACTACTATTTTGAAAAAATAAAGGATTTAATTATATTATTTTTAATTATTGGATTTAGACATTTTATTAAAAATAATTTGTAATATTGATGGACAAATAATATTTTTATACATTATTATTATTAGATTAAAATCTATTTCTAATTACTATATTAATCCTATTTTTATTTGAAATTACGAAACTACCTTAAACCTAATTTTTACATAAACTCTAATTCCTAAATTGGGAAAACCCTAACCCATTGACCCGTTCCCCAAACCCAGCAGCTGCACCCTACCCGGTTCCCTTTCACCCTCAGCAACTCACCAAATGTGAAACCCATAGCTGCGCCGAAATCAAAGAAGGAAAGGAGAAGATGGCTGACGGGAAGGGGGAAAAGGGGAAGGAGGTCGCTGCCCAATCTGCGCCGCCATCGTCGCCCGTCCATGGAACCATGAGTCGCGCCTCTGTCACTGAGAGGAGGAGGGAGGAGGCGCGATGCTGGAGGAGCCGCACCCAGTCCTTGTCGCGCCGCGTCGCACACAGGAGGGGTCACCGGGGGAGAGCGGCGCTGAGGAGAAGGAGAGACTGCGCGACAATAAGGTAAGGGGACACGGGCCAGGGACGCAGGCCAGCGCGACCCGCTGCGCTGCCGTGGATCCCTTGCCGTCGAGCTCAAAGGAGCAGGGGAGAACGACGTTGGGTTTGAGAGAGACAGAGGTGGTGTGGCGCAAGGAAGGAGGCGAGCTGTTCGCGCCACCGTTGCTGAGCCATAGCGCCGCCGCCGCTGGGTCTCTCACTGCTATGTGTCACTGTCCAAGGAGGAGAGAGAAGACCTGCGACTCCGGGATACACAGAGGAAGAAAACCCTGCTGTCCGCCACTACCGTTGCCAGAGGCTGCGCCGCTGTGCCTCTGGTTGCCGGAAAACGGTGTGGTTGCTGCAGGAGGTCGCCGCCGGAGCTGCTGCTCTATTCTGCCATTCCTTTTCATCACAGTAAGTCTCCTGCGCTTTGAAGCTCAAACCGTAATCGTTCTAATTATCTGCGGTTAAGGATTCGGATGAATATATGTTGTAAGGTTAATTTTATGGGGTTTCATGTCAAAAATTGAGGTTTGTTGCTGAGCCACTGGAGCTTCTGGCCACTGTCAGAGCTGCTGCCGGTTAAGTTCAGGGTGGCTGCTATGCCGTCCCTTCTATTCCAGTATGTGTCTCTGTCTCGGAATCCTCGCCTTTAGTTTTCCGTTATGAGTTTTAAGATTTCCGCGATATTGACGTGTTAGGAATTGAGGTAGGCATCAAAGTAGTCCCTGAAGTTGTCCTCGAGGATCAAAGTAATCCTTGAAGTTAAAAATTTGTCTGGATCGTCCCTGAAGTTGATCTCCGGTACTCATAGTGGTCCTTCCGGTGAATTTCGTCCACCTGGCGCAACCGGAAAGCTGAGCTGGCGTCGTTGGTGACACGTTAGCAGCCCAACGGCTAGCTGACGTGGCCTAGTAAACGTTTTGGAGTCAATTTGGTCCCTAATTTCAGTTTAAAAACCCTAACCCCCAAATTGACTCTGTTCTCCTTTCTTCTCCGTCGCACATGCTTTTCTCGTCTTCTATCCGTTCCTCTCCATCACACCAGAGGTGAGTCTTCAGTGTTGTCTTCATCATCGAACACCAGTGTTGATGGCTAGCACAAGCAACGCAGCTGGGAGCTCCAACAATCCAAGATCATTTGAAAGCATCATGAGGAGGATAAATAGAAACAGAGATGCACGTCTGCCAGAATGGTGTGCATGCGGGGCGAGACCAGTGCTGCGATGGTCAGCGACGGATTCTAATCCAGGGAGACCGTTCGTGGGTTGCCCAAACTACAACGTAAGTGCTTGATGCTGTTCCTTGTGGTAAATCTAGAGGTTGGTTGATTCACTTTCCTGGGTTTAGACTGCAGGTAAGAGGTGGTGTGGGTTGTTTCTTTGGGTGGATAAAATTCTGGAAGAAGATGCGGTGACATGTGATGGTAGAACAAGCTCCTCAAACGACAACAAAGAATGGAAGATGAAGATTGCTTGGAAACTTGGAAGACTAGAGTCTGAAGTTAGAGTTCTGAAAATGGGGGGGATTTTCTTGTTTACATGTATACTGCTGCTGCTGGTTACAGTTGTTGTGCTTGTCTTAAGATTGGATAGGCAGCAGAGTTAATTGTATTTAGCCAAAAACTAAGTGAAATGTGATATGCATATGTTGTTCTATTCATGTAAGTTCACTTGTCATTTTGGTTGAAAGGAATGCAGATTAAACTGTTTTACATGACTGTCCAAGAGTAATTTGGAATCTGAATAAAGTAGAGGTTATATGTATAAATAACTGTACCTGTAGGACTAATGGAATCCTCTAATTTTTTTAATCGTAATGGCATATTAGAGAACAACAAAAAGAAAATATGGCACAGCTCAAGTTCAATGAGGCCATAATAATCCATAATCATATATTAATGCAGTAAACATATACAAAATAGGCAAGGAAGAGCCAGGGCAATATTGTGCAAGTCTGTCAGCAGTTTTCAACATATTGAGAATACAAGTTTTGAACAAAAAAAATCTCCAACACTTGGGTTCTAAATGCAGAAAGCACACTGCTTCATCAAAATAGTTAAACAAAAAAATGTTCTCCTAAACATAATAAACCTAGTCTTCATTTTTTGTTTCTTGGTGGTCTGAATCCAGGATTCGGAACAAACTTCATGAAGTTAAAAAGTCTTGTTACGGTCCCCTGTGATGCACCTTGCATAGGATGAGACGGAGGAAGAGTTGTGGGCTGAGTGGTTGCTGATGGGGTAGGAGCAGTTTGGGTGGTTGCTGCTTCAGAGCTGCTTCCTGGAGTTGCATTTTCTTGTTTGGATGACTTCCTCTTGGGAGGCAGTTTTGGTGGCCTCACAGGAGGAGGTAAGACCTATTAGTGAAGACATGCATAATAGTTATTAATAGTGGAAAAGAACATGCACATAATAAGATTGAATGTGATTTAATTTTCTGAACCTCTTGAGAGTCATCGGTTTGTGACAATGGTGGTTGACTGGCTTCAAGTTGAATTTCGGTGGGGGGTTCTGGGACAACGCTGGCTTCACCACCATTAGCAGCTGGAGGTTGGACAGCAGCAGCAGCCACCTCATCAGCAGCTCTCTTTCCGCAGTTTTTCTTGGTGTGTCCCGATTCACCACAATAACGACAGTGACCTTTTTGATAGATTCTTTTCATCTTCTTGCTCTGCTTTTTACCCCCACTTGGCTCCTCATCTGCATCCTTTCTTCTTTTTTTTGTAAGTGGACCTGGTTTCTTTTTAAATTTAGGTGCTTCTGGTCTGTTATGTGGTGACTTTTTCCATAGGGCTTGACCTGGAATTGGGTTGATATGGAAGGCATATGTGTTATTATATGCCTCCATTGTCAGTGACAAAACTCATCTGGTCTTCTAACCCTTGCCAATGCAGCACAAGCATGCACACACGGCATCCCTAAATAACATTATCATAAGTCCAAAGATTACCAATATTAAGCCAACAGTCAAAAAAAATAACAAAGGAAGAAACTAGTAAAAGTATCTCACCACTCAATTGCCAAAAACCACATGTGCAGAGCCTCTTTTCCAGATCAACAACCATGTTAGTCGGCCACCCGTGAACCTCGAATTTCTCGTACTCAGAATCACCAGACCACATCGGGACCCAACTCTTTGACTCCTTCCTTATTTTTTCAAATCTGCTGCGCTGTATAGGTGGTAGAATACCAGTGTTGGAATTAAGCTTCACTTTGTTCCTGGCGATTAACCTCATTGCATACAGTCTGACTTCCTCTAACAGTGTAATGATAGGTTTGGCTCTAGCTTCTTTGATCCTTGAGTTGAAGACTTCACAAGCATTGTTGCAGATATTGTCTATTTTAGGTGCGTTGCTGAAGAAAGCCCGGCTCCAAGAGTCTCTAGGCCACTTGTTCAAATACTCCCAAGTTTCCTTGTTAACCCTCTCAATCTTTTTTATACTCTCTAGGAACCCATCTTGGCTGGTGCACCTTGCACACTCCCATAGCAACCCTCTCAACTGGAGATCTTTCCACTGCTTATTGAAGTTCTTCCATAAGTGCCACACACAGAATCTGTGATGGACACCAGGAAAAACTTCCTTAACAGCATGGATTAGGCCCTGATTTCAAAAAAGAAAACAGTGACATACAAGTTATCGAACATCAAACTGATCCCTTTAGTTTTATAAGTGACATCAATTTGGTCCCCTAAGTTTTATAAGTGACATCAACTTAGTCCCTTAAGTTTTATAAGTGACATCAATTTAGTCCCTGTTCGTTGCAGTACATATCAGTTCAATATATATATACCAGTTCATCCAGCAGTAGTCCATCTATATAGGCAAAGCATTTGTACATTACAGTAAAATTATACAACAACACAGCAGTTCATTATAACACAGCAGTTCAGCAGTTTAGCCTATATGTAAAACAAAATTATACAACAACAAAACAACAAAAATATGGACCAGCCTATACAAATTATATCAGAGCAGCCTATAAAAATTATGTACTCTATGCAATTACTCATGTTAATATTAGAGCAGCCTATACAAATTATACAACAATAAAATTTAAATAAAAAAATGGATAAAACGTACCTTCTGCATATCTGAAATGAAACAGAGTTTGTGTTGCTTATAATCTCCCAAGTCTTGACGAAGTAATTCCAAGAACGACCTCCAGTTTTCAGTATTTTCAATAGGGACAATTGCATATGCAATCACATATATGTGATTGTTTGCATCTTGTCCAATTGCAGACAAGATCTGGCCACCATGCTGGGTCTTCAGAAAAGCTCCATCCAACCCTATGAGCGGTCTGCAGCCAGCCAAAAATCCCTTCTTATAGGCATCCAAGCAGATGTACATCTTTTCAAATATTGGTTCATCATCAGGGTTGGGCTGAGGGATAACTCCAACTTTGACAGTAGAGCCTGGGTTACTCCTGAGCAGTGTCAGCCCATAATCCCTTACCATCCCATACTGGGTAGCAGCATCACCATACACAACAGCCCTAGCATCTCCTAAGGCCCTAGTCAGTGAACACTTGCTTAGTTCCAAGTCACATTTTGTCTTAAAATACTGAGCAGCCTCACAGTGTCTTAAGTTAGGATATTTTCGTAGCTTCTTTACCAATTTCTCTGCCAGCCACTTCCTATTAGCCAATCTATTTTTGGTTTCCCTTGCACAAGTGTGATCATCATTGAACGTCTTGATCTGCCAGTAATTGTTCTCAGTGTTGTTAGCAGCATAGACAAGCCATCCACAGTTCTCATCCTTACACACTGCTCTCATCCTTACATTATCATTCTTTTTAAACCAAATCCTCCGACCCTCCTGTATACAATATTCACGCACAACCTCTTTGAACTCCATCTTTGTAGTAAATGTCATTCCAACAGCAAGCCTAAGCTCCCCAAACCTACCTCTATCTCTGAACACATGGAAAACCTCATCTGAATCAACCTCCTCCAATTCATCCTCAGAATTTGGAGGAGTCTTCAGTTCTTCTGAGTGCCATGAGTCTCTACCATCAGATTCCTCATAACCTTCATCTTGGGCATCATCATATGTTCTCATAGACCCGAACCTAGGAATTGGTCCAAAAAAATGTGCATCATCCTCAGAGCCTGAGTCAGCACACACGGGACCATCATCCTCAACCATTACATCCCTCTTTTGTTTAGAAGTTTTCTTAGCTTTCCTGGTTCTCTCCTTCACATTTGTCTTTTTCTTACCTGCTAATCTCTCCACACCCACATCTTCCTCACTAGACACTAAATCACCATCAGGCCCATATGGTTCATCCTCCTCACAACCATCACTCGCTTCACTATCTGAGGAATCCTCTGAACTAGACAATGCAACATGTTCTGTTTGGGGCTGTTTTCCTTTACCATTACCTCTTACACTAGCTCCACTAGCAGCTGCTCTTGTTAATGACCTCCTTCCACATGGTTTTGGTGCTGTAGATTTTACATTCCTAGTCCCTCTCCTTGGTACAGCAGACTTCTTGGTCTCTTTTGATTTCGACCATGGTTTAGGCATTTCAGTTGGTAGCGACATTTTTTTGGGTGGATTTTTCGGCTTCGTTTTACTGGGTTGAGTCACTGTTTTTGGGGGTGGATTGGGGTTTGGCATATGAGTTGCAGTGGGGTGGTGGTGTATTTTTTTGCTGGTTTACTAACAGTAATTGAAATAGGTGGAAGCTTTGTAGTTGAGTCTGGTTTTTCGGTGGGAATAGTGCTGTGAATTGGTGCAGAGGTTGTAGTAGATGCTGCTGTTAATTAAAAAATGTAAAGAGGTTCTGAGACTCCATGTTCATAGTAAACATGAACAACCCCCTTGTTCTGCTGACCAAGGTAGCACATCTCCATCAGCTCCTTGTCATTAGTTAGACCCCTTAGACCATTTTGCAACGGCCTATTAGGAACCAGCCACCATGTTTGAGTGACCTTGTCATATCCAAGATCCTTGTGGTAGTCTCGGACAAAGAAGACGTCCAGTTTATCTGTATCAACTCCTGGCAACTCAGAGACATCTCCACCATTGTAAGTCACACCTCCATCATCTGTGATGAATGATCCTCCATGGTGAAATAGGATGGTAAGCAAATCATCACCCATCTGCAATTTAAAATTTTTTTATCTTATATCAGCCTCCCTAAACTTCAACCACATTACCAACTTACTACCTCCATAACTAAAACTACAACAACAGTAAACCCTTGGACAAAAACACAAGTTTCCGTCTTAACAAAAACCCCCTTACTTAGCCTAGCCAATACCCCAAAACACAAGCATGCATTCTGATACAAAACACTCCAAGAAAATGTTTTTTCCCCTTGTGAAGAATAGATTAACAACAAAATTCAAAAAACAGAGCTTCACCACACATTTAAAGCTTTTTTTGCGTACCTTTATCAGATAAACCCGTCTTCACAACTCTCTGTCTGATACAGATGATGAAGGCGATCCTCTAGAGCTTACGTTCTCCACCCAAATATGCTCTGGTGAAGGCAACAGCACTGGCACCACTGAAAAGAGTAACGGAGAAGAAGAGACCTCTGCTTTGTGTTGTGTTTGTGTGTTTGAGTGTGGGAGACGAGATGTTAGTGAAACGTTGAGGGTGGGGGTTTTTTTCGCATAAAACGACGACGTTTTATGTCTTTTTGGCACCACCCAACAAACGACGTCGTTTTGGCCTGCTAACGTGTCACCAACGACGCCAGCTCAGCTTTCCGGTTGCGCCAGGTGGACGAAATTCACCGGAAGGACCACTATGAGTAGCGGAGATCAACTTCAGGGACGATTCAGACAAATTTTTAACTTCTGGATTACTTTGATCCTCGAGGACAACTTCAGGGACCACTTTGATGCCTACCTCGTTAGGAATTAGTAACCCAGCTGATATGTGGCGTTGAGGCCGTTTCTGCGATTAAGAAAAACAAGCGGAGCTAGGATTTTGGTTTTGATTTTGGATCGAGACGAAAGGATTCCTGTGACGCATTTGGGTTATGGTTTTGTGTATTGAGGTAGGGGCTGTTTTCCGAAAACTATGTTGTATATACTGGAAATTATTACATATGGATACTGATGTGCGACAATGTATGTTTGGTGATTGTATCAGTCTTATGTATTGTTTGGCTATCTCAAAGGATTATGAATGTTTGTTTGACTGGATTGTTGTGCGGCTTTGTGAAACGGAATGTTTTTGAAGTTGAACTTTTTTAAAGATTTGAGATCGAATTTAATCCGTTAGGAATCGATTTGAGTTGAGTTGATTTTATTGAAAATGTGAAAAATAGAATACCTTTTTGGATTCAGTCTGGTTTGCTTTAATTGATTCGGTTTTGATAAACGAATTGTTGCTTAACGGTTTCTTTAAAGTTTTGGAAATGAATTTAGTCGGTTGATAATGATTTGATTTTGAAACGATTCCCTTGAGATATGAAAATGAGTTGAATATTGGATTTAGTTATTTTTGGACTAATTTTGGGTTTTGAACCGTTGATAAGGATTGTGGATTGGTTTGGATGGGACCCGAAAAGGGTGGCAGAGTCCAAGTTTTAGGGGAGGTGTTGCCGAAATTCTGGTAGAATCCGGGACTTTACTGAAACGTTATTCGGAAACTTATGAGTTAAAGACTTCTACTATTTTATTTGAATTATTAAGAAAGGGACGACTTATGCTTTTGAAATGAATTATTAAAGAGAAAATTGTGATTTAGTCTTGTTTCTTAAGAAAAGTATTATATCTCCCTTGTGAACCAGTTATTTAGATGAAACTTGTGCTTTAAGGCTGTTTTAAATGTGAAAAGGGTTTGTCTTTGAATTGGACTTGAAGGTTTCAATTAGAGAAGTTTCAGTGACTTTGAAAGAACTTGAACGTCTATTGACAAGTTTCATTCTAAAATGTTTTGGGAAAAGTTTTAAGTACTCTTTAAATTCTGAATTTTTGCAAGACTAAAACAATTTCTGGGTAGTTCGAAACGCTTTCGAATTTATCATGGGGGATTGAAGCTGGTTTCATTTAAGTGAAGGAAATGGCTTTGAAAAGAGTAATTGATTGCATGACTCGATTTGGCTTAGATCCTATTTTATTACTCAAATCAGGAAGCCAATGTCTTAATGATTTTAAGTGAATTTGAGGAAAATGAGTTATGTTATTCTCCCCTAAGACTTGAGACTCAGCTGAGGAACCTTTGTTATAAAATTCCGTTGTTGGACGGATGATTTTGAATATTTCAAAATAAATACTTAACTTGCCATGTTTTTGGAAGTTTTGGAAAGATTATGCCGAGAGTGACTTTGTTTTTAAAAGGGAAACTTACTTTGAGTAAAAGGGGCTTATGAGCCTGAGATGATTTGAGAAATGAGAACTTTAAAGCCAAGGCTGAAAAGAGTTGAAATTTGATTTAAAAGTGAAGTGAATTGAGAAAAGTGATTTATGGCTTTGAATAATGATTTTATGAATTTGATGATGTTGGATGGTGGAAGTGCTATTTTGTTATGAGCCGGATGGCTGACTATGAGTCATGAATTTAAGCCGAATGGTTGAAATGAATGTTGATTTATGGCTGAGAATAAATGCATATATGCTGAGATATTGATATTGTGATTTTGCACTTTCAACTATCTGAGATACGAGTTTTCCTGGGTGAAAGTAGTGGCTAGCCACCACGTGCTCCAGGTGGAGACTCGATACTTTGCTGATCCTATGTCGTAAGTGTGGCTGGGCACTGTGAAAGTCCCGGATGAGCTCGCCCCCGTGAATATACACCAGTGAGGGTGTTGGATATGGATTATGATTATGATCACGATGATGATCGAGAATAACTCGAGTTGGGGATGCACGACAGAGGGACAGTCCAATGGTTAGCTACCAGGACTTGTCGGGTTGGCTATATAACCGACAGATGATATCATCAACCACTAGGACAGGCATGCATCATATGCATCTATGTGACATTGTTTGGGTATGCATATTGTACTTGGTTTTTCTTTGTGATTACTTGTGATTATCTGCTAATTGTTCTACTTGCAGTAACTATTTGTTTGTGCTTGAACCTTCCTACTTGTGTTTGTGACTGGGATTCTGTTGGACCGTGGTGATTGGTTGTGGATTGGACTGTTTGGGCCTGGGGCCGTGGTTGTCTGGTTGATCATGATTTGGGCCGAATGCCATGTTGGTTGGTGTTTCTGGTTTGGAAAAGTATGAAAGGATAATTTGGTTGAGCTTAGATAAACCTTTTGAAAGGCTTTTGAGTTTTTAAGAATTGAACAGTTCCTCTTTCAGAAAATATTTTAGATTTCTCTTTTATAATAAACCGTTGTTTTTGAAAAGATACATAAGGCAGTTATTACTCACTGTAACAATTTTATCTCTCGTATCCTATTATAGTAATTCTGCATCTCTACGATGAGAACCCTTTCGAGGATAATGTTCTCACCCCCTACAAATTTCCCCCTTTCAGGACATGGACGCAGAAGTCACGAAGAGCTTATCTAGTTGTTGTCGTGATGTTTTGTATTACTTTAGTTATTGTTTATTGTTCCCTCGCCTTTATCTTTATACTTTCTATAAGAGGGATAGGAATTATATTGGTTAATGCTTGTAAAGTTATATATATATATATACTCTTTGAGAGTTTTTGTAAGTGGTATTGTATGTATGGATGTACGTTACATAATAAAAGTACTTTGGAGCGGTGTTGCGGTTTAAAGTTTTAACAGGCTCATATTTTAGTATTAAATAGTATAAGAGTCGTCGTAATGCCGAGCTATCAGAGTCACGCAGCCGAAAGCTTGAGCTTTGATAGTTAGGGTGTTACAAAACTCAAGTCTCTCGTAGGCAAATGTGTTAGAACAATAGTCAAGAAGACTAATGCTTGGCGTCAAAAAGAATTACCAGGCAAAGGTTTAGTTTCAGTTGGAAAAAAAAATTATTCTCCAAAATCGTCACTAATTGAAATTTCAAAGTCTTTGTTGGATAAGGGTTCTCCAACTGGATATTCCATCAACTATAACACTCCGCCCAAATCAAATTTGTGGCGAAACGTTTTTGGAAATGAAGCACCCTTTGTAAGTTGTAATATTTCGTTCTTTTTTTTAATTGAATCTTACGAAGATTTTAAATTTGTTTGTGTTCTAAAACTTTTGTGTTATAAGAATTTACTAAATTATTTTTATGTATTGCTTCAATTGCAATGGTTTTCGGTTGTGTTTAGACCACGTTAGAATGCAATTAGATAAAACAGATTACAAGTGGCCACATATATATTTGGATTTGATAAAGAAAATGAAATTAATAGGTAAATATGATATCAACCATATATATCATTTACATTTTTTTTAGTGTTTTATAAGATTATATATAAGACTTCGAATAATTAAAATTTTAATTTTGCTTAAAAATTTATAACAAACATAAAATTTTAGCGAGGTTTCAAGTTTGGTGTAAATAGAGACAGTTTTTTCAACTTAATTCTCAAGAAATGGATTGATAAAGATGTAAGTTTTTTTTTCTTAATTATCATTTAAAAAAATAAATATAATTATATCAATTTTCAAGTTTTGTTATCTAAAAGAAAAGCCAATTTAATCTGATTTTTCTTGTATTTAGATACTCTATATATATATATGCTCATATGCTAATTAATGAGGAGAGGTTAGATTTGGGGTGTCTAAGATATTGATATATTGTGCTCTCTGTAATTGATTATTAATTATATGCAATTGACTTATTTTATTCTTATATATTATGTTACATATCATTAATGTTTATTTTTATTATTGTTTAGAAACTTGCACTATGAAAAAAAATTTTCTTCCAAAATAATAGTACAATACCAAAAATCCTTCATGAGAAATGTAGAAACTCTTCGTAAAGTAAAAATACTTAAACTTAAACTAAATATAAATTCAATAATCAATACTTACTTTTATTAAAATTTATTTAATTTGCTTTTATATTTAGATATTTATGCTTGTCAATGAAGACAAAATTTATTGGTATCTTGTTATGTTTGACATGCACAAACGTCAAATAATTTGGTTAAACTCTAAGCCAAACCCTGAAAAGATAGAGAGAAAGGATTTTAATATTAGGAAGCAACTAATTATTTAAATTTATAATGTTAGCATCTATCCTTTGTATGTAAGCTTTTTATAGGAGTAATATTTATACTAATTTAACTTAACCAAATTAATAGGCTATGCATATTGAAGAGATGCTTTAAGATAACTCATTTTATGATCTTGAAACTACTGTTAGGCCTAAGATTTTTCGTTTCGCTTATCCAAAGCATATAAAAATAGGAGAACAAAAAATTGGCTCGTAATGATCTAATCTTATTTTTTTTTTATTTTTTGAAAATATTATATTGTATACTTTTTTTCTGTGATTTTTTGTCTCTTACACTATTAAAATAGCATTGATTGTGGAGTTTGGGTAATAACTCGAATAAAAAAATTATGTTAGAAGTGACAATTATTCTATTAGAGTAAGCACACTCTAATATTATCAAATAATTATTATTTGGTTTTAAATTCATGGCTTGTTACTTAGTATTTTATATTTTAATTTTAGATTGATAATACAAAAATGTGCATTGCTCTTGATTTGGTTATCAAATCATACAATATAAAACAATGAATCATTCTAAAAGCTGCAAAAAAAACTACAAAAAAGATTGAAGAGAAAAATAAGAATTTAATTAAAAAGTACTTTTCTTTGAGTTTAAGTTTTTTTTTTTTTTGGAATAATGTGATAGAATGGTTGAGATTGTTATTTGTCAGTTTTTAATTTTTAATTTTTTCTGGAGTTTGAGATACAAGTTTTCTTTTTTTTTTATATTTTGCAAGTTTTTAATAAGTTTAAATAATTTTTTTTACTTAATCTGCGACAGCCTTGACAATACTTCTATCTCATTGTCTTGCAATACTTCTTTCTTTCATTCAATTTTAAAAGATACCCAGGTTCTGAAGTCTATAGGTATCAACAATTGTAATGAAAATTGAATGCTTAATTTGGGTTTAAATTTTCATGAGTCATGACTTATTAATATGCGTACGACTTTAATTTTATGATAGACTCATGCATATGAATAAATTCAATTCAATTCATGTTTTATTAATATGCGTACAAATTCAATTTTATGATGGTCTCATTTATTTTCGATCTGATTTAGATGAACATGCAACTATTAAATTTTTTTAATCTACTTACGTCCTTCTTAAATTATGAACCATGCATATTTAGTGGCATAATACATTGAAATCATTGCTTCTATGCCCTAGAATTAATGCCTATATAATCTTTTTTATTTCGGACAAAAAAATCAACTATTTTTCTTTAAAGATACATTAATTTATTTTATCGTCTTTTAAAAAAAATACCGTATTAAATTATTAATACATTACTATTTGATATATGGTTAATTAGTGAGAATTAATGTTAAATAACAATTATTAATAATTATGATGACAATAAGTAATTAATACAATACTAATAAGTTTCATTCGAATTTTAAAATATAAATTATTTATTTGTTTTTAGATACATTTTCAAAAGAATGATTTCAAAAAAGTAATACTAGTGGGGTTATGTGATAATTTTTTTTATTAAGTATAAAAAAATAATATAAATTCATAAAAAATATTTTTTAGTAATTACATATTTATTAAAAATATATTTTGACTATTAACATCATTACTCAAGTAAATAATATACAATTAACTTTACAACTTTACTTAATAAAACTCTTAAATGACATAATATTGTGCTTAATAATAATAATAATAATAATAATAATAATAATAATAATAATAATAATAATAATAATAAGTAAATAATATGTTACTAATCAATTTCAAAAGTGAATAACTTTAAATACTTACTACTTGATGAAAATTAAATTTAAAAGCAAATTAAATTTAAATAATGTTAAATACATTACAAATGTAATGATTTGTAGTAAAGAAATCAAATTCTTTTTTAATGCTAATTAGTAATTATACTATAGTATAGTAAAGGACTAAATACAACAAAATCCAAGGCATAAATCAGACTATGATTCCATATATTAAACAAATAAAAAAGTCACAAATTAGATTGTTATAATATGTCAAATTTTAAAACTCCAACCAAAAATAGAAAATGCTTAACTCAACTTCATTCAACTATAATTCAAGGCACAATTTCTATGTGACTGCACCTATTATTCTAAGATCAATCAATTACATATATATGTATTATAATCAATGCCTCAAAAAAACAGTACATCACCAGCTAACAAAACACAACATAATCATTAAAAAAAGAGATCTACTCCCTTTCTTGAATAGTATTTCTTCAACATCACATCTTTCTTAATTAAATTTTTTGTTACAATTGAAGTGGTCAAAATAATTAAAATACTTACAAAATTTATAATAAACGTGTAAAAAAAGCTAAAACAAATATATTTTAAATAATAAATTATAATTTGAAAGTTTACTCTGACAAGTTAATCTTATGTACCTAATTATTAGTGATTTTAAAATTTAATACCTATATGCAAGCTTCAACAATAATAATCATGCTGGCTTCTCTAACTAATTTATCCCATAAAAGAACAATTAATCTAAAAGATTTTTTAACTTATATAAAATTGAATATAAAGATACAAATTAAAAAAGAGGGTTATCTATCCTAATGTATACAAACATATAGCTCAAAAATTTGTATTCATCCAACTAAAGAAAATGAGTCACTTTCTAATAGTGGTGTCAATATGTTTGATTGTATAGGACTTTGCCCTACTTTATAGGGCCAGAAGAACAAAATACCTTGTAACTAATAGAGTCAAATTTTTTAAAAAGCCATCAGGGCCAAAAGTTTTCACGGGCCAAAAGTTCTCACGGGCCAAAAGTCATAGCGTCAATCCACGGGTCACCTAATTCTCTTTTTTTTTTACATTATTCTCTATCTCAACTACACACATAAAACTTATTAAAAGTCATTAGTTTGTTCTATCCCGTTGTCATTTTTATCTGTAGAAAATAAAGAAATTGAAAAATAAATGTTAATAATGTGCATTGATCATATTAAATCCAACTTTTAACTATATACATCAATAAATCAAACATGGCATTTACTATCTCATCACCCTTCTCCTTACTCTTTAGTATCCACCATCAATAATGTCTCTAGAAAATTAAAATAAAGTTTACACAAAAATTCATCATCTAAAATCATGAATGTTGAGGGAGAATTTCACCAATTTCATCATCTAAAATCAACTAATTAAAAAAATTAGAAACTCAATTTAAAATATTATTTAATAAAATAGCATAAATATTTACTATCATAATTTGGAACAAATCCACGTAACCAACTCTTTGTGCAAATAAGCATTTGGACATGCTCATGAAGAGTGAAATTTTTGTATTTTGTTAAAACATGCCCACCAATACTGAATACAGACTCAGATGCTACTGTAGAGATGGAAATACTTAAAATATCTCTAGTCATAATTGATAGAGTGGAAAACCTATTCTCATTAGTCTTTCAAAAATTCAGCACATCATACTTCAAATCATCTTCATTGGTGTGAATTAAACCTTCTGTTAGATAAATCTCTAATTCATCTTTATCTGTAGAAGTTTGAGTTTCACAGTCAAATTCTCTAAACTCCTAAAATATGTAGCATAAAGATTATTTAAGTAATGAATAAACATAATACGAGAAAAATAATACTAGATTAGAATTAAATACCTTCATCACCATTTTGCTCTTCTTTGTAAGTCTTCATTCTTCATATGACTTAGGAAATTGGTTACTACTTTGAAAAATTGTTGAACCACCAAAAATATTTATATACTCTCCATTAGTGACGGATCTAAAAAATTTTGACTGTGGGAAAAAAATATATAACATAATAATAATAATTTAGATTTAGCTAATATATGTCCTAATAACACATGACAAGCTTATCATTAGTAGAAGGTTTTAATTTTTTTTTCATTAATAACTGCAAATAAATACATTAAAAATTAAATTTTTTGAATTTTCAATAAAAATATTCTCAATTTATAATCTAATATGTGCTTTTAGGGCACAAGTTAGATAAACTCTAATAATTTTTATAATAAAAATATTATATGTGCACAAAAATCAACTATCAAATTATTTATTAACTATTATGTATTTGTGTATAAATATATTTATTGTTTAATTTATTTTCAATGTGTATTTTGTATTTCAATACGAATTCTATACAGGTAGTTATTTTTTATGTACATATAACATAATTATTATTATAATTATATTTTGTTATTGTAAAATATGATTAGTCTTCAAAATATATAATTTAGAAATTAAAACAGTAAAATAATAATTTAAATAATACACTACAAGAAAAAGCATATTTATCGACGCAAAAAATCAACGGCTATCTCTCCCGTCGATATTTTTCGACGGTTTGCTGTCGATATTTTTAAAAAAAGATAATTAAAAATAAAATAATAAAATCGACAACTTGGTTGTCGATTTTTCGATGATGCATTAAATCTCTCTTAACTATCGTCATATTGTCGACTAACTGGGTGTTGAAAATATTTTTATTTTAAAATTGACGGATATGGTGTCTATTTTATTATTTAAATTATCGACAATGTTACGTCGATAAATTTGAACGATCTAGATCGCTTTCTAAAATGAAATAAACGGTGTAGATTTAATGTATAAAATAGACGCTATATGTGTTTTTTTTTAAATTAAAATCGACAAATATGCCGTCGATTTTAATCACTAAAAACACATTAACCCGCGTCCACCTCCCGCATCCAAAGTTCAGAAACGCAACTCCCCCAAAGTTCAACCCGCGTCTACCTTCTTCCACACCACCACCTCCTTCTCTCGCTGCCGAAGCTTCCACGGCAGGTTGTGCCCTCGCCGGTGCAGCTGCAGGTTCTGGTCCCTCTGGAACCCTTTCTTGCATATCTCGCACATGAAACGGTTCATTGCCATTAGCGACTTTGGCGACGGAGCTATTACTTCTGCCTCTGGATTTACATGCTTCAATTCATCAATTCACATGTATAATAACAGATTTCAAGCTATATTAGGTATTCTTTAATTTCTTGCCTGGTCTTCTTGGTTGACTTCTCTTTCTCTTCACTACTGCTGAAATTGAATTAAAGTTTCGGTAACTGGAAGGAGCTACTGTTTGATAAAAAACAATTGAAATTGGTACATATATTACAACATGTGAATCGCGGTGGCAGCTAGCTAGCACAACCGCACAAGTGTTGTGTGTTGCCATTATTTCTCTTTGACTAGAATTGTGATGAAAATAGAATAACTTGATGTAATTAGAAGTTGTTTGGTCTGATATAATTGAATTACAATTACATATGTTAATACAAACTCTCTTTTTAAACCAACTATTATCAGAGTATAGCCATTATTAGGGATACTGTTTTTCCCTTCTGTTGCATCTATATCTTTAACAGCCACACAAAGAGTTCTCAAAGCATTAACTTTATCCGCCTGTTCTTCAGGAAGATCAACATCATTTCCATTAGAATCAATGATTTTTTCACACATTCTTGATATTATTTCTGATGCTCCTTTGCAGAAAGCTCTGACCCCTCCATTAGGAAGACTCACAAGCACAGACATCTTCTTCCGAACTGAATTGAAAGGCTCAACCTTGATTATCTTATAGGTATTGCGCTGTGCATCAAAATCACCACCTTCGAGCAAACCAAATTCCAACAATGATGATTCTGTTGGTGTTCCCAATATTGTGTTATTGCCGGTTTTATCCTTAACTACTTCAGAAGATGTATTTTGAAATATAGCCTGCAAAAGGATGCTCATTACTTCCTTAGGTATCTCTGTTTTCAGCTTCTCTGCACTCTCAGTACCTTTGATCTCGGCCTCTTTTTCGCATACTCAAATCTTGTTCACAACTATATAGTTAGTGGTCAATGTTCCTGTCTTATTTGTAAAGACCAAGGTTGATCCTCTTAACTTCTTCAGGTACGAGCATAGAGTATACCTTCTCTGGTGTCTAAGAGTAGCATATAGAAACCTCATATCTCAGGTAAATAAGCTGCTTTATTCTTTTGCTCCTATCGGTTATGCAATGTGTCTCTTCCATAATATTGATGAAGATATAAAACACACTATGCTTTGTATTATGACTTTGAGACTACTAAGCCATACGAAGAAGAGAAGAGAGCAGTTTACTATTACCTAAAATTTTCCTATAACTGAATAATAAAAATTTCTCTTTTTCCATCATTTTGGAGGCCGAATGTGATTCATGAAAAGGTTCTTTTCAACTTCATTGGCTGTGGATAGAGGTATGCACGGATGACATAGCCTTTTGGCTCTAAAGAACTACACAGTAGTGGGCTAGTTTATGTTTGTACTACCACTACTACATTATAGACATTTAGTAACATTTACCTCTTAACATTTATTAAAATGATAGTAATTATAAAAAAATTACATCTTAAGTAACATTTATACTAAAATGTTACCAAATACATTTTTTTTAAATATTACCTATTCCTAATTATTTATTCACATTTTCAGGAACAAGCAAACCTCCTAGGTCACAAAATCAAAATCTCTCACTCCTCTCATCCAAATCTCGCTCACACTATGATCTAATCACTTATTTCTTCGCGCATTTGCTTCGATCTCGCTGGATTTCAATCCCAGCCTCGCTCTTGCTCGATCTTGATCTCGCTTTTGCTCTCGCTCGATTCTCAATCTCACTCTCGCTCTCGCTCGATCTCGATTCTCGATGGAGCCAGTAAGTTTGACTTCACCGTGCAGAATGATGGTGATCAAGTCACGCTCAAGACCAAGATTGTTACTGCCAAGATCACTGGCATGCTCTTTGACGAAGACCTACTCACGATTTACACCATTGATAAGGTTTTGCTTCCCAGGGAGCTTTTTAAGGCCCTGGCTCCGTCTCCTTCGCCCGCGGCCGCACCGGAGCCAGTGTCGCGAACGCTCTTGCATCCCCGAAGAAAGAGGAAAAGAAGAAGAAGCAGAAGGCATCCGAGCACCGGAAGATGAGAAATCAGCGCCTGCGAATTCGCCCAGTGATGCCACCGATGACAGCGCTGACGACGGTAACGGCGCTGTTAGGTTTGACGGCGTCAGGTACGGTAACGTCATCTTCGTGGTTATGGGTTTGTGCTTTGGGTTTTCGTTGCTGTAAACTGTGAGTTTTATAATAAAAAGACAAAAAAGAAAAATAAAAATTTCCTCAAATTATATGTGTTGCTTTAATATTTTTCTTACAAGAAAAAGAGAAATTTATTTTTCTTGAGGAATATCCCTTTCCGAAAATTGAAATGTTAGGATGCTTAGGGAATAGGAAGATGAATGCATGATTTAAGTTAACATGAAAGGCTCATATTTTAAAGCAGTTGTGTTTTGTTGCTAATAGGGAGGAGGATGGTGCAATGATGTATCTACTTGCCTTCAACGCAAGGACACTCGCTTAGGTTCATCCAAACAAATTTTCATATTCATATTCATATTGTGTTATGTTATGTTATGTTGAATCTGCAATGATGTATCTACTTGCCTTCAACGCAAGGACACTCACTTAGGTTTATCCAAACAAAGTTTCATATTCAAATTTTCAAATTTTCGTTGCTAATGGGTTACACTACACATATTCAAATTCATATTGTGTTATGTTATGTTATGCATTTGTTTCCAGATTTCTACAACTGGAACAGAATCAAGATTAGGTACTGTGATGGATCATCATTTACTGGTGATATGGAAAAAGTTGATCCAGTAAGTGTTTTCAAAATTCTGAAGTACACGAAAAATATAAATTCTTATGATATGATATTATTTATGTTGTGAAATCAGACAAACAATCTACACTTCCGAGGAGCAAGAATTTTTGAAGTTGTCATTAAGCATTTACTTACAAAAGGAATGGAGAATGCTAAAAATGTAAAAGAATGACACACAAATTACATTAAGGCTATTCCTATTCTATGATCACTCACTCACTCAATTACTTATTACACAAGCTATTCTATCTGGATGCTCTGCTAGAGGATTGGCTGCTATATTGAGCTGCGATCGCTTCAAATCCTTCCTACCAAATGGCGCTAGAGTGAAATGGGTGCCAGATGCCGGCTATTTTATCCATGTGTATGACTCCTTACTTAGTTTTTCTCTGCTTCTTCATACTTGATACTTGCTTAAATATGTTGTGTAACAGACCAGATGTCTCCAGAACAAAGCACATCGAAAATTTCTACAAAGGAGTTGTTAAAACTCATGTACTCTACTCTAGTCTTGGCCCCCTTTAACTTTTGAATTTATTTTTCTACTTTTCACCATAATGAGTAACATAACTTGTCTCCATTGTTATAGGGATCGGCAAAGTATTTGTCTAAGTCCTACACTTCAAAATATAGTGCTGGCCTGGTGATAAACCACTATTTTATAGTTTATCTTGTGCTAATTTGAGTGGTTTTTATCAAGTCTTTGTTTACTTATTCATATGATTTGCATGGTTTTACAAATCCTTCCTTATTCTGCGATATAGTTGAAAACATGTTTCCTAGACCTTTAAACTGTTAATTTTGAATATCCTTTATTACCATTCGATGTCGTGATTTGTGTGTTAAGTATTTTTAGGATTTATAGGGCAGGAATGGCTTAGAAGATGGAAAGGAAACATGCAAAAGTGGAAGGAACGCGAGAAAATAAAGTATTTGAGAAATGGGCAGCGACGCGCACACATGGACGACGCGCACGCGTGCCTAGCACAGAAGCCAAGCGACGCGTACGTGTGACTTACGTGTACGCATGACAAGAAATTTCGCCAATGACGCGCACACGTGACTGACGCGTGCGCGTGACAGACGCCACGTGCAGAAAGTTACAGAAAGCGCTGGGGGCGATTTCTGGGCTCCTTTTCGGCCCAATTCCAAGCCCGAGAACACAGAATAGAGGCTGCAGAATGGGAGAATCATTCATGGAGACAATATTCATCAATTATTGAGAATTTTAGACTTTAGATGTAGTTTCTAGAGAGAGAGGCTCTCTCCTCTCTCTAGGTTTTAGGGATTTAGGATTTCTCTTAGGTTAGGTTTACTTCTTCTCCATTCCAGGTTCAATATTCCTTTAATTTAGTTTCTCTTCTACTTTTATTTATTCTATTACTTTTGTTTATCTATTTTCCCAATTTGGTTTACTTCTTCTCCATTCCAGGTTCAATATTCCTTTAATTTAGTTTCTCTTCTACTTTTAGATTTAATTTTATATTTAATGCAAATTGAGGTATTTCAGATTTATGATTTTAATTTAGCTTTTTACATTCTTAGCTTGAATTGATTAATTGGTGACACTTGAGTTATCAAACTCCTTTGTTTATTGATATTTGAAATTAGCTGGTTGATTTGGATCCCTCTAAAGCTAGTCTTTCCTTAGGAGTTGACTAGGATTTGAGGAATCAATTTAATTAGTCCACTTGACTTTCCTTTATTTAGTAAGGGTTAACTAAGTAGGAGCAGTTGACAATTCTCATCACAATTGATAAGAGTAACTAGGATAGCATTTCCAGTTTTCATACCTTGCTAAGAGCTTTATTAGTTATTACTTTAATTCTTGCAATTTACTTTTCCTGTTCATTATTCAAAAATCCCAAAAAGATAATCTTCCATAACCAATAATAAATACACCTCCCTGCAATTCCTTGAGAGACGACCCAAGGTTTAAATACTTCAGTTATTATTTTTATTGGGTTTGCTTTAGTGACAAACAAGTTTTTGTACGAAGGGATTCTTTGTTGGTCTAGAAACTATACTTATAATGTGATTACTTTTGTGAATTTTTACCAGCAAAAGTCCGCTTCGTCAAAAATGGCGCCGTTGCTGGGAAATTGCAAACGTGTACCTTATTATTGGTTATTGTAGATATTTGCTTTTGCTTGTTTATTTGTTTTTGTTTTTAAATTTTATTAGCTACTATGAATTCTCACCCCTGTCCCTTTGAGTTTGGTTCCAATGTTGTTGTAAGGAATGGGCGCTATAATAAGAACATGCATCAAGGTTGGAATAATCAAGGATGGGAGAAGCCACAAGGATTTGATCAATCCTCTTGGCAACAACCCCCTCCAATGCGTTATAACCAACAACCATTCTATGATGCATACCAAGACAATAGTTATGGTGGACCTTTTCGTGACAATCAACCTCCACCAAATTACTATGGTCAAGAGCCATTCCGAGGCGCGTGCCAAGATGATAGATATGGTGGACCCCCTTGTAGTTACCAACAAGACCCACCCTATGCTTATGAATTTCCTCCTCAACATAATTCTGAACCACCACACTCACAAGCCCCCTACTACCAAACATCCTCACATGATCCTAACCCTTATCCACCCAATCAACCATCCTATGAGCCATATGAACCATATATAGAACCACCCCAATTTCAATCCAATTACTCCCAAGAACCATCACTTCCATATGCACCACGTATATATCCATCGACCCAAGAGCCATATGATCCTAAACATACAATCCGAGCAGAACATGAATCACAGGATCGTCTCAAGGAAACAGTAATCAATTTTATGCAACCCTTCATCAACTGGAGCAAGCGATAAATCAATTAGCTTCCCGACGTTTGGATACTCAAGGAACTCCCATGGCTTCATGTGGAGAATCTAATGAAGAACGTAGCATGAAGGAGACACTAGAAACTCCGGTGGACAGCAAGGAGTATGACGTTGTACTGGAACAAGTAGAGGAAGCCGGAATTATCGAAGAAGAAGAATTGGTTGAAGACTTAGGAGACGCTGAACATCCATGGAAATCAATAGTTGTAGATAATTCCGCCAAGAAATTTGCAATTGATGCTAAGGAGGATAGTGCACAATCCCCAAGGCATGTATCTTATGAAGAATTGGACGGAACAGATCAAGAAGCAAGTTCCCAACTTTTCTCAACCTCCAACTTATGACTTGAGTGACGGGGAAGAAGTAGAAGACTTTGATCAAGATGCAGTTGCAGATGAAGAGGTTTGCAAAGAGGTGGAAGAATTCACAGAAGAGTACAAAGGAGTGGAGCTTGCAAGACCGCTGGAAACACCTCTCAAGGCCATTACCACCCAATACAAACTTCAAGTGGGTAAAATCCTTAGCCTTTATCTTTACCTTCCCACTTGAGTATGGTTTGCTTGAAACCAATGGCCAGCTTAGAGCTCTTTGTGGCTTTAAGAGTAAGAGGGAGATGGTTAGTAATAGGAGTTGGAATGCACGGTTCAATATAGTTCCACGCTCCAAATTGAAACACAAGGATTGGTATAGAGCTTGATTGAATGGGTCTCGGAAGATGTTTGGGTATCTTAATGAGAATTCAGATTGTGTACCACCCGGTTGGAATAATGTAAATCAGAGCGAAGATGGGTACAAAAGCAAAGTTTGGGATCCTGTAATTCATTCTGATAATCAACACTCCTAGAGCTTGGTCACCTGCTTTAACTTGCTCGAAGGCTTTATGTGCCTAGTTTGAGACCCCGGAGGCCATTGGAATTGCAAACGTTGGTGGAGATTTCTGGATGAGTTCAAGCATAAGCCACCATGATAGGGAGCTCACCAGATGTCCAACATAAGGACTTTAACTAAAATTGCTAGGTGGGAGACAACCCACCATGGTATGATCGTTCTTTTTCAGTCTTAGTTTTATTTTGCTTTATTTTATTCTTAGTTTTATTTTACTCTATTTTTCTTAGTGTTCATTCATAATATCTGCATTAGCATCTGCATTTTGCATTCTGCATACTGCATATAAAAAAAACACACCACGCGTGCGCGTAGGCCACGCGTGGGTGTCGATCCCAAATCGACGTCTCCATCCAACGACCAGAAAGTTGGGCTGGAATTGTGTGACTAGTGTGCGATAGGCACAAATTGGGCCACGCGTCCACATCCATGATGCGTACGTGTCACTTTTATTTTAGCACACCACACGTGGGCGTGCGCGACGCACATCGCGCATGCGTTGCATGCAAATTTTTGCCCCCTCAAATGGAACAGAGAGTTGCGCCAAAACAATGCTAGACTCGTACATTTAGCAGAATTCTAGTGGACGCGTGCGCGTGCCTCACGTGTACGTGTCATCTCCACTTATCCCGTCTCACGCGTTCGCGTCCATGATGCGCATGCATCGATGGATTTTTGCCTCATCTCCCCTCACGCGTGATCCACGCGTACGCGTAGATTTAAATTTACTAACCCCCCTGATGCGAAAACCCTAGACCCCTCATGTGCCTTTTTCCCCTCTCCTTTCCCCAACGTCCCCTTCTCTTTTCTCTCTCTTTCCCTCCATAACCACCACCCACAAACCACCACGACCCACACCCCCCGCAGCCACCGTCGCCGACCCTCGACCACCGCCGTTCGCCTCTCCCCTCTTCCCCCTTTTCTTCTCCTTCCCTCTCTCCCAGTCCCCCTCACCCTCCCGTCGCCCCAAGGCCACCGCGGACAACACAGACCCGCCGTCCACCACCACCTCGCCGCCACCGTTCCCGCCTCACTCTTATTCCTCATCTCTTCCTCTCCCTTTTTCTCCTCTCACCATGCACTGCCACGGGTACCACAGCGCCGCCTTGCCGCCACCCCAGCGCTGCCGTACCACCCCCCTCTCTCTTTGTTTCCATTTCTTTCACTACCCACCAAGGTTTCGCTACTCTCTTCTCTGTGTTTTACCCTCTTCTTTTTTCTGTTCAAGTAGTCAGTTACCATAATTTAAATTATGTTCAATTTAGATTAGTTAGATATGCATGTTTCGTAGTGGATTCTAGGTGGTTAGGTAGCTAGGTTGTGGTTAGAGGATTTAGGTCTGATAAGTGCTCCATTCTTGCTGATTGAATTATCTGATTTTCACAATTACCTTGCTGTTTGAATTAGTTAGATATGCAGTGCCCTGTGCTGAATTATTACTGATGCTATGTCATCTTTCATTGTTTGCTTTTATGCTAAACTGGTTTCTTGTTGTTGCTGAGTATTATCTAAAGTTGTTACGCTCCCATCTGAGTCGATTTGATTACTTGCTAATTCGATTGTTCATGTCTGAATTTAGTAGAATTCAAATCTGAGTTAGTATTGTTATTCGATTCTTGTTGTAAGTTGTTCTGCATTATTAATTCAGTGAATTTACTTCCTTGAATACATATCTCTTGCTATTGCTTGCTTTCTGAATTTGATGAAGGCTAGGCTAATTACATATACCTGCCTATTGCTGTTTTGGATTGGCTCAGTTGCTACATTCTTCTGAATTTACATATGATTTTAATACTTGTCATGGCCACTGCCTTCATAAGATATCCAAACTGCTAAACTAAGTTTAGGCCTCGCCTGCTACTTTCTTCTGTTTTCTAATGTCTAAGTCACACGAGTTACCTTATTCTTCATGCTGTTGCCTTATATCAATATTCATGTGCTAATTGACAATGCTGGCTTATTGCATGATTCCTGTTGTTGTTTTTCTGCAATTTCCTTTGCTTCATCAAGTGCTCCATTTCAATTTCCATTTCAATCCCGCACTTGAATCTTTAAACTCAATCATGCTTGATTGTCGCTTACCTTAGTCTAATGCTGCTATTTTGGTTGAGATTCTGCCTTGAGTCTATCTTGATTGATAATTCTGCTCAAATGCCATTTTACTTGCTAGTTTGGTATAACTTGTTCTAAGATTCATATCAGCTGCTACTCCTGTTTGAACCTGCTACTACTTGCATTATTCTGCTGTTTGATTTTCCGGGAACGTTCCTTTTACTGCCGGAATGCTGCCTAATTTTTCTGAAAACGGTTTTTGCTTAACTGCCATTCATGACATGCTGGGCCGCATTCCCTGTCCTCTTTGGTTTCCTTTCAACTTAAAATGCATTATTGATGTTGATTGTTGTTCCTTGCTAAAACAAGCATCCTGCATTTCATTTAATAGTTTTTGGATTGTGATTTTTATTTGAATTCTTTGAATTTTATCTTGCCTCCAGTCCACAATTCTATATCTTTCTGACTCACTTCATGCTTTGGCTTTCATTCCTCTTTTGCAAATATACTGCTTATATTGCTTGCCTACTATTTGCCTTCCTGTTTTTTCTGCTTTAGTTGATAAATTGTATCCTGGAATTTCTATTTTTCAGGATGTCTGACCCAAAAGAAAAGGCTAAGGCTAAGGCCACCACAGGTAAGAGAAAAAGAGGCCAATCATCTATGACTCTATCAGATATTCTGCATGATGATTCCTGGCGTGAGAAGAACTTCACTCCGCAGGAAAAAACGGATCAAATAGTGCCTGCGACTGATCCAATCAAGTTTGCAAATCACTACTGTGAGCTGAAATATGAGGTCTTTGCGACTAAGAGGCACTTATATTTGGAAAAGACCCTCAGAATACCCTCTGAATTATAACAGTACACTACAGAGCAAATCAAACAGAGAGGCTGGTTCTTTTTAGAAAGGAATTTGACTGAGGTTAATGCATCCTGGGTCCGAAAATTCTACTGCAACTATTACAAGACGACTCTGGATGCAGTACAGTTGAGAGGAAAACAAATTTTAGTTACTAAGGAGGCCATTGAGGATATCCTCCATTTCCAGCCTAAATCAGACGAGCCAGATGGTTATCAGAAGGCTGAGGAATCCATGAGGTTTATGAGCTTTGATTGGGAGGCAGTAAAGTGCACCATAGCCGTTGATCCTGCTGTCCCCTAGGTTATGGGTAAGTCGACAGTAAATCCAAAGGGGATCAAGATCATCTATCTTAATGATGAGGCTAAGCTATGGCAACAAATCCTGAGCAACTATGTTATGCCGAGCACTCACGAGACTGAGGTACCAGCTGCCATGATAACTCTCATTTGGGGCGTTATGGAAGGCAAGGACCTGTACCTTCCACGGTTCATCAAGCACTCCATGGCTAGAGTTCATGTTCGAGGCACTCTGCCATTCCCTTATCTGATTACCCAGATGGGCCGCCGGGCTGAGGTACCCTGGGAGCCTGAGGATGAGAAGCCCCCAGCTGCCGACTGCAGGAAGATCATCCCACACGGCAAGAGGTTCGAAGCTCTGGGCCACAGACCTCCTTCTCTTACTGCTTCCGCTGACGCAGCCACATCCTCTACAGCCCCTTCAGCACCTACTGCACCCCCACATCCACAGCACCATCACCAGCTTCCTAGCCCATCTACCACCTAGTGCACCGACTCTTTGAGTGCCTGGATCAGATGGAGCACCGCAACCAACGGCGTTATGAGCGGTCTGAGCATCGTAGTAAGCGACGCTATGAGCATCTGAAGCTGATGATCAGGTCGGGACACACTGACATCTCCTCCGAGCCTGACACACCATCGGAGCCCTCTGAAGAGGAGGCGGATGAGCAGGAGGAGGATGCACAGGCAGAGGATCAGCACCATGAGTCCCAGCACAAGGAGCCTCAACTTGAGCAGTCTGCAGAGCCACAGGCCCCTATACAGGCAGAGCCACAGGCCCCTACACTACCAGAGCCCACAGAGCCAGTAGCCACACACCCCTCAGGTGGTGATGACCCTTCACACCCGGCTTGACTGAGCATCGAGGACGATGCTATTATATAAGTGTGGGGAGGTCGCCATCTCTGGCGGATTTTATTTTGGTGAACTATTTCAGACCCTTTTATCCTATTTTGCTTCATTTCTGTATTTTTATTTTACTTTATTTTATTTCATCTTATTTTTCTTTCAGTGCTTGCACATTTTCTTTTACTGTATTTCTGTTTTCTTCTACTTTATTACATTTTGCACTTTGGGCTATATATATCCTAGATATTTAGCTTGATTTTCACTCTTAGTTTATTAGTTGTGATATAGAAAAATATGGATTATTAAGTTTAGTTTACCCTTTTTAGCATATGAGAATTTGGTTTAATTGAAAATAGAGAGTAAATTAGAAAATTTGAAGTTTTTCATAATCACAACAATCCACTTAGTATATATATATATATATATATATATATATATAGTAATAAATGTTGGTCAATGGATGACATTTTCAAGGAATATATCTATTTTTAGGAAAGCTATTTAAAGATTCACATTGATTTGAGTTGAAACTCCTTATTTTTACTTGCATGATATACATGACTGATATATGGTTTGTGAGCCAAAGAACACACAACCTGTGAGATTTGAGCTCAATTACATGGCTACATTATTTAGCCATAATATTTTATTCTTGTGTGTTTTCTTCTCTATAATTACAATCTTTACTTTTGTTCCATTCTATATGTCCAATGTTTAGTGTGTTTACATGCTTGCATATGATTGAGGCCATGTTTCTTTAAAAACTCACTTATCACACACATCCTGTCCTTTCAATCGCCTTTGTTTGCCACTTTGAGCCTTTCAATCCCTATTTATTCTGTATTTTACCACATCACTAGCCTTAAGCAGAAAAACAAATTAATTACCCCAAATTGAATCTTTGGTTAGCTTAAGATAGAGATTATGTATCAATTAAGTGTGGGGAACCATGGAAACTTGGGTTGATAGGGAAGTATTAAATTGACAAATTATTTGGAATTTGGGCGCATGCTCATGTGAAACCAAAAATAGTTAAAATACCATGTGCATTGATATGTTATGTTTATATATAAAAAAAATTCCTATAATTAAATAAATAAATAAGGGAAAAAAATTACCCCAGTATTAAGTTTAGTAAAAGATCAATGCATATGTAATAAAATTGAAAATAATTTGGTACATGAGTATGTGATGCAAAAGTGGAAATTATGGGTAGCTAGGCATGATTTTAGAAGTATATAGAGTGTGTGTATAGGTAAGAGCTTAGGTTAGTCAAGGATTCAATTTATAGCTCACTTAGCCATATATATACCCTCACCTTTGCCTTAGCCCCATTACAACCTTGAAAAGATCTCATGATGTTTGCATTGGTACATTAAATATTTGTTGATTGGTTAGATGAAGAACAAGTCTTAGAAAGCGTGACTAGAGAAGAGTAGAGTGATTAACCCCAAACACTGAGTGATTAGAGTGCATATACAAATCCAGTGAGGGTTCAATAGCTCATCTCCATATATCCATGTTTGATCATTGTCTGTCTTGCAAGTTTGTGAACTCTTTTGATTAACTCAACTCAATTGTGAATGTGTTTTAATATGATTTAGCCATTGGTTGTGCATAAATGGTTCCTTGAAAATCTGACTCAATTTAACCACATGTAAGCTTTATATATATAGGTGGATAGTAATTAGAATTGCATGATTCATATAGGTAGCTTGCAGTTAGATAGACTGCATTACATAGATTCCACCATTCTGCCTTCACTCTTTTTTAGTTTCTCTTAAGTTGAGCATGAGGACATGCTAATGTTTAAGTGTGGGGAGATTGATAAACCACTATTTTATGGTTTATCTTGTGCTAATTTGAGTGGTTTTTATCAAGTCTTTTCTCACTTATTCATATGATTTGCATGGTTTTACAAATCCTTCCTTATTCTACAATATAGTTGAAAACATGTTTCCTAGACATTTAAACTGTTAATTTTGAATACCCTTTATTACCATTCGATGCTATGATTTGTGTGTTAAGTATTTTTAGGCTTTATAGGGCAGGAATGGCTTAGAGGATGGAAAGAAAACATACAAAAGTGGAAGAAACGCGAGAAAATGAAGTATTTGAGAAACGGGCAGCGACGCGCACGCATGGACGACGTGCACGCGTGCCTAGCGCAGAAGCCAAGCGACACGTACGCGTGACTTACGCGTACGCGTGACAAGGAATTTTGCCAATGACGCGCACGCGTGACTGACGCGTGCGCGTGACTGACGCCATGTGTAGAAAGTTGCAGAAAGCGCTGGGGCGATTTCTGAGATCCTTTTCGGCCCAATTTCAAGCCCGAGAACACAAAATAGAGGCTGCAGAATGGGAGAATCATTCATGGAGACAACATTCATCAATTATTGAGAATTTTAGGTTTTAGATGTAGTTTCTAGCGCCTATCTCTAGGTTTTAGGGATTTAGGATTTCTCTTAGGTTAGGTTTACTTCTTCTCCATTCCAGGTTCAATGTTCCTTTAATTTAGTTTCTCTTCTACTTTTATTTATTCCATTACTTTAGTTTGTCTATTTTCCCAATTTAGTTTATGAACTCCATGTTAGATTTAATTTTATATTTAATGCAAATTGAGGTATTTCAGATTTATGATTTTAATTTAGCTTTTTACATTCTTAGCTTGAATTGATTAATTGGTGACACTTGAGTTATCAAACTCTTTTGTTAATTGATAATTGGAATTTACTGGTTGATTTGGATCCCTCTAAAGCTAGTATTTCCTTAGGAGTTGACTAGGATTTGAGGAATCAATTTAATTAGTCCACTTGAATTTTCTTTATTTAGTAAGGGTTAACTAAGTGGGAGCAGTTGACAATTCTTATCACAATTGATAAGGGTAACTAGGATAGGATTTTTAGTTTTCATACCTTACTAAGAGCTTTATTAGTTATTACTTTAATTCTTGCAATTTACTTTTCTTGTTCATTATTCAAAAACCCCAAAAAGATAATCTTCCATAACCAATAATAAATACACCTCCCTGCAATTCTTTGAGAGACGACCTGAGGTTTAAATACTTCGGTTATTATTTTTATTGGGTTTGCTTTAGTGACAAATAAGTTTTTGTACGAAAGGACTCTTTGTTGGTCTAGAAACTATACTTACAACGTGATTACTTTTGTGAATTCTTTACCAGCAGAAATCCACTTTGTCACCTGGTAAGTCTATGATTAATTTGTGTAACTGCAAGCCAACTCTTTTGTAGTCTCTATAGGTAACTCTACTCTAGTCTCTATAGGTATTAGGTAAAGTAAAAAAATAAATAAAATTATTAAAGGAGAGAGGAAATGATTGATGACATTGGTTGTGAACCCATTCCCTTGTTTGTTTCAATTTGTGCCAGCTAATCTCATTTACCCCATTAAACTTTTTTTCACCCCATAAAGTTTGTTTCTTTTTGTGTTCTTTTGAATCTCAATTATGTAACTCCTTTGGCTTTTATGATCTTCTATTATTATATTTAGAAGTCTATGTCTATGTCTATGTCTATTTCTAACTGCTGCATTCAACTAGAAAAGTTATTAGATATAGTTAATTTTCATTAAGGAAAGTTAATTGTTCTTTGGAAGTATGATAATACAGGTGGGGGTTGATCTAGAACTCCTGAACTTTTCAGGAATAATAATAATAATAATAATAATAATAATAATAATAATAATAATAATAATAATAATAATAACATTGGCTTTTGATGATTTTAGGAGCTTCCTCAAAGTACAACAACAATAAGACAAATGATGTTGTTAAGTGAAAGGTGAAGAAGCAGAATAATAAAGAAAAAAACTGGAAGTTGAAAGGGTGACTGCACATGTTCCTTTACTCATCATTTGCTTCATCTTTGTTTTTCTAGTCTTCTTTTTTGTCCCATTGTGAGCATATTTTTATTTTATTCTTGTTAATTTTTCATTCTATCATGTTCTTTCCATTGAAATCCTCAAATGATTTGTTTTCCCCATTGCAGGAACATGCACTAGTGATAATTTGTTGTGGATGCAGCCATAGTTGAAGATTAAGGTAAGCTGTAAACCCCTTTTGTCCTTTCAAATCAAGATTAATTAAAGATGGATTCTTTCTTTTTCAATTATTGGTATTATTATTATTGTTTGATTGATTTGCTAAAACCCTTGCTGTTCCTTTGATTTGGTGTTATAGTGAGTTGTCCTTGTGTTGGACTTTTGGCTGCTTGGAATTATTGCTCAATCTATGAAGGTGGAAACTTTACTTGGGATTCCAGACCACCTGCGGAGGTGATTTCATTATTATTTTAATTCAGGTTTTATTTCTGCCTACTATATGAGTTCTTATTGCTTTTTTGTTTGATGTGCATCAGATGAACTTGGTTGAAGATGAACTTGGTTGACTTGTTTAAGGGAATGGTAATAAGTCGTCACAGCGATGAGCTAGTCTAGCAGATAAATATATTTTTCTAGGATTAGTATAAGGACTAAGTTTTTTATGTACATAGTATCACTTTTTCTTTTCTTTTTTATATGGAATGTTTATAGAGTTTAAGTGGTATAAGTATTTTTTCTTTTTCCATTTTATTTGCATCACGAAGCAAATTTGTACAATGATTATTGATTAATGAAAGAGACTGTAAAAATTTCATTGTGAATTTATGAATTTAATGAAATATTTCATGTTGTAGTAATTAATTTTAGTATATTTACATTATGTATAATATAAAATAAAAAATAGTATATGATGTCAGGGCATCTTGGCCAGTTTCACTGACCTTTTCTTTACTGTTTTTAGGGTAGTTTCATGCATTTTTTTAGGAAATAAGCTAGTTTTGGGTAGATATTCACCTACACCTTGATTCAAGCATACATTGTGCATTTTACATTATTTCATGAGGATTTTGCATGAATTTAGTGACAAATTGTATGTTGCATTACCCATGACTTGGACTAGAACTTTGATGCACTCTGTTGCTTGATTTCAGGACCAAAGGAAGCAAGGAAAGGGAGGTAACTTGCAAGGTTAATGAGAAAAGTGATTGCCAATAACACTCTCAAAGCCATCATTGCCCACGTTAAGAGTCACGTTAACTAAGTTAACGTGCACTCTAACGTGGAGAAGGGAAGTTGAGCCAACGTTAGTGACATTTAACATTGTCACTAACGTTGGCAAACACTCATGAGTGGCCACGTTAGAGCCCACGTTAACCTAGTTAACGTGGCCTCTAACGTTAAAGGGGGAAGAGAAGCCAACGTTAGTGACATTCAACATTGTCACTAACGTTGGCCTAAGGATGCAACACACCACGTTAACTCCCACGTTAACTTGGTTAACGTGGGAGCTAACGTAAGAAGTGAGAGTTGTCGACAACGTTAGTGACACTCAACATCGTCACTAACATTGGAAGCAACCACACAATCCCCCAAGGAGCCACGTTAACTTCCACGTTAACTTAGTTAACGTGGAAGCTAACGATGAGGAATGAATGATGAGCCAATGTTAGTGACACTCAACATTGCCACTAACGTTGGGATGGCTAAGAATGGCCACGTTAGAAGCCACGTTAACCTAGTTAACGTGGACTCTAACGTGAGATCTAGGGGCACATTGGAACGTTAGTGGCAATGTTGAGTGTCACTAACATTCTCGAAGTTTGGCAAGGCCACGTTAGAAGCCACGTTAACCTGGTTAACGTGGGCTTTAACGTGAAGCAAAAAGGGGCACACTGGAACGTTAGTGACAATGTTGAGTGTCACTAACGTTCTCGAAGTTGGCAAGGCCACGTTAGAAGCCACGTTAACCTAGTTAACGTGGGCTCTAACGTGAGGAAAAGGGGTACATTGGAACGTTAGTGAAAATGTTAAGTGTCACTAACGTTTTCGAACTTATACTTTCACTAAATGTTAACACCCCTAACGCCCTGAGCTAAAGTCTCTGCCCACTTAGCACTTTCTCTCTGCAAGTAAAGCCAAGCCCAAATGAAGAAAAGAACTGCTTCAAACTCAAGATCCAAAGGCCCAAGACTTGAAGAGCAAACTAGAAGCTGAGAAGAATAGTATATATAGGAGTAGCTTTGAATTGTTAAAGGAGTTCTGGAAGTTGGAAAAAGAGAATTACTCTCTGTATTTTACTTTCTCTGCAATTGCTAGTTCTATGATGTATTCTCCATCTTTATTTTCATTTTCTAGAGCTATGAACAACTAAACCTCTTTCATTGGGTTAGGGAGCTCTGTTGTAATTTGATGGATCAATACTAATTTTCGTTACTCTTCTTCTATCTTTTCTCTTGATTTAACTTGAAAGCTTTCGATCTTCATCCAATTGAGTAGTTATCTTGGAAGAGAAGCTATTCAAACTTGGATCTCTTTTGAACCTTGAAAGAGGAATGAAGAGATCAAGCTAGAATTGCTTTCTCATGCTGGACCAAATTGGGTTTGGATGGGTATGTGACTATAACCCTCTCAATACTTGATTTGGGAAATGCATGTGGTATAATCAGTGACCATACTTCATCTCTTCTCATGAGCAATTGACCAAGGAATTGGCTATTGATCAAGATTTGAGAGATTGAATTGCAAGAAATTGTAATTCAATCACTTAAGATTGCCAAGGAGATCAATGAGTGCATTGATTGAGGAAGAGATGAAAATGAACTTGATCCGGAGAATTGCAATATCTCCTAAGCCCAATGAACTCCCCATCTCTGATCTACCCATTCTCTTTAATTTCTGCCATTTACTTTTATGAGCAAATCCCCCATTCCCATTTACAATTCTGCAATTTATTTTCAGTCATTTACTTCCAGTCCTTTAATTCTAGCATTTACTTTTCTGTTATTTACATTCTCGCCATTTTATTTTTTGCAACTCTCAACCCAAATTCTGGATTCGCTCAACTGGAACATTCTTCTAATTAAAGTTGCTTGATCAATCAATCCCTGTGGGATTTGACCTCACTCTATTGTGAGTTTTTACTTAACGACAAATTCGGTACACTTGCCGAAAGGAGATTTGTTGAGAGACAAGTTTCCACCCGCATCAAGTTTATGACGCCGTTGCCGGGGATTGATTGTGCATCAACAATGATTAAATTGGAAGATCACTAGATTGAGCATTTTTATTTTTGTGAATTTCATTTTCTGTTTGAGTGATTTACTTTTTTGTTTTAGTTAAACTTCTTCCCTTCCCCCTCTACTCTTTTGTTTTTTTTTTGTTATTTTCAATTCTGTTTGCTAACCCACTAACTGTTTGATATATTGCATTACCCACAACTAACAGTAATTCTGACACAAATACTTTCTGCACCTATCTTTTCTTGCTTGCACTTGATGGTTGTATGACAGGAAGAAGCAGGGCTTCAACTTCCTTCGATTCTGAACCTGAGAAGACCTTCCTTAGATTAAGGAGGGAGGCAAGAGGAAAGAAAGTGGTTGGTGCTGAGGAAGAAGAGGAATTCTTTGAAACAAACATGGAAGACAACATGGAAAACCATCATGAAGAAGAGGATCACAACCATAGGGGAGGAGGTAGAGCAAATCATGCTGGGGAGGATAGAAGAGTTTTGGGCTCTTACATCAATCCAAACCCAGGCAATTGTGGAAGTAGCATCCAAAAACTAACAATCCATGCCAACAACTTTGAACTTAAACCACAGCTCATCACCCTTGTTCAGAACAACTGTTCGTTTGGAGGAGGTGTTCAAGAAGACCCCAATCAACATTTGACCACCTTTCTGAGAATATGTGACACAGTGAAGTCTAATGGTGTTCACTCTGACGCCTATAGACTGCTCCTATTTCCATTCTCACTTAGGGACAAAGCAGCCAAGTGGCTGGAATCTTTCCCAAGGGAAAGCTTGACAACTTGGGAAGACGTGGTGAACAAATTCTTAGCAAAATTTTACCCTCCTCAACGAATCAATAGGCTGAGAGCTGAGGTCCAAACTTTCAGGAAACAAGATGGTAAGACTCTATATGAAGCATGGGAGAGGTTCAAGGACTTAACAAGGAGGTGTCCACCTGACATGTTCAACGAATAGGTGCAGCTGCACATTTTCTATGAAGGGCTCTCTTATGAATCAAAGAAGGCCGTAGACCATTCATCTGGAGGATCTTTGAACAAGAAGAAGACTATTGAGGAAGCCATAGATGTTATTGAAACAGTAGCAGAGAACGACTACTTCTATGCTTTCGAAAGAGGGAACACAAGAGGAGTAATGGAGCTAAACAATGTAGATGCTCTGTTGGCTCAAAACAAGCTCATTACCCAGCAGCTGGCTGACCTCACCAAGAAGATGGAGATGAACCAAGTAGCAGCAATCTCCACTTCATCAACAACCCAAGAAGGAGTGAATAAAGAAGCAGAGGGAGTCAGGAGCAAGCCAACTACATTGGGAATTCACCAAGGAAAAACTATGATCCATACTCCAAGACCTACAACCCTGGATGGAGAAACCACCCAAATTTTGGGTGGGGAAGTGAGCAAGATCAAAACCAAGACCAGAGACGTTACAACTCCAACAACAATGCAGCTCACCAGCAATTCACACAGAGGACATCTCAACACCCCACAACAACACTTCTCCACACGCCTATCAAAACCAAAACAGCACATCTGCTCCGAATCACTCATCAATTGATGACAAGCTCTCTAAGATTGAAGCCTTACTTGAAGGAATATGCCAAGAGATTCAAGAAAATAAGGTGTTCAAAGAGGAGGTGCGAGGCAATATTAAGAACCAAGGAGAGACCATCAGGAAGCTGGAATTTCAGGTGGGATATTTAGCTGAGAAGATTCCCAAACCTACTGATAGCTTCCCAAGTGACACGGAAAAAACCCAAAGGAGAAGCAAAGAAAGTAAGATGGGAAGATTGCAAAATGGTCACTGCGAGTGATCAAGAGACTGAAGACAAGAAAGGCAAACTTTGCAAACAACCTGAAGACAACTCAACAAAGGAGGAGGATAGAGATCGCCAAGAACCAAAATCTCACAACAAGAGCTGCTGAAGCTCTATGCACCCTTCCCTCAACTGCTCAATGGTGCTGTGGGAAAGAGAATATACTCAAGGTTCCTAGACTTGTTTGCATCTCTGCATGTAAACATACCATTCGTCAAGGCAATTCAACAAATGCCTACATTCATCAAGTATATGAAGGAACTTCTTCCCAGGAAAAGCTCACTCAAAGGAGGCCAGACTATAGTGATGAACAAGGAATGTAGTGCCCTTATTCAACCTGAGTTGCCTACAAAAAGAAGAGACCCATGGAGTTTTCACGTCCCTTGTGCATAGGTGAAACTATGTTCGATAGAGCACTATGTGATTTGGGGGCCAGCATCAACTTACTGCCCTTATCCCTGGTGAAAGGCTGCAGATCAATGAGATAATACCCACAGATGTAATCATCAGACTGGCTGACAAAACTCAAAAGCAAGCAATAGGAGTGGTGGAAAATGTTTGCTAAAGGTTGGGAAATACTTTCTCCCAACGGACTTTGTCATCCTGGACATGGAAGAGAGTCACACTCATCCAATCATATTGGGAAGACCATTCCTAGCTACGGCCAGAGCACTTATCGATGTAGAGAAAGGGGAGCTAATATTGAGAATCCATGATGAACGACTCACTTCAATATTTTCAAACTCTCACAAGAAACAGATCAAGAGGACAAGGAAACAAGCACTAAAGCACAGCCAGTTCATTCTGAGATCCCCTAATAGATAAACAAGGAAAACAGCAATTGCCAAGCTCAAGGAAAAGTTGGAGGAACCTAAACCTCTAGAGGCAGGTGAAGACAGCACCACAACTCCTTTAGAAAAAGAGGTCACCAAGGGGAAGGCAACATCAAAAGAAACAAAGAAGAAGGTACCAAGGAGGTGGAGGAACAAGAAATCCCTACGGAAGACTTCTCTCCAGGGGATAGAGTTGTCTCAGCTTACTTCCCAGATATTCCCCCTAATCTCCCTACTGTACCATCTCAGTTACCTAAGGTCTTCACTATCAACAGAGTTCTTTCCCTGGAACATGTGGAGATCATTGATCCAACCAATGGATATAAGTCCACAGCAAGAGGGGAGGACTTTAAGCACTACCAACCACCCTGATGAGGAAAAACGTCAAGCTAGTGACGCTAAAGAAGCGCTTCATGGGAGGCAACCCATGTTTTATATGTTTTTAAAATAATGAATAAATCAATGTTTATGAATTTCAACCCAAACTTGACAAACACTTGGTGCAATTTTTATCATGCAGTATATAGTGAAGAACAAGTTTGGTGTTCAAAGCAAACCAAGATGCATGCTAGTCTTGGGAGCTTTGAACAAAACTTTTCATCACATTGTTCAAATTAAGTTTGGTGTCACCCCATGGTGCCACCAAAATGCATAAGGATACACAAGTAGTTAGTTAGTTGAAATTCATAAATAAACAAACTCTTTCTTCCTCTTTATTATTCTAGCCGTAAGTTTGATTTTTATGATATTATTTCTTATTTTAATCTTTATAGGAAAAGAAAAGAAGCATAAAAGGATGGATTGGACAACTAAACAAAGAAGGATCGGACACCACAAAAGGAAGGGCTACACACTGTTCTAAAAAGGGAATGCATTGGAAAATATTGCCATGCAACATTGGAAAAATGGAACCCCTAAAAGACTGAGCAATCTCATTCATAAAGTGATGATCCTTGTCTTTTAT